>NW_024609836.1:56078006-56590264 GCF_016920785.2 Ixodes scapularis | reverse complement strand
CTTTTGATTGAGGTAAGTTGTTCATTTCGATATTTTGACAAACCAAAGGCACCCATAACCACATATTCCTAGTAATCATAAGTATCAGAGCTTGCGAAATTTATTTTTTAGATTTATATAAAATGGGTTAGGTCCATTCGAACCTTACATCATTTCTAACTCCCCAAACAAACCTCAAAAGTAAAAAAAAAAAAAGGTAAAGAGGTAAATAATTAAAAGGATGTAAACATTTCGGCGGAACACCGCCTGGTTGTACGCAATATCGAAGGGGTAGTCAGTAAAGTCTAACTAAAGTAATGACTATTTTTTCAGACAGGTGCGTTTCAATAGCACATCTGCCGTGCTCAAATTTCGTTAATATAGGTTTTAAAAAAATTTTCAAGAAAACCTGCCAGCAGCACCGACAACCAGACGGTATGCTCAAATTTCGTTAATATAGGTTTAAGAAAAAATTTTCAAGAAAACCTGCCAGCAGCACCGACAACCAGACGGTATGCTCAAATTTCGTTAATATAGGTTTAAGAAAAAAATTTCAAGAAAACCTGCCAGCAGCACCGACAACCAGACGGTATGCTCAAATTTCGTTAATATAGGTTTAAGAAAAAAATTTCAAGAAAACCTGCCAGCAGCACCGACAACCAGACGGTATGCTCAAATTTCGTTAATATAGGTTTAAGAAAAAATTTTCAAGAAAACCTGCCAGCAGCACCGACAACCAGACGGTATGCTCAAATTTCGTTAATATAGGTTTAAGAAAAAATTTTCCAGAAAACCTGCCAGCAGCACCGACAACCAGACGGTATGCTCAAATTTCGTTAATATAGGTTTAAGAAAAATTTTTCAAGAAAACCTGCCAGCAGCACCGACAACCAGACGGTATGCTCAAATTTCGTTAATATAGGTTTAAGAAAAAAATTTCAAGAAAACCTGCCAGCAGCACCGACAACCAGACGGTATGCTCAAATTTCGTTAATATAGGTTTAAGAAAAATTTTTCAAGAAAACCTGCCAGCAGCACCGACAACCAGACGGTATGCTCAAATTTCGTTAATATAGGTTTAAGAAAAAAATTTCAAGAAAACCTGCCAGCAGCACCGACAACCAGACGGTATGCTCAAATTTCGTTAATATAGGTTTAAGAAAAAAATTTCAAGAAAACCTGCCAGCAGCACCGACAACCAGACGGTATGCTCAAATTTCGTTAATATAGGTTTAAGAAAAAATTTTCAAGAAAACCTGCCAGCAGCACCGACAACCAGACGGTATGCTCAAATTTCGTTAATATAGGTTTAAGAAAAATTTTTCAAGAAAACCTGCCAGCAGCACCGACAACCAGACGGTATGCTCAAATTTCGTTAATATAGGTTTAAGAAAAAAATTTCAAGAAAACCTGCCAGCAGCACCGACAACCAGACGGTATGCTCAAATTTCGTTAATATAGGTTTAAGAAAAATTTTTCAAGAAAACCTGCCAGCAGCACCGACAACCAGACGGTATGCTCAAATTTCGTTAATATAGGTTTAAGAAAAAAATTTCAAGAAAACCTGCCAGCAGCACCGACAACCAGACGGTATGCTCAAATTTCGTTAATATAGGTTTAAGAAAAAAAATTTCAAGAAAACCTGCCAGCAGCACCGACAACCAGACGGTATGCTCAAATTTCGTTAATATAGGTTTAAGAAAAAATTTTCAAGAAAACCTGCCAGCAGCACCGACAACCAGACGGTATGCTCAAATTTCGTTAATATAGGTTTAAGAAAAAATTTTCAAGAAAACCTGCCAGCAGCACCGACAACCAGACGGTATGCTCAAATTTCGTTAATATAGGTTTAAGAAAAAAATTTCAAGAAAACCTGCCAGCAGCACCGACAACCAGACGGTATGCTCAAATTTCGTTAATATAGGTTTAAGAAAAAATTTTCAAGAAAACCTGCCAGCAGCACCGACAACCAGACGGTATGCTCAAATTTCGTTAATATAGGTTTAAGAAAAAATTTTCCAGAAAACCTGCCAGCAGCACCGACAACCAGACGGTATGCTCAAATTTCGTTAATATAGGTTTAAGAAACATTTTTCAAGAAAACCTGCCAGCAGCACCGACAACCAGACGGTATGCTCAAATTTCGTTAATATAGGTTTAAGAAAAAAATTTCAAGAAAACCTGCCAGCAGCACCGACAACCAGACAGTATGCTCAAATTTCGTTAATATAGGTTTAAGAAAAAATTTCCAAGAAAACCTGCCAGCAGCACCGACAACCAGACGGTATGCTCAAATTTCGTTAATATAGGTTTAAGAAAAATTTTTCAAGAAAACCTGCCAGCAGCACCGACAACCAGACGGTATGCTCAAATTTCGTTAATATAGGTTTAAGAAAAAAATTTCAAGAAAACCTGCCAGCAGCAACGACAACCAGACGGTATGCTCAAATTTCGTTAATATAGGTTTAAGAAAAAATTTCCAAGAAAATCTGCCAGCAGCACCGACAACCAGACGGTATGCTCAAATTTCGTTAATATAGGTTTAAGAAAAAATTTTCAAGAAAACCTGGCAGCAGCACCGACAACCAGACGGTATGCTCAAATTTCGTTAATATAGGTTTAAGAAAAAATTTTCAAGAAAACCTGCCAGCAGCACCGACAACCCAGACGGTATGCTTCCCATCCATAAGACGCAATTTTTTCCGGCTTGATTTTTTTTTGTTTAAGTTCACATTTAACATATTTTGAGTACGATAAATATGCGCCGCCTAAAGACACCTTAAGGAAAAGTTTTACTGTCCCCCGTATACTGGCTTATTCACACGATAACATTTTACGCAAGAATAGCGCGCAAAAACACCCCGCATTTATATAAAAAGACACACACACACACACACACACACACACAGAAATAAACCATTTTTTTTTTCTTTTTTCAACACGGCGACTCAAACAAAACGATCCGAACGAGTTATTTAACAAGCACACACACACAGAGACGGCCTGTGTTGCGAAAGAATTAAGTAATTCCAAGCGAGTCATTCCTGTTTCTCCCTTCAGTTTTTCCATCGTGTTTTTTTTTTCATTTATTTTTGTCCCCTCTCTATTTACTTTCGCGTCTGTTTGATCCCCCAGCTGCCTCTCCCCCTCTCTCAAGGTCGTCGTGCGATTTTACTGCTCTCACCAGGCTTACGTAAGGTCGAAATTACCGGCACCGGCGGCGCGCACCTGAAGCTCGTATACGGTCGCACGTGGCCGACGGTACACCGATGTGCAACGCCCGGAGGTAAAAACAAGCAGCACCAAACGTCGACAACACTTTTCTGTCTGTCTTCGTTTCAGCCAACTGGATTGCCACTGTGCCGCAGCGTGTAGCACGCTCTACCAGCACTCGAAAGCCCGTATATAGATGTTCGCTTCGCTAGAAAACATTTTTTTTTTTTTTTTTTTAGAGTTTGCTAGTTTTTTAATTGCTTCCACGAAGAGCTAATAGCTCGTTTTCGAAAGCACTCGCCACCGTTGCTGCGCGAATTATCTAAGTCAGCCATTGTATGGGTGGACTATGCTCTGTTTCATACTTAGCGTGCAACGCTTTCAAAGCTGCTGGCGCGAGCATAAGGCTTGATCTCGTTGATCGTCTGCGCGCGTTCTCACGCAAACAAAACCATAGATGAAGCCACGCGCTCGCGCCAGTAGCTTTGACAGCGTTGCACGCTAAGTATGAAACCGGGTATAGGCACGCACGCACTCCGCGTGCATTGAATACCAGGTCATAGCCTCCTCTATTGGCGACGTGCGCAACCGAAAGCGTCGCTGTCGTCGGCCTTCCACGATTGGCCCAAAAGCTGACTATGACGTCGGAAAGGGTATACCATCGACGGAATTAAGATGAATGAAAGAACTTTAATTTCGACGGTGTGGGCAGTGTTGCTTTGAAAGCGCAATGATTTCAGGCTTCCACCATGCTATTTACAAACACCATCGAACTTGTTGTTCGCCAGGTAATGACGTCACAAGGGGGAACCATAGGAGGGCGCCACCAAAACATCTCGCCGCTAATACTGCCAAAGCCTGGCAGATCGCCACGAGACGCGCGGCCATCGAAAGTGAAAAGGTAGGGCGGCAGACAGAAGGCCAGAGCCGTTAATACTGAGAGTTTGGCCAATGGGCGGAGCTTGTTGACCGCTAGAACCAACGGATGTCGCGATAACACAAAATGGCATTACTTCTTTGTCTTGTTTATTCCTGAGAAATCTTTGTCTTGTTTATTCCTGAGAAATTGCATAGAGTTCCCATGAGCCAGAGCCAGAAAATGGCGGATGGAAGTAGTCATTCTCCGGTTGTAAGACTACGCCTCTGTGGTTGCCAGGCTGTTGAAATCAACATTGGCCACCGCCAATGTTGCCTGATCGGTTTTGAAAAAAGTCTATTGTGGGTGACCTGTTTCCATGAAAACTATTTTCTGGACGAAACCACCGAGTTATTTTTCGCACAACGTACACATCAGTGGCACAACCCCGGGGGGGGGGGGGGGGGGGGGGGGGGGGGGGGAGATATTTGAGCTAGACTTCTAACGCAAAAGAGCCCCCCCCCCCCCCCCCCCCCCACCCCCCCTTTCCCCTGCGCAAATAAGCCAAGACTCATGGCCGCCCCAAACAGCGAAGCAGACGTCCACAACTCACCGGTAGCAGACGACAGAAATAAGAGCACCAAAGGGGAAAACAAGCAAATAGAAAATTGAAGGTCTGTCACCGCGGCTGGAAGAGACTTTAAAAATAGGATCTCCCCGGGTTTAAAACAAACAACAAAAAAAAAAAAAAAAAAAGCGGCAAAACAGAAAGAAAAAAAAAAGTTGAGTAACGTAAAGGGCGCGGGAGCCACATTAACCATTTCAACAGCCAAGCCAAGGCGAGAGCCGAGCAGAAAGGGAAAAACGAGCCAAGAATTGTTTTTCCAGGGCCGATTTCAGGGAAGTACGACGATATATACACAGCAGCGCTAAGAGAAGAAGCAGCAAAAATATACACAAAGAACTCGAAGCGTTCGCCCCTGAAGGCATCCTTCCACGCCGGCGAGCATCGTAATACAGTGAAAGCGAAGAACACTGCACAACAATTCTCGCAGCGCGATCAGCAAGATCGATTGGAGTCAGTGCAGGAGTCTGTCGACAAAGACCAGGAGTTACCCAGCCCAGTTATTTTTCGTACTCCAGAGTCCAAATCTAATATAAAGCCCCGCTTCGACCTTGAACCGTAATCATGAACTAGATCCAGAATAAACCTATAATAATAATTAAAAAAAAACACGGACAACCACGTTTAATCTTTTACCAACCACATACAGAACGTCTCGACCAGTCTCGACCATCACACACGACGTATTTGAGGTTGAAGGGTTTTATTCTAACTATTTATTTATCGTTTTTCTTCGTCCCAGGTTTACTATGAAGCAGGGATGGGCAAAATACATGCAAATATGTATCGAAATACAAATATAAAATACTTGGTCAGAAATGTATTTAATTACAAATCTAATTACATTTCCAAAAAAAGCATTTAAGTACAAGATAGAAATACAACCAATTGTATTTGGCCTCCTCCAAATACTTTTCCAAATACATTCCTCAAAATTTGCGTCAGCGACTTCAGGGCACCTGCGACGGGTTTCTGGGTATCTCATTTCAATTTTAAATAGCGCACTCTGGAGTTAGTGTGCGAGGCTCTAGTAACGTAATAGAAATATAATCACAAAAAATGTAATCAGCTTGGATGTAATAGGTGAAAAAGGTACAGAGCTTCAAGCAGCTTTTTTTGTCGATTACATTTCGGTGTAGACCAACAAAAACCGAGACGACCAAGACGCGCAGCACTAGCTAGAGAATTTTTTATTGTTGCAACTCGCACCAGTTACGAAAATCTGAATGACCCGCACATCTAGAATGCTCCAGGCAAAAATATTAATGGAAATCAGGCTGGAAAGCATTACAAGTTGTCACAGGCACTTATTTAGCCAGTCTGCCTGTGAACGTCGATTTCGTCACTATCCTTGCCCTCGACTAGCATCGTAATCACAAAGTCACTAAACGCTTGTGCTTGATTGAGAGGCACTGCATTCGGTGCAGAACGTAGTTTTCTTCCTGCTCTGGACAGTGCCTTTAAAATAAAGCCGGAGGAGAAAAAAAGCCCCATGGCCGAATAAAGGATGGAGACTATATCTTACAACCACATGCATAAAAACCAGATGTATTTTCGCCCACAAAATTGTATTTAATTACAACTGTATTTGAAATACCCACGTTTTAGTATTTAAATACACACGTCAGATACATTACCCAATTTGTAATTAAATACAAATACAAAATACACAAAGTATTTGAAATACATATTTCAAATACTTGTATATAAAATACTGCCCATCCCTGCTATGAAGTTATAGTCACTAACAGAAGCATAGGGACATGGCGACTCCCGAACAACTTATCGCTCCGCAGCTTGCGGCATCAGGCAATAAGGAAGCCGAAAAAATTAATCCCCAAGTAATAAGAGGTCGCACAAGCTTGCCTGTGTTGGCCTAGACGTCGTCACCCAAAGAGTACACTCTCTGGCTGCATTCAGGCGACAAAAAAGAAAAAAAGAAAAAAAAAAAGAAAGTCGACGTTAGTAATGAGCTGTTTGTAGCAGTAATAGAACCCTAGAGGACGCAGAAGCTCCAGCAAAGAGTGCCTTGCCAAATGATTATCGCATTTCGACGTCAATGCGGTCATAATCGCGAAGCAACGCACACAGCATCTGCTGACGTCATTTCGACGAAAAGGAAAGATACAAATAAACAAATAGCTCCTCGAGAGATAAAACATTAAATAAAAAAAAAGGGGGGGGGGGGGTGGGGGGGGGGGGGGGAAAGACGAACTTTCGCCAAGTGTGCGGTTTTAATTAATCCTTGCTTCAAGGAGCACTGGGCCAAATCGAGTTGAGGCTGGACACACGCACTTCCCCAATGGATGTTTATAAATGGGAACTATTGACCCAGAGCGGAGGAGGGCACGGTTCAATGAAGGTTAAGTCCCGAGCACGCAAGCCCAAGGTTTTGCGCGCGCGGTTACGATTGCAATGGGTGGGAGGCGGCGAAGGGAAAGTCAGGCGAATTTCAAGAAAACGCCGAATGCCGTTTTATTCGCGGTAATCGTGCGTTCTCTGTTGGTTTAAACAGCGGGGAGTTCGATACGCCCAGTGTGGGCGCCTGTCACTCTCCGCCGTAGATGAAAAATTTAGCCAACGCTGGGGTAGGGATTCCAGCCAGGATCCCTGGGCTTACTTGTGGTGTGGTTGCTTTTCTTTACTGGGGCTATCGGTTCCCGTGATAACGCACGAGAATGTACAGGGTGTCCACCAAAACAACTTTACAAGGTTGTGGCACCGCAAAAATAAACTGGGCATCGCAGAACGCCGCATTTTCCGCCCAAAGTCGGCGCTAGAGGTCCGAACCATGATGCCCAAAGTTTGAGCCTGAACCGATATCTTATTTAAAAGTTACGAGTAATTTTCTGAAAATTTCAATGGTAAAAGGGAGCTCATTTCTGCCCGTTTTCGGTTTCTGGCGCTGAGTTTCATGCATTCGAGAGCAACGTCGGTCGCCATTTTCCCATCGAAATTTGCAGAAAATCACGTATAACTTTTGAATAACATAAAGATGGTTCAAGCTGAAACTTTGGAATCTGGTTCGAACCTCTAGCGCTACCTTTGGGCGGAGAATGAGCATTCGGTGATACGTAGTTTACTTTTGCGGTGCAAAAAAAGAAACCTTGTAAATTTTCCGGGGATACACCCCATCGGCGCAGACAGGCAAAAATATACGTCATTACATCCAGTCTCTGACGTGACTGGAATGTCAAGCTCCGCTCAAACACACAAGTTAAAAAACAACGTTTTTTTGTTATTATTTGGCACTGAAGCGCTTTGCTTTCTCAATCAAGACGGATTCATACAAACAGCTGACATTTCTAAAACTAAACGTCACATCGCAAAGCGGTAACACACCCACTTAACAATTATACGGAGAAATTGGTGCCTGTCTTTCTTTTACTGTTTTTTCTTCTTTGGTTGCTTCAAGCAATTCAACCCAGCTTCGGGTGTTTTAACAAAACGGCAAACAAAATCTCGCGGAGCAGCTAGGATTCAAGAATCCAAAACCGAAAGAGCATTAAAAGAAAAGACATTTTCTTTGCGTCATGGAGTGGAAAGACAACAATAATTCTGGGTGCTCATAGGCACGCATCTCACTGTTGCACAAGCGAGCGCGCAATTAGGGTAACACGCTGGGAAACTTACCGTTGCTCCAGGGATTGGGCGCTTCGACGTAGCCGGTCACGATACGATCGTCGGTCGGAAAGTTGACGCGATGTCCCTTGCTGCGGCGTTTGAGCGCCGAGACGCTTCCGCCGCCATGCGAGGTTACCTTGGCTGTCTCCGTCGGCGTCGTCGGAGCCGACGAGGACTTCTCGTAGCCCGACAGGGCCCTTGTGTCGTGCGAAGCGCTGTCCATGCTCGCGAAGAACACGCTCATGATGGCAACGCGACGGCAGCGATGTCAGATGTTGCTGGGCATCGCAAGCTACTGTTACCCCACGCACAAAAAACCCCACACACAAACACACACACTCCACGAGGCGGGGTGTATGTTCCGCTGAACTTGGCAGTGATCAATTCGTAGCGGAGGTCGCACGGGTGTGTATATAAAAAGAAGCAGTCGCTTTCCCGCCGCCACTAGCGCAGCACGACGGAACGGTGGTCTAGTCGTTCGCGTGTTGGTAAACTGATTTGCGTTCTTGGAGCGCGTCGACTCGGACGAGTCGCTCGCTGCTGCCGCGGTATCGACGGGCGGAGGCGAGGGGGTTTGCGTTAGCCGCTTTCGCGGCGTTGCATGGCTGCGCCATCTATGTAGGAGGAGCGGAACTTTTGCTCCCGTTGCGGGCAGTTTTTTGCGTGTTGTGCTGTCCGCTGCGTTCTTTCACCGTTTTGTTTTACTGTCTGCGCCTTGAGGGGGTTCATCCATAGGGTTCATCTGAGTGAGCCATTTCACAAGAGGATTCTGCGAAAAGGAACTAAATTAGCACTCCGATCTAAATACCGGGTTAACTTGTACCGGTCTTCAAAAGGAGTGCCCGCTCGAAGCTGTGAAACAAACGTTGAGTGAAATAAAGAATTGAAACTAGTCTTCAATCGGAGATCCGGTAATCTGGCAGTCATATTTTAATCGAACGTGTATCTATGAGATTAACTGAAGGTATAAAGCTTACCTTTCCGGCCTTCAGTTTTTCCGTACCACGAACGCCATGCCGACAAACGCACCTTTTCCATGGAAAACTGATCGCTTACTGCATCCTATTTACAACACCGTACTTCCAAAATATCCGCAGAAGTTGGGATGGCCCAGACTAGGTAAACAACAGTAGCGCTATAACTCCTTTATTGATAAACTACGTATGGTACGACGTAAAACTTCCTCCTAATACAACACGCTCTGAATCAGTTCTTGCATAGGTTGACCAGCAACAGATCACGGCCCATGGCTAAAACAGAGTTCGTCGTGGCTAAAACAACTAGGAAACATAGGAAATAAGACGAACACCGTACTAAATGACGCACGTGCCGTCAAATTCGTTGTTTGGCGATGCTCAGCAACTCGGCACCGAACTCGAATGACGCTCCCCCGTCCAGAAACTCCTCGGAGAGTTCGCGGACGGTCATCGCCACGCGCCGACTCTTCACGTCTTCCCTAAGGATAGAATGGTGCCACTTGTACCGGGCGTCACTCCACAGCACCAGCATAGATCTACGAGGACACGGCACCTGAACGACACATAACCTGGGCGGCACCCGGGTTGAGATAGAGTCCTTGAACGCGTCCGACCACGAACCGCAATCGGGTCCGTGCTGCAACGGGGCCGCCGCCGCCAACCGCTCGACGTCGTCTGCGCCTCTGTCCCCAGACTCGATCAGATCTTCGTCGGTAAGCATCCAGTGTTCCTCGGGCCTGGACAGCGTAAGCACCGTGTCAGACAACAGATTGAACGTCACCAGACGCGGGCCCCAAAGCCACCAGTCGTCGTAGTGGGGGTCGATGCACGATCCGCGTTTCGGGTGGTAGTCCAAGTTGCACAGTTCGACCGCCTCAAAGTCCGATACGGTCTCGTTTTCGCGCATCTTCCCTTCGATTCGGGTATAGTAGGCGGGTAGGCCCCGAAACCCGTCCGATTTTACTTTCTTCTTCTTGAAATTCACCTTGGGTCCGTAGTCTTGCTTGAGCCTTCCGGATTGAGAGCCCGCCCAGTTGGCTGTGTCGATGTCGGTGGCTAGCCTGGTTTCTTCGTCGGGGGTGAGAAACTCCTCGTGAACTTCAAGACCTGGTACCCGCAGTGGTGGCACGCTGCCGCAAGGTTTGCCACCGCCGGCGTCCGTCGACAACCAGCCGGGCCAGCACAGACAGCATTTGGGGCAGAACACGAAAGGATGCCGCACTTTCTTTCTCGAAATGGCGTGCTTGCTCGGTGTCTTGACGGTTTCGCAGAACAGGCACGTTCTTACGCCCTTACAGTGACATTTTGGCTCCATGCGTGGGCGAAACGGGGTTAAACTTTGATCGAAACGTTACGCGACCAAATAAACCAGACAGCTCCCGTCGCTTCGGCGTGCATGCGGTATAGGGTGGCTAGAGAGCTCTAGCCACCATAATGCGGTACATGCGGAAAAATACCGGAAGCACCGCCATCTTGATTGTGTAAAAATATTCCGCTAGACGGCGAGAGCCACTTCCCGATTGGCATTTTCATTTCACGCTAGGCGGCAGCGTACAACTTCTGAATGCATGAAATCCGAAGTGCATGCGAGACTAGAAATAAAACAGCGCGGAGTAGGTAGACTGGCTTTGGGGGCACATTGCAAAACGCCGAACCAGGGAGTACAAGGAGACATGGGATGGGCATCATTTGAGAGCAGGGAAGCGGTGAGCAAGGTAGAATTTGAGGATAGGTTGAGGCAAATGGACGGGGAGCAATGGGCACGAAAGGTTTTCAGCTATTTATACATGAGGAGTGTAGACACAAAGTGGAGACAGCGCACTAGGAAATTAAGAGGAAAGTTTTTGGGCTATAGCGAAGATACGGAAGAGCAAGTCTCAGTTAAGAAGAAAGTTAAGGCCACAGAAAGAGATTGGTGGCTAGAGGGAATGCAGACAAAGACGGCTCTGGAAAGCTATAGATTAAACAAAAGAGTTATTGCCAAAGAAAGCATTTATGACAATTCTAGGGGAAGCTCATTGCTGTTTGAGGCAAGAACGGGTGTTCTGCGAACCAGAACATACAGAGTGAAGTACCAGGAAATTGATACAGTGTGCACTGCTTGTGGAGAGGAGGACGAGACGGCTGAGCACTTGATACTCTACTGTAAAGGGCTTCACCCTATGCCTACCGAAGACAACATAGATTTAATAAAGTCATTGGGTTTTAGAGACAGCGAAGGGAGAGTGGATTTCAAGACTGTAGAGATTACCAAGCAAAGATTAAGTGAATGGTGGCAGAAATCGAGAGAAAACTAGGTATTTTCTTATCCACTGATGGCAAGGGGGTTTCATAGCCTCACTTTCTTTGCACTGCGGAGTGAATATAGATTTCACAATTAAATATTCTAAGCTTAAATGGTAAAACAAAATGGCTAGGTGGCGTAAGCTACCGCCCGATCCAAAGGGCTCAGCCGTATTCATCCATCCATCCATCCATCCATGCAGTCTGAATGGCATCCGCTAGGCGGCGCAAGACGCCACCCTATTAAAAGGATTCAGCAATATGCATGCATCTATGCACTGCAGTAAGCAGAAAGGTTTGTCCTGTCAACACAAAAATGAAATAAGCTGCCACATGATTCGATTCAAAGTGATTCAGTATCTGTTTAAAACGGTTCTGTTAAATTAGTATCTACCTTTCAAACGTCCCTACAGTAAAAAAAAAAAAAGATTGTAAATGTTTAATGCGCCTTCAGGACTTGCAAAGGTTGTCATACAGTCACAATAAATATGTCCAAAAGGGAAAACAGGCAAAAACTTCCGAGAGTGGAACATTGTACGGCCTGCCGTTTGCCACTCCAGGAGGAAAGACTGACTATGGAAAGTAAGTTTAGGAAGTAACTTTGTACAAGGAAATGTACAAATAACATATTTGCTTTCCTCACTTCAAGTGCTTCTTGAGTCTCTTCTACGGGGCATCATTGCTCAAGTCGGTGTCATGTGATTTCATCTGAAGCAAACACCAAAAAGAGACACCCTACGAAGGAGCGACACTCTGGGCATTCCAACATTTGCGCCAGAAGAGGTGTCCCACAGTGCCGCACAAAGCTGGACATTTTGGAACGTTTCTACCAATGAAGACACGACACGGGCACCCTCTTCAATACGGTAGGTGCCCTACTCAAATAGAACTCGCCCTTGTTCCAACACGATTTATTCCCAATCAAAGTTCCACATTCCTTACACGAATATACCGTGCTAGAACCGGGACGCTAAGACTGCAATGGTATTTACAAGAAAATATATTGTGCGACATGGGAGGCCAGAAAGACACTGCACAAGAGACACCAAAATAATTAAAAGACTAAATCATAATTTAAACAAAGAGCAAAATATTCACACAAAATTCTGCAGGCTGAATGAAAGGTTTGGAAAAGAAACAAAACAACAACAACAATCGACTTCACTAGCAGTTTGGCCTCATCTCCAGCGAAGACAATATTGCTGACCCGAAGACAAGCTTCTCCGACATTTTAGACAAAGTGGTGAGTGCATGAGCACAGTCTGTGACCCTCACTCAAGCTGTGGTCACACTGATAATACATTATACAGATGACAGTCTTTAGACAATGTCTGAGGCAGTGTTTCTTTCTTGTATGATGATCCCGTCAAATTGATCATACAAAAACCACGCGCAGACGTGTTCAACGCATACGTATGAACGAAGCAAACTTGTTTTGAACGCGCTCGAGACGTGTCCTCGGGTGATTCTGTCACCGCATCCTATGTACAACGTATGCACAGCGTGACTGCAGCTGCAAGGTTGCACAAGCAGACAGGCACTCGTAGTTTTGGCCTCACTGTCACAGAGAGCTGCACCCGGGTACAGTGGGACCCGCTTCAAAACATTGACGCAAACAAAACGGACACAGAAATTTTCTGTGCAGTGCATTCTTAAAAACCGTGTAATCCGCTGTCTAAACGCATGTGTGACCCGTGCTAAAGGAGTGGAATGGCCAGATTGCCTGCACTCGACCCCAGAGAAAAAGGTTAAAAACTCCTTAGACAACCTTGCTAGCGACCATCAGAATGGCCGCAAGAACACAGATCAAAGGCAGGGAGGCAAAGATGCAATGTCCCTCAAGCTTACAAAAAAAAAGAAAAGGATACCGTTTTTTGAAGAAATCAAGTGCATCTTCGAAAACGCATGCAGCATCTCTTGGAATATAAACACACCAAATCAAATGCAAAGAGTGCTAATCTAAATCACTTTTCTGGAAGATGCGGCCATTGGGCATTCATTCATTTAGATGACGTCACTGCCACGCACGTGCAGAACACATGGCGACAATGGCCGCAAAACCGTTTTGCCACAAGTTTGTGTTGTACGAAAACCTGTGAAACTTTTGAGATGCCTTGCACAAAACATTATGAAAATGCCTTGAAATTCGACGGATGGCATACTTTAGCGGTTGACAATGAGACGCGTGACTAATACAAGAGAACACCCTCCCCCATACACCAAGGCAGAGCATGCAGTGGCAGTTAAACAGCATGATACTAAAGTGGGTATTTAATAGGGATGCTGATGATGGCTGATGGGTCCTGCTTGCTAGCGCTCTATGTACATCTGACCATGGCTGGCTGGCAGGATGTCAGAGGGTCCACGATGGATGAAGGATGTGTGAAGGAGTCTCATAAGAGCACTAAAACGAGAGGGAAAATGACTGTTAGGTTCGGCACAAATGATTGCCGTTCTTAACTAAAGCAAGACCCAAACCAAGGTTTAAGAAACACAAAATAACAATGGTATTTCAAGGCCAATCCATTACCTTGGACATGGGTAAATTTAGATTTGAGGGGAAAACTGCTCCTCTATAGTCTGTTGCAGGTCAAGAAAGGCAGGACAAAACCCTCCCCACAAAGCCTTCCACCCTCTCCAATTTAGCAGAATGAATACTGGAGAGGGGACAAGCGGAGAAGAGGGAACCACTAGTCATGGTGTGCAGTGAAGAAGGATACTGATTGAAGTGTTAACATTTCCTTTTGTTACCCAAAATAACCAGAATTTGCAAAGTGGGGATTTTCGCCAATGCAGTTCGGTCCCCGAGGCAGCACTAATGTCGAGCGTGACCGTGTTGGCAAACAGACAGCGCTGGCGAAAATGGTTGCAACTGGAATCCTAGATCAAAAAAACAAAGACAAGCATTTATAATATGCCTGGGCACCTTGAAGACACCACACCAGTAGCTGGTCGGCCACTAGTGATCAGCCACCACTGATCACGCCGACAAGACAGTTATCGAAACATTGGCTTTTGCCTTCTTTCAACCTTGGTTAGAGTATTGACTTTCCGCCTGTTTTTCTAGCAACCAGACACAATTCAACATTCTGCCTGGTTTTAGTAAGAGAACCTACAATAAGCCAAACTACAACCCAGTTAATAAGCTACTAATCCAGTTCAAAGTGAGCAACTTTTGTGTGCCTAAAAGGAATATTCGTGGCTTCAGGCGACCTTCTGGGCCAAATCAGAAACTCTGAAGGTGTGCCTTCTTTTCTGGATACCCCAAAGAGGAACTTTGTGACAAAGCAGGGTGTGGTGAAAGCTATGTTAATGTTTCTCTTCTTTGTCTGCACACCTGTAAAGGGTTTTCCTTCTGTAGCAGAGAGAAGACGCAAATAGTGTGACTACCGTAAAATTCCGAAAGATGCCCCCCCGCCCGCCCCCCCCCCCCTCCCCCCCCCCCGAAAGATAGCCCACCCCTATTTTTGGCTTGATTTGCTTTTTTTTTTTTAAACACCGAAAGATACTCGACTTTTAGTAATAGTAGTATTGGGGTCAATAATGACCTCGGCGTAAATGTGGCTAGTTAGCTATGGTGGAATATAAGCGAACATTGCTAGCTGGGAAGTAGTCATCTTTGCTTCGTTGCCCCTCGCCACCATAACAAGCTTGAAAGGAACATGACCTAAAAATAGTAATGTTTTAAGATTTTCTTCATTATACACCGAAAGTAAGGCCACTCCATATTTTCACCTGATTTCCCCCTGATGTTAGGTGGGTTGTCTCTCGGGATTTTACGGTACATAGCTGGCAACACCTCGCACGTCACAATGTGGTACCGAAACAGAGAAGGCATTTAAGTGATTCTTAGCTTCCATAGTGAATTTAGTAACACTTCCATTTTATAGCTATTTTATTTCGGAATTTTTCGACACGATTGGAACTTCATAGACTACATCACTGCAACAAAGCCGCGACACATTTAGTCCGCTAAACTGGCCTCCTAACGCTTTGTGCTAGCAATGTGCTCAAGGGTGTGTGGATCTGCATAACTCAGTCGTTATGCCCGACTCAAAACAAATGCTGCCACAAACTCGGAGTCTAACCTGCACAGCACACGAAAAGTTCCTTCAGACCAAGGACTTTGCAAACCCCTACTCAAGATTAAATAAATTAAGTGCGGAGAAACTGCGTGTTCAAGTGGAGACTGGATGGCATGAATGGTAGAGTGCATAATTTATTAGATTAGAAGAAAGACGCAGCGGTAAAGTGGCGTGCAGCCCCCCAAGTGCTGGCCACTCTTTGTTTACCCCGTGCGGGAGAGTGTTGGCAGGGCGACAACTCACCACATCGCGAAGGATAGTTATAAAAAGCACTGTCACTATGTCACCGCGGTTCTGTGTACGACAGTTTGCCAGAAGTGCATTTGTCTCAACTACAAGGATGACCACGCTTTAGGAGGCGGCTCGGCATTAATGGTGGTCACTGCGCTCGACGAGCAGCGTCGCTGTGCCCAATGCCTAACGGCTTCTGGGTGTCTCCTTGGTGCACAGTGCATTTTGTCTGCTTTTCTGTCATTCTCTCCTGCACTCTTTCTCTGGGGAAGCACAGAGCACGCTCGTTTCACTGAGCAGAGCGCCGCCGTACGTCTAAACACGTGACGTCCTCCCCCCGCCGCGAGTAACACAGATGCACATGAGGTGGACGCTCGTCCGACACCGGTGTCCAATCAGCGAGGAGACGAGCGCTGCGTCAGCGTTCGGCTGGCAGTCGGCTTACCGACTTTTGTCCCTGGTTGGGGAATGAAAATGGTTAGGTGCCAGCCACATAACAGATTCCTCGTTAAAACACAACAAACCGGCAATTGCTTGTTCGAGCTAGCAGTGTTGCACAGTGTGCTAAATGTGAACCGGTTTTTCTGCAATTCCAACTGCACGTCTTCCCACATCGACCGCTCTGTATCCCGCTGTGGAGACTAGGCGGCGCCACCTCTTGCCACACACAGGAACTTGGTGCCATTCCGATTCACCCTTCCGCCGCCAGAGGGTGTTGACCAGCTTAAAGCTATTCAAGCAAGGTAAGAAATGAAGCAGTGTGGGGCAGGTAACCTAGCCCCGGGGGAACATGACGGAACGAAAGCAAGGTTAAATTTTAGTAATGACAAAGGGATTACTTTTATTCTAAGACCCTAGTACATTCTAAATTTACCCTAGTACATTCTGAATGCTCGTGTCTAATCTTCACGCCGCACAAAATAAGGTTTTGCAATTTATTTTTTTTTGCGTCCATCATCATACACCCAGTGTCTTATCCCATCAAAGCTTATACATCTCTTCCTCTTATTTCGATCCTACGCAAAATTTCTCATTTATGTCTTTTTCATAAAATTTATGACTCCGACCCTGCTCTAAAAGATGAGCTTCTCCTTCCTTCTTCGAATTACTTCCCTCGCGTTGACCACCGATTGAAAGTCGCAATTCGTTCCCGTCGCACCAGTGCCCACATCGACTGCTTCGTTCCCAAGACATCATCTGAATGGAACTGCCTTCCCACATCTTTAATGTCGACATCGTCGGTTGGTTCATTTAAAATTGCGATAATCTATCATTTTTGTTAAAGAGACACTGAACCTAGAGGAAAACAAAATGTTTTTTCTATCTGGGTAGGACAGGCGTGTCTCAAAATACATGTTACTAGAAAAAAAAATTTTTTTTTTCAGCACAATATTTATGCATGCATGTATTTCTGGCGGCAATTGTTCTTTTTAACGAGTGTCTATAAAATAGACATGCCAATAAAGAAAAGAAGATAAAGAGAAAGATAATGAAAATAAAAAGAACCAGAAAGTCAGAGAAATGGTTCGTAGTCACTCTGAAGTATCACGAGTGGACTTTCCACCATGCCTCCAGCCTCCTCTTTGAGCACATCACGTGTTTGTTCTCTTCCGTAAAATTGAGGGCCTGCTCAATGCGGGTGCCGACGTCGGTGGCAGGTATGATTGCCGGACACTCAAGGAGCAAGTGTTGGATAGTTTCTTCTACCTCACCACACGCACTGCACACGGTTTCGGTCACATTCACATTGTACCGCCGCATGTAGACGCGGGTGCGTAAGGCACCATCGCGGGTCTCGGCAAGGAGTTGGCTGCCCAGTGTGTTTCCACACCAACAGACGGCAGCGATGTTGGCCTTGAAAGTCGCATAAAGGTGCATGGTGGAATGTTCTTCCACGTCGGCGGTGTTAATCTGTTCTGTCACTTTCGCAACCCAATCTTTGTTTGTAGAGGGCTCGTTGCTCATCGAGAAGGCACCATACTTTGTCCCGAGCCGATTGGTACGCCGCCTCCATGTTGTGTGTAAGTTCTTTAAATGAATGTATATAAAAACCCTTCGTGCAAAGCAATCTCCGTCCATAAGTTGCAGTCGGGCGTAATACTCCAGCTTGCTGCTGGTCTACCGTGCCTCAAACGAGGACCAGCCAAGGTCACCTTGGACAAGTTGATTAGGCACTCTCCCGTGACATCCCAGCGCCTGGCGCCGATCTCTCTTTGCCGTCGCTCAAGGTATTCCCTAATTTCGCTGGGGACACATGTAACAGCATTGACGAAGGTGAGGCCTGGTACAGTGACAGCTTTCCACAGTTCTTGGGTTATTAAATAGCGGTCGCAGCTCCACAGGCTCTTTCGACGAAGCACATTGCGCTTTCTCAGTGCCGATGTCTTAAGGTTTTGGTGGTGTTCTGCCAGACAATCTACTGAAGTAGTTAGTGTTACCCCGAGGTATATGTACTTGGTACTAACAGAGAGCACAGCGTTCTGAATGGTAAGGGATTCAAGGCCCTCCATGTCACCGGAGAAAAGGACAATAGCCGACTTTTTGGCATTGAACCGTAGTCGAAGTCGAGCCGCTTCTGTTTCACAGGCGATGAGCAGCACATTCATGTCTGACACGCTATCGGCCATAAGGACAATGTCATCTGCAAAAGCGAGTCCAAGAAGCCGCCAACTGACGACAACTCCATGCAGAGTGTGTTGCAGGGAAAAGCCAACGCCCGTGCGTTCTAGTGCTCTCTCTACATCGGATGTGTAGACCATGTAAAGAACAGGTAACAGCGGACAGACCCTGACACAGTCCTCTGCACACCAGAACGTCATTAGAGGCGACGCCGTTGAACGTTGCCATCATGTGATTGCCATCATATAGTCATTGTATTAAGCCTACCCAGGGTTCAGGCATGTTGAGCTGTTGAAGTTGTTTTAGCATCAAATAACGGGGGACACTGTCATTTGCCTTAGCAACGTCTAGAAAGCAACAGATGAGATTCCGCTTTTCCGCCCGCGAGATCTCTATGCATTGCGTCAGGATGAATACGTTGTCATCAAGCCGACGATCCTTTTGAAAACCGTTTAGTAGTTCCGTGAGAACACCAGTACTCTCGGCCCAATAGGATATGCGCAAATTGAGAATGTTTGCAAACGCCCTGTATGCAACAGCTGCGACCGTGAGAGGGCGATAGTCCCTCAATCGTTGTTTGTTGCCTGCTTTCTTGAGAATGAACATGACTCGACCACGTCTCCAATCACTGGGAACTGGTTCATCGCCGCGAACTATGCGACTAAATAGGTGCGCCATTCGATCTCGTGAATCTGATTTCAAGCGTTTCAACACCTCAGCCGATATTCCGTTCAAGCCCTGCGATGTATTCGCGTGTAATCTCGTGAGTGTGTGATCTATATGCACCCGCCCCACAGGGGTTACATATTCATCTGTAGAGGCCGCCGATGGAAATCTTCTTTAAGCCAGACTTGGTCATGTCTGTCTTCTGCAGGAATTTCCACATCAGAGCCAAACAGAAGGTAGAGTTGTTGCTCAAGCAGTTCTCCAACATTTTGAACTGGGCATCCACTGTCATAATCAAGGAGTTGAGGAGCACCGTCTTTGCCATCTAGAGATCTCATATATCTACAGAATTTTTCTACAGCTCCTTTTCCGCCATCTCTAATCTCCGCCGTGACCTTGTGTTTGTTTTTTTGCTTCCACAATGTCTTGCGTGATTGCGTTGTTCTTTCGGTACTTCTCCCATAGTCGTAAAGTAAAAGGATTCTTCCTAAAGGTCTTTAGCGCTTGTCTGTGTCGCCGGTTAGATTCCTGTCGTATTTGAATTGCTTGTTTAATTTCAACATCCCACCAAGGAACAAGGTTTCGTTTTCCTCCCCTGTTCTTTACGATGGAGTGTTTAGCAATGGCTATCCTAAGCTCGGTTGCAAAATCATCATAGCTGCGGGCTTGCGCACGTCGAGTACTCTCTTCAAACTTTTGGAGAACAGTATCTATGTCTTCTTCGCGCAGTGGGGTCGTAACCTTGCGCGCGTGCAATTCGGAGTTTTTTCAACAGTACCAAAGTGCAGGAAGGTGCTGTTGTGGTCGCTGCTGACACTGCACTCGCCCTCTTCACCCACAACCATTTTTTGAAGGTGCCTGCCAAGTCTGTTTGACGTGAGTGCATAATCTATGCAGGCCTGATGGTCTCGCACTGTCCATGTATATTGTCCCTCACACTCTTCCCTTAGGTTCAATACTTCCAGTTCGAGATCCTCTTGCAATGGTCTCATTACCCTGCCGTTGCAATCTTCCCGCATGTCTAATTCAACCAGATGTCCGTTAAAATCTCCCAATATAAGCACGAAGATGCCTCAATCCAATTTGTGGATATCTCGACGAACACACTCAAGGACGTTTCTATTTTCTTCGTGGCGGTTGCTTCCCACAGAAATGTAAATGATGCACACAGCTGCCAATACGTTGCCAATTTTTCCATGCACCCATAGGTGCTCCTGGCAATCTTCCGATGTTCGAAGCCATGTTTGTCCATTACTGGACCAAAGGGGTCCCCAATGCCTCCACCTCGCCGCTTTCCTTCAACCCTATTGCAGCCAGTCCAGCTGTTACAATTTTTTTTATTATTTATCTTGTTTATGTTACAATACAAATTTTTTAGATTTTCGGCTGAAACCGAAATTGTACCTCTGTGGGATGATGACGAGAGCATCTGTACCCAACTAATGTGCGCTCCGAGTTCGCTGGATCTCGGAGCGCACGATAGCCGGGTACAAAAACTTATCATCATTGTCCTACAGGAATACAATTTGTGTTTTGCCGGCAAATCGAAAAATTTGTATTGCAACATAAATATTTGACAAAATTTTTTTTTTTTTTAAACAATCATTTATCTTGATAGTTTCTGTACTAAACGGATAAAAAAATATATATATATCAGTGTGTCGAACCGAAAAAAATACGGGTTCGGTTACGGTTCAGGTTCAGGTAAATTAATTTTGTTCCGGTTCAGATCCGGTTCGATTAATTCGATCCGCAAACCGGTTCGTGAACCGGTTGGGGGCGCTGTACCGGTTCGCGAACCGGTTCGGAAATTATAAATGACAAATTGCAACATCAAAATAAATTACAAATAAAACATCTGAAATCAGCACATACGAAACGGGATGCATCGTAGTGTAAGGCTCAGGGATTTCTACCAGGAATGGTTTCTTTATGTGCACTCAAAGGTTACCTCACCGACGTTTACGCATTCGGACTTCATCTAATTGGGTCCGACGCAGTAGCTGTAAAATCTGCGACCTCTTTACAAACCCACTTACAAGTAGAACTCGCTAACTAGCCCGCCACCTCGGCGTGTAAGCAATTGAAGGAACAGTGGGGAGAAAATACAGCTTTCTTTATTTGAACTAGCCTTCGGTAACTCAAATTAGACCCTTAAAGAAGCTTTCATTAAACAAGATACGGAATATGAAAAACACTTCACCGAACGCAACGCCAGAAGGACGTAATAGGATAAATATTAAAATAGAAGAGTTCGCCGTCTCACAAATATGTTAGCTTCTAAGTGCCTATACAAAACCGGATGCATTATTATCAAACTCCACAGCCTTTTCTTTTCTCATTCCGATGGAAGCAAGCTTCAAAAACTCGCGCGTTCTAGAAACGTGTTATGAAATGAGCACACAGCAGCATTTAGGATTTACGAGATTGTAAAAAAATGAAATCCCGTGACGCAATTTTTTTTTTTTTTGCACAGCCTTTTCATTTTTTTTTTCCGTGCAAGCCGCGACCAGCGCAATACTGGTTCCTATGTCAAGATTCATGGATGCAGCGTTTATATTCCTAAGACTGAGTGGAGAAGAAAAATATGTAAGCGAGGTGTGTGTCAGTTGACGGCACTTAAAAAACAAATGGCATTGATAGCACATTCATTGTCAACAGCGCGTGGCCGAACAGTTTTGACATGAGCCGGTAACCGTTATTTTTTTTCCGGTTCAGTTCCGGTTCGGGTTCATCGCGATAACAATATAACGGTTCAGGTTCGGGTTCAGTTCCGGAAAAAATACCGGTTCGGTTCCGGTTTTCGGTTCCGTTCCGGTTCGACACCCTGATATATATATATATTTCCTAGGTTCAGCGTCTTTTTAAACCTTACTGCTTGTGTTCTTATTGGACTTTACAGGATGTAAACAGGTATTAAGCTAATCTATATCCTATAATCTTGTTTTTGTCTCTTGCCCCTCCCCTCTTTGATGCCTCTGGGCCCTCGGGGAAATATATATATATATATATATATATATATATATATATATATACATATATATAAATATGGAAATATATAAATTAGATAAACACGGAGAGGTACTCACGTTCGTTCTTCTGCCGCGCCGCCTTCAGCGCCTGGGAGAGACGAGGGAGAGCTGCATCAATGCAACGTTGCCGACTCCGTCACGGGGCACGCTCAAGCTTACCTTCCGGATCGCCGTCCAGTCTTCCAGAATTTCGTTCTCGCGCAGCATGTACACGATGTAGGGACTTGCTAGACGACACTGTCAAGGTTCATCGATACCTCGGCAAATTCATTCATGAACTCGCTCATTCACCTTCATTCACATTCACGGCGTGAATCTGAATGGCCCTGTATGAATTCTTGAAATTGAAAAAAATCATGATGTGATGGTGAATGACTTTGTGAATTTGAATGAATTCGTGATGGGATGGTGAATGACTTCGTGAATTTGAATGAATTCGTGATGTGATGGTAATTGAAGTCGTGATGTGATGGTGAATGACTTCGTGAATTTGAATGAATTCGTGATGTGATGGTGAATGAAATCGTGATGTGATGGTGAATGACTTCGTGAATTTGAATGAACTCATGATGAGTTGTGATTGTGAATGACTTCATGAAGTGAAGAATTCATTGTGATCTGAATGACTCAATGAACTCGTGACGTGATGGTGAATGGCTGGTGAACACAATGAATCTGTGATGTGAGTAGCTCGTGAACTTGATAAGTTTGTGATGGGAAGTAATACCGTAAACTTAATTCTTGACGTGATAGTGAGTACGGTTATGAATTCAGAACAAGTGGAAAACATGTTACGCAGGTGCTTGCTTGCTTGCTGGTCGTTTTCATCCTTCACCGCAAACGACAGGGGCCCATTTGACTTTAGCGGTTTTGGCATCAGCCTCGCTGCGTAGCCGTGCGCGCCTCAGCGCGGTGGCCCTTTGTCGAGTCAGGTCCTGGTTTTAAGTGGCTTACACAAAAAGGCGCCACAGTCTTATTCCGCAAGAACTGCGAACTCGTGAAGGGCTACCAGCCGTAAAGTCGAATTTAGTCAGGATGAACCTGAATGACTTCGTGAGTCATGCGCAATTCATGATGTGATGGTGAATTCAGATGACTTCGTGAAGTGATGGTGAATTCGGATTAATTCATGATGTGATGGTGAATTCCGATGAATTCACGATGGTGAATTGCAATGAATTTGGGGCGATGGTGAATGACTTTGTGAATTGGTGATGTGACGGTGAATGATTCCGTGAACTTGGAGGCGGCGGTGATGTGATGGGGAGGAATCCTTGGTGCGGTTGAACGACATGATGTGAAGGAGATGAATTCTCGGCGGAGTTTGAAAGCCGTGATGTGAAGGGGATGAAGTTTTGGCACGGTTGAACGCCGCGATGTGAAGGGCTATGAATTTGGGAGGTCGGAGTACCTTGTGACGTGAATGCGAATGAATTTGGAGACGTGATTTTGTTCGTAATGTGATGGTGAATGAAGGGGCTCTAAAATGCCGACCTATGGACCTCATCAACAAAACAAGATATACAGAAAAAAAAAGTTCCGGCCGAAGGTTTTGTTAAAGTCGCTAATAGGCTTTGCTTAGCATGGGTTCTCGAACAGTGTCCCCGGAATGTGGGAACCCAGGGGTCCCCTAGAGTACCTTCGTGGATTGCCCTAAGGTCCAAAAATTTAGTTGCCAGAGCGTCGGTGTGGTAGGAACCTCAGCGAAGCTTACGTAACAGAATAACATAGCCAGTGGTGAGGGACAATGGACAGATGGGTGCTAACAGCTGCATTGTTTATATTGGGCGGTAGGTTGCGCCACCTAGCCTAGAAGCTAAGAGTCAAAAGTACCTATGACTCCCCCTTTGCACTAAGTTGTCCTTACGACAAACACATGCAACCTGGAAATGTTTTCCCATACTTTCATTGAGCAAAGTGTGCTGCCAAACATGCCCCGCGAGTAGCGAAAAGGCTGCAGGTCTCTAGATGCCGTCAAGAGTAACCAAAGAGCAAAGGATATCTGAGACGGTGACCGGTTTTTTCCGCTTGTCCGAGGTCATGGGGTCGGTCTTGCGCCTATTCTTCTTGTGAGTGATCTGTTCTGTCCAGAGATCTGGAAGCAAGAAGAAATAATTGTGACAGGAGAGCCACCTTTGTATTTGCATCAATGTTAGCGATTGTCACAATTGTAAGCCGGAGAAGAAAAGAGAAGAAGATCAGAAGATGAACGAGCAATGTTGCGTGAAAAAGAAAGAAAGAGGTTGAGGGGAACGAGTATCGAAGGGATGAAAAAGTGCTGGTCCGGTGAACGACAGAGGCGACTTTGGCTATGCTCCGGAGGAAGCCCACCCAAGGCCCGCTCCCGGGAGTCGACCGTGAACCAACGAGGTGTCCTTCGTCAGAGCAGCAAGATGTTCTTCATCAGGGAGAGAAACATGCAAGTGCACACGAGCAGGGACACTTCAAGGTCTTGAGTGCCCGCAGCAGAGACTTGGTTCTAGGGGACTAAGACTACACTGTACTGTATGTTTGCTTATGCCTTTCGCTTTGTTTATTTATGTAAATATATGTATGTACAGTGGAATTTCGTAAGCTGTTCGTCCTGTTCTTCTGATTTCGGGGTCCACCATGGTTGAACGTGACAGGGATACAAACAGTGAATGGTAGACCCCAAACCATTCCCTCTAGCATGAGTTGTAACAATGGCGTTTTCTTATTGAGATTTGATGATTTCATGAGTGTCAACAGTCAAAAAAGTAAGACAACCGCAGTCTGTGTGGTCCATAAAAACAGCGATATTTGAGCAGAGTGCTGGACGGTCCCACGAAAAACGGGCATACTTCCCATTACATATCCTTTACACCCGCCAACATAAACCTCAATATTCTCTTGGTGCAAAGGTTTCCATAAGCGGCCAGGTTGTGAAAGAGCATAGTACAAGCAAAACCAAAGGAGTGTTCAGCGACATTCAATTCAAATTTGCATTTTTTAGGAGATTTTCTTGTCGACCGTACAACCATACAAAATGGTCAAAATTTGGGCGTCTCCTGGGTAATACAGGAGACTTGGCAGGTATGCTGCGGACGATTTCGCAACACGGTAAGTGGAGGCACCTGAGGTGATGTCGATGCTGTTGCGGTCTTCCTCCAGTCGTCTTATCTTCTCCTCGAGCTCGCTTCTGAGTGAGTCCCTGAGCAAGGCTTGTTCGCTCTGGAAAGACGAAAGACGCTTTAAAGGGACAATGAAGGCAATTTTGCACATCTTTTTGGCGATTGAACTGGGTTCCAGGCACGTCTTATGTCACGCTGCCCAAATTTCAGCCGAAACCGGCGCTTCTATGCCGCGCAAATCAATTAAACAGTCGCGGTAATAATCGTACCGGGATTGACTGGAGCGACGCCCCGAGAGTTGCGGGAGAAGCCAGGAGAAGAGGAGCTCACGTGACCGATGCGGGGCCAAGAAGCGCGACGTCACAAGAGACGCGTCAGCGATTGGTCGAAACGAGAAACGTGCCCTCGGTCACGTTTTGGTTTGCGATTTTTAGGAATACTGTTCCAATTTCCACTTGAATAACCATGAAAAGTATAAATCGGACCGAAAATGATTACTAAACCGTAAATAAAGCAGCATAATTGTTTTTTGCTTTGCTACGCTGGACGCGAAGCGGGCAACGAACAACTATGGGCAAACAAAATAAAATAAAAAAGAACACGGTACTGGAAGGATTCTGCAAAATTGTAGCTGTAGATGGCTGTTCCAACAGTCGACTGAAGACCAGTATTCGTTCGGGCAACGCTAGTTTTGTGTTCTTTGACGACGAAAAGAGGACGTCCGCAGAGAAACCGGATCCCGGAACGGCCGGATCGCTGCCGCTTTCCCCTCCGCGTCTCCCCCGCGTCCGTCCTTCGGCATGCGGGCCGCTGGTTGCCGGCTGGGCGGTCTCCGTCGGGTGATGGCAGAGGCCGCCACACACATACTCCCGTTCCGTTGGTGTTCGGTCACTGAACAGAAGCTCGAACTCGCTCGCGAAAGCGGCATTGCCGTAGATGTTGACAGATTCGGCGAAACGACCGCCCCACCGCGCTGCTATAACCCACCGTGGTAACCAGAGTCTCAATCTCCTAAATGCTACCGATACCGACTATTCACATCTGACGTCACCTCCGTTTTCGGAGGCCCAGAAAGGAGAACGGAGATAGTTCAGTTTCGGTTTCTTTACTTCTTTCGTAGGCACAAAAATACGCGTCACAAATGTCTACAAAAAATTGGGCAGCATGCTATGTTCCCAAGAAGCATAAAAACACCATTTAAAAAAATTAAATAAAATCGTCTTCATTGTCCCTTTAAAGGGATGCTGAACCAAAATTTGCAGCTTATTTATCTCAAAATACTGCCAATCCCATTGGGATTTTTGCAGGTATTGGGGAAATAGAAATATACATCAACAGGCAAATATCAAGAAAAAGAGAACAGCAAAATATTGCGTCATTCTTGTAACAGAAAAAAACATATCAATTCATAAATTGACAAAGTAATTGTTCTTCAACTGCATCAAGTAAACAATTCAACACTTGTACAACTAAAAAAGCGCGTATCTAAACTGTTCCAGTCGCTTATGGCTGAAGGCAAAAATGAGTATTTAAAACTGTTGTTATTGAAGGAATACTCAACGAGTGTGTCGCTATGTTTATGTCTAGTGGCTCTCGCTTCCGATCGCTTAACATACTTGTTTTTCTCTATTTTAGATCCATTGTTTAAAAGGAGAAACATAAATTTCAGTCGACTGACTCTTACACGATCAACAATAGGCGAGACTTACAAAACAAGGCCGGAGCGATAGGCGGGTTGCTACAAAACCCCAAAACATCACTCGTACAGCGATATCTCTAACGGATGGCCTTATTTTTGGAAAAGAAGTGCGCAACTGAACATGTCCGACGAGGCCGACGAGACATGTGACGTCACGATTCTCATTCTTTCTCCTCCTTGCTTCGTCCCCTTGAGCTGGTGAACCGAAACAAGGAGGAGAGAAGCGAAGCCGCTTCCCCTTATCTTGAACTGTGCCAGGAGAGTCGCAACGTCACATTCCTCGCTCGATCGCGCACTTCTTTACCAGAAATACAGCTGTCCGTTTGAAAGATTGATGTACGAGCCATGTTTTGAAGTTCGTAGCGCTTGTTTGACACTTGTGCCGCCTTATTTCGCAAAATCCAAGCTTCGGTTCAGCATCCTTTTAGCCGGGAGCTCAAATGTCGCAAGAAAAATATACTCTACTGACCCTCCTAGGAGCAGAGGCATCATTTCAAATAATCAACAAATCAATCAATCAATACACCGGTTGGAGTGCCAAGAAACAGCCTCGGGGTATCTATACTGATATGGTGCCCAGACAACTGTTTCGACTGACATTGAAAGAATCTACAAATCCCCTGAAAATATGGTATTGGAAGTCTTTCTGGCTCCCGTTCCAACCAGCAATCCAATTGAAGACCTTTTAAGCATTCAGGGGCGCTCAGGAGAGACAGTTTGTTGTGCAACGAGCGGTAGCATCTCCATTCTTGATCTTGATGAGTTTGTTATGGTCGCCGACGGCGTAAGATATGCAGGGCACGGCTTATTGCGTTCGCGCCTCTTGCTTCACGATCCGTCCTTCGGCGTTCCTATCGGCAAATACCGCAATCCCATTGGTTAAGGAGCGATGACGAGATGCTTCGGATTCACCGTGTCCCGCGTTTCTTAAAACCGTCGGCGACTATTCGCGACTCCGGCGACCTGTACAGGGTGTGCACACCGCTTCCGGCCGGCGTGACGGGGGAGAGAAATACTTCCAATCCTCCTATGTTTACCATATGTTTGAGAGGGTGCACGAAGACTCTTGGTTGACCGGCAATCGATTCCGCGAGAGCTATGCTCTAGAAATGCCCCAGTGCTGTGCTTTTAGTTGCCGACGCGCACTGGTACAAACAAAATGCCATGAGCAGAGTTATCTTCGTTATCTCGAGACGAGGGACGCCATTGACGCCACCGAGCCCGGGCGATTGCTGGACGTTGGCATTAGCAGACGGTGCTAGCCTGCTTCGATGTGCTGCCGGCAGATGGCACAACGCAATAAGCGGCAGAATGTAGCGCCGGCGCCGTGGCACCTCAACCAACCCTTTCCGTACGACGACAGGCCACTACGGCACGTACAAATGCAGTGTGCACTATGATACGGGAAAGAAACCTTGAATAACAAAGCAAGCAAATCGAAACACTAAAAAATTTTACAGAGACTCGCATCGCACTAAAGAAAGCGTAATAAAAACTTTAGAAGATTGTCCGCTAAAGCCAAGACCCTGCTCGGCGAGCTCTGCGGGGAAGCCCGGTGCGTATCTTCGGCGCCTGGGGGAGGTAGGTGCCTACTGCCGATGCCTCGCCGTTCACGAAGTAGTTGAACGCGTTTAGGGATTTGCAGGTTTGAAGTCCTTCACAGGTATATGAACCAGGCCAGTCGAATAGGTAGTCCTGAAGTTGATCCCGCAATACCTTCGGCAGATTTGTCATTTCCTTGAGAAACAAGTGCGTCTTCCTTTCACCCAATGGAACAGGAGGGGATATTATCCAGGAAAAGCAAATTTTGGGAGGTACCACAGTTAGTCCTCGCCGGTGAAACTTTTAAATTATGTGCTACTCACTAAGGGTCCCCAAAAACAAGCAAAAACAATTGCCAACTGGAAGTAACATACACCCCAGGAAGTTCGGCCATTATTTGTTTATGTTTACCTCCGCACACCCTGTATAGGGGTCTACACTGTCGTGCAAATATGGCAGTCTAAAGCAGGTTGTGCCGTGCCATGTGCCAGCCCAATGCACAGCGCTCGGGTTTTAGCAAGCCAGCACTGGACACAAAATGGTTTGCCCCAATTTTTATCCACTACGCCTCAAACACTAAAACATGCGGCGATGTGTTGGTGTAAACGAGCTTCCAGCGGCTAGACCTTTTTCAGAAAAGCAATGGAAGGACTGCAGTACGCATGAACGTTGATAAATGCACAATGTCTGGTTCACACGGTACAGTGGGTTGCATTCAGAGTCAGCTGGGCAACATGCTGATACGACAGTAATGACAAAGTCACCGGGACAACTGTTTCATTGTTTCATCGTGCCAACCGCCAACAACACGTAATCACAGAAGCCACAAGGAACGAGCAGAAATCGCTAAAGGACCTGTTCTGTTCACTTCAATGTCTTCCCCCTATAGTCCGTTGCAACCTAAGAACGAAGGGCGAGGGTAAGACAGGCCGGGGAGGAGGAAGCAGACGGAACGCTAAAAAGAGAAGAAGGTTTCCTCCTTTCTTCTCCAGCGTTCCGTCTGCTCCCTCCTCCCCGGCCCGTCTTACCCTTGCCCTTCGTTCTTAGGTTGCAACAGACTATAGGTGCCGTCCGTTTTGGTGGAGTCCTGAACAGTTGACAGCGGGAGGTCTCACCTGGAAATTCTGCAATGCTGCCGTCTCTTCGGCCTCATACTTCCTCCTGATGTTCTTCAATTTCATCTCTCGCAGAATTCCTGCAGCCAAAAAGTAAAGCGCAAGGTAGGAATTCGGGCAAAGCTCGGCTCAGGAGGATGCCCACGAGGGAACCACTGCCTGCGGCGTGACCGACGCTACACTGACACCAGTGTGCTCCAGTGCTCCGATTTCTTTTCAAACAGGTAACACAAATAACAAGGCGGTGTGTAAGTTTTTCTTTCTTTAGTATCTAACGGGAGCACACATAGTGCTTGCAAGCTGTCCAGACTGAAAAGCATTGAATGGAAATATTGAGGGCAAGAGGCTGTCGCTTTCCTCTCATTCAGTCTCATGTTGGCGCATCCCCTTCCGTGACATCCCTGTGGTGTCAGGAACCGGAAGTACTTTGCAGAGGTTTCGCATCGGATGATGAGCTCGCATCCTTCGACTTTAACTCCAAGAAACATTGGAGGTCCAAATCGAAAAAGCTGGAGCTCCGACAGCTATGGCCCACCACCATCAGAGCAGCCTACACTCAAAGCGATCATCTCGCCCGCACCGCATGTATGAAGCGTTCAATTTCTGATCTACAAATAACCCCAGCCCATCAAAACACAGGAACATGGCATGAATACAATGACTAATGTTTGCAAAAGAAGTAGCAAATAGCAGCACCTCCCGGGGCGCGCCTCGCTTCGCGTTTAGGCGGAAACTCCTAAAGGGCAACTCCACTCAATTCCAAAAAATTTAGGCTTACACGCGATTCCATTTCACAAAGCACTACTAAACAGCTCTACGTCTTCTGATTTGCGAAATGTGGAATAGCATTTGTGTAATCTTAATTTAAACATCAGCCGATACGGAAACCGAAACTTCGGTTGCATCAGGCAACATTGGTCTCGTGTTGTCAGAGTCATGGCCACGTCACGTCGAACCACGTGGTCTTGTGACGTTTGGGGGGGGCGAGGGACAGGACACGCGACGCGGCCAGGTCGCTTCGCATGGCGTGCACGGTGATGGCCCAGGGGAGAGGGGGAAGGGAAAAAGACAAAAGAGAAGAGGGGGAGCGGAGAAACAGACTGATAAGCGCGCAGGGCAGCGCAAACTAGCGCATCCGCGTTACGGTGACCATATGGACGCCGTTCAGCCAACACCAGGAGGAGAAACTCATGACGTCATCGTTCCATTTCGCTCCGAGAAGTAAAAACAAACAAAACGTGAGAATGACGTAGTCATGCCTCTGACGTAGTGGCTCAACGTTGGCCACTTCAACTCCGTCGCATTGACTGCACTGACAATTGCGTCTCACGTCGCACGCAAGAGTTGGCAGATTTTGGCGACTTGGCTCACTTGAAGGTTTGCTGGCCAGTTTATTAAATATATAGACGGAATTAGATCGTAATATTTGACATGGGGTCTTCCTATATGATACTGAAGAGGGCTACATAGTTTTCTAAATATCAAAAATGAACCGGAGTTGCCCCTTAAATGTGAATCGCCGTGACATATGCACAGTAGTGACCCTCAAAGGGTTAAGAATAGCGGGACAACCTCCTCGGTCATTCAGCTTTTGTCAGCTGGCTTGTAGCAGCTCCTTGTTATTACGTTTATTGCTACATTGTTAGCAGAATGCTTAGAACACGCGTTCGACCGGTGATAGTGTCCTTTCCTTCCTATGCATTAAAAGTGGCCCCAAAGTGGCAAGAAATGACGTCGCAAAAGCCGGAATGTCCTGCTGTTAGACGTCGCATTACTGGCCATTGGTGCTATAAGACCTGGCAGAGAGCACGAGCAAATGCAAGCGTCGCCATCGTTGCGGCGTCCCAACCCTTGGCTGCCAAAGCCTCCGTCGACTGCTAGACTAGGGAGCAACCTGCAGCAGAACAGGCGTCTGCCACCACCGCTGATGTGATGCAACCAGGACCACGGCCGGCGACTGAGTGATACAGTAGGCTCGCGATAATTCAAACTCGGATATTTCATACTTCCGGTTAATTCAAACAGATTTGAAAATTTTGGTTGTCCCGCTATGTTTTTAATGTATTTATAAGCCGCTTAATTCGAACGGCGTTTTCGCTTAATTCATACTTTTATGTTCTCGCGGCCCCGTTGAGTGCGCTTCTTTCCGAGCACCGGTGCACCGCAGAGAAGCAATACCCGCGGAGCTTGTTTTCGCGAGTGTTGCTTCTCCGCAGTGCACCGGTGCTCGGAAAGAAGCGCACTCAACGGGGCTCAAGCGGGCAGACATTAGCAGAAAACGGCGTTCACATTATGATCTTCAAGACTAGCAATGATGACCAAGACGACATCGAGGATGAGGAACAGCTCACTGGCATCATGCTTTCTGGCCTTGAAGCACATAATGTGAACGCCGAGCTGGCGAAATATGCTAGTCTTGACGACGTCTGTGTTTGTCGTGATGACTCATTAGAGGACATAAGGAAGTAATGCCAGCACAGTGCAGCAGTGAGAGTGAAGATGATGAAGAAAGGGATGACCCACTACTAACTGTCACAGCCTCAGAGACCTTTGAGCACATTGCTCAGCTCCGGAAGTTTCTGTCTGCGAAGGAAGAGCCCCGTAAAGAGCTACTTGCATTGGCTGGTATTGAAAATTTTGTTTTGAGATCTCATGTACTGACAATCGACAACTTTTTTGCCGGATGAATAAACTTAACGTCACAGTTCTTTCACCAATGTGTTATGCCTGTATTTGCCTATAATTAGGCCTATGTAGAGGAAACTGGCCAAAATCTGCTTTGTATGCGTAGCTATCCATGCAACAAATCATAATGTTGTCTAGTATCATATTTAGATGAATTTCTGATAATTCAAACTAAAATCTGTGGCTTCCTGGAGTTTGAATTAATGAGTCTACTGTATTTCGACGACGTCACGAGGCATCACCAAGTCAGAAACGCGTTCCGGGCGCCGTACTGTCATCGAGGTGAACCAAAGTGTGCCCGTCGGAGGTCGAGCGGAGACGCAGAAACAATAAATCACGGCGAGCAGGCGGCCCTGTACGAAGAGGTTTGTCCCGCCATTCTAAACCTGCGAGGCCATGGAACAACTTGATTCTTTTCAACGAGGCGGAGAGCGAATGAACAAAATGCAATGCACGAGCCATACCTGCGACTTCGATCCGAATACGCATGTTGTCCTGCAGGTCCTCCAGCGGCTGGAGGTACTCAGGAGCGCGACCCGCCCTGACCTCCTCGAGCTTGGCTTCGATCTGATGGGCCCGCTCAAAGTACAACCTGGAAGGGGCACGGTCGGTCGACATGACAAATCTGCCCCATCACGGCGTGTCGAAGAGACCCCCGTTCCGGCAACGATCGGTTGTCAGTGTTAGTTTGCATGTCAGTCTGAGTTACAAGGTACACCGCACGACACTGTTAGGGCAAGCAAATGGTTGCCTTTTTCGGTTTAGGATTAAACGACTGCCATTAAAAATAGCAGCGTGGCGGAGAGTCGCCGTTGAATGCAGTAACCTCAGCGGTAAATTTTGGTGGGACGTCAATGTTCTCTTTTGGTACAATATGAAATAGTGGCAGTGTCCTGTTTGCTCGAACAGTGTCATGCAGTGTACACAACGCAAATGTTGTGCTAACCCACATAGCCTTGTAGCACTGATGGCGGTTGGGCAGATCAGTGGGTTACAAGGAATAAAAAGACAATGTGAAAAATGCAGCGACCTCTAGAAGGACATAGCGCAGCATGCGTGTCCTTCTTACCACTGCTTCTTATTATTTGTACTTTATATAGACTTTCTCATCACAAGAGTAGAATGTCTATACACAGAGCAAGGATGTTGGCACGAACATGACAGCAGCATTTTTTCTGTGCATTTTATTCATATGAAGGGGAGAGGAAGGGGAGGGAGGGCAGCTGCGAATTGTAAGTATTATTACCTAAGTTATTACCTCAGGTACGTACATCCTACCAGATGAGCAGTTTTGATGATAGTGGCACAGCTGTAAAAAAAGCTGACAACTCCTTGTTTGTGCCACCTGTGTCCAGCTTTGTACATCACAATGTTCTAGAGGTCCATATTATCGTAGAAAAAAGATGCTCTAAGAGAAACGTGAGAAAAAATATTTGCTTTCTGCGTTTTGCCATCATATGCATCTCCACTGCCGCACACAAATAAAAAAACAAAGCTAACAGATGCACTCATGTCACGAGAACGACTCAAAAGTGCAAAAGTTCACAGAACATCAGCGGCGTGCCTTTGGCAAAAGAAGGTACGACTTCTTCATGGTAGAAGTTTTGTCACTACTAATTGAAACACGCGCAGCCAAGGTATCTCCAGTAACATGAACTGTTGTTCTATTACAGAAAAACAACTTTATAGCCAAAAGTCAATTAAGCAGTGAAATAAGTGATCGTTCATGGATGCCATCTGCGAAAACGAAAAGAACTAACACCAACAAAAAAGAAAAATATGTAAAATGTTTGTCACTAGAGTTGTTTGTGCTGGGCTAGACTGAAGCATCAGATTCTCTCCCTCTTGCATCACCAGCAGAAGTTTCAGTTTCAAGCTACATTTTTCATATTATGCACTGAGTATAGAAACATCTACCACCTGAACATTCTGGAGAGCAGTCAGGCAGCAAACTTAACAAGAAATAACTTCTGGAATTGTCAGTCCTCCTTTCCTCATGAGACGACCCTCATTTTTCTACTACAGGGTGATTCAAGGAGAGGCCAGGCTCTTTAAATCGACCACAAAATTCGGTTTCTTAACCTATCGCACTACGACTTTGTGCAGCGTTGCCCACAGATGGTGCATTTTTTTTTTGTAAAATTTGCAAAGAGCGAACTTACCTGAAGAAAAAGAAAAAAAAGGCTTAACTCCTATGGAAACTCAGCGAAGCCACCGGTCTTCAAACAACACGCCGCCGCTTCGCACGGAAGACAAGAGATGGCGCAAGCGGTCGCGATGCCAACTGCCGCCAACGAACGAGCATATGACGCCGAGAGCCGGCGTCTTTAGCAGACAAGGAACTGCAGTTCCTTGTTACCGCGCCTGTTTTTGTTTCTGCGACTGTCGCCGCCTGCAGAACGCGCGTCGCTTTTGAGTCGAAAATATTGTCTGCTAAAGACGCCGGCTCTCGGCGCCGTATGCTCGTTCGTTGCGCCAACTCTTGTCTCTTGTGCGAAACGGCGCCGTGTTGTTTGAAGACTGGTGGCGTCGCTGCATTTCCATAAGAGGTAAGCCCTTTTCTTCTTTTACTTTTTTTCTCAGGTAAGTTCGCTCTTTGCAAATTTTACAAAAAAAAATGCACCATCTATGGGCAACGCTGCACCAAGTCGTAGCGCAATAGGTTAAGACACCGAATTTTGCGGTCGATTTAAAGAGCCTGGCCTCTCCTTGAATCACCTGGTATATTGTGTTGCTGCATGCCTGGTAAGGGTGCCGAGGACTCATCAAGCTACATAAAAGCAGCTTTATTCCTCAAGTTCCCCCATCGGTACAGTCGAATCTTGTTAATTCAAACTCGAGGGGGACCGAAAGTTTGCCTGAATAAAGCAAAGTATGAATTACAAGGAGTTTCATCCCATAGAGACGCATAGGATGGGACCTGCATGTTAGTTGGAATTATCTGCAAGTTTGAATTAAGAAAAGTCAATAAAAAAAAAAAAAAAAAAGTTTCAAAACCATGTGTTTACACTCACTTCTCTTTGAGGTGCATGAACTGCCTTTCGAGGTCGGCCATGTCATCGATGCACTCTGTCCGCCGCCTCTCACAGTCCTCCTCATCCATTTCTGAAAGGATCCCATTCATGAATCACTCATTTGTTCACTTTTGCGTGGCCAACCTGACGTAGTCATGCTGGTATGTAACAGTGCTTTCAAAGAAGTGCATGTTTATTGGAATGAAGTAACCACTGTAGAGGGAAGCACGCAACACAGGCTCAGGAGAAGTGCACAAAGGTTGGTGAACTAAACACATTCTTGAATACTCCCTTTAAAACTCACTCGTTCCCAGACTGCTAAAAGCGATAGAAAATTCTGAAATATTGTTACACGATTGCCAAGGCTATAGAGTGCAACCCACTTATAAGGATAATGAGGAAACCCAAAATTTCAATCGTTATAATTGATTATCATTGTATCTAGACTAAAAACGGATCATTTTCAGTCTAGAAACTCTAGAAACTAATCGTTATAAGCAGTACATCGTTATATGTGGCATCGTTGTAAGTGGGCACTGTAGAGCAATGTTTAGGACCCTTTGGAGTTGGACACATTGTGAAACAAAGATCGGTTAAGACAAGGCAAATGCTGACCTGTGTTTGAGACAGTAGTTGCATTCGTTACCCTTCTACCATCACGGGTTCTCTCTAAGGTATTTAATAGCAACAACATCCATTAATTACAGTAATAAATGAAGCTAAAACTGATGGGCAACAAAACGCGTCAGCACATGAAGCAATTTTTTACGGTCAAGATCAAAGAAGAAATGCTACAGAAATTAGTACGCCCATCCACACAAAAAGAAGACAGTTTTCAGAAACTCGCTAATTTATATTGTAGTACTTTAATAGAACTCACACTACACTGTTCCAAAGTGTAACATCAAATTTTGTACACAGACACTTCTGTAAGTGACTGACACTTAGACCTCAGTCAACCTTAACCATTAACCAGGGTTAATCTTATTGAAAAGGTGACTACAGGTGTTCCCGAACCCGTCCCTAGATCGATCTACGCTATCATCAGTCCCATTTGGTTGGATACTCGTCTCTGTGACAATTCAATTTCACCATGAAAATGAATAAAGCTACAAGGGAACGAATGAGCCAAGCTCAAACGCTCGAATACCGTCTTCGTAGACATTCGGGTCCATGTTTAATTTAGAGCGCAGGGTCAGATTCCACGTCCGTTCTGAAAAGCGCGCTAAATTGCACTTGCCGTATGCAACATTTTCGAACACTGCTCAACGGCGCTATCTCGACAATCTCATGATCGCAAGATCCGTGGCCTTTCGTGCCGCTAATGGAAATCAGTAACCCGGTCAAAACAATAACAACAACAACAGAAACGTTGCCGTGTTGACAGACTAAAAGACAACACAGCACCAGCTGATGAAGAGGAAAAACGAGTCCTACGAAGACACGTTCGGTTTTTTTCTTTCCCCTCTTTCTGTTCGCGAACGCTGTTTTGTTGAGGGAGTTCGATGGGCAACGTACCTGAACTGTCTTCATCTTCGGATCCCGACGACGAGTCGGAGTCATCATTGCTCGTTTTCTCGCTTTCGGGCGTTTCCTGGTCCATTTCTTCGCCGTCACTATCGTTGCATTCTTTCACGCTGGGCATCGCAACGTTCGACGACCTCACACACAGTCGATGCTTCTAAGCCGCGGCGTTGTTCAACCTCTGGTTCTGGACGCAGGTCTTCATAGCAAGTATCCAACGCTTTTGTGTCTCCTGTAAAGGCAGATCGGCGCTTTCTGTGTCGAGTACAAACACCGCAAATCGTCTCAAAAATCCCCCCCAACCAACTTGGAGCCGCGGCAACACAAACAACACAGTTCACCGGAAAAGCGGTAGCCGCGAATTCGACGCCGGCGCCCTCTACTTGGTACTTACAACGGCCGTTACTTCCGTACATGGCGCGCCGCGCGCCCGCAAAATGATGCGTTCGATTGTTACACGTATGGCAGTAGGTGCACGAGCTGTTTGAAAAGCAAATCGTTTTGTTTATGTTCGATCAGTATTAGTGACGTCAGAACACTTCTATCGTGCCAAGTACGGATGCCTTGTCCCGACGAACGGAAGGCGATCTCGCAGAAAGCATGGTGTTTGGTGTTTGCGTAGGTTCGAATCGCTTGATGAACGTGAACTTCCGACGCTTCTGACCACTTGATTTTATGTGACCGAAACAGGTAATATATTTTACCATCAAGGTGGGGGTAGAAGCTGCTTTAAGCTTCTGAATCGCAAGGTTCTAGCCTCGCGATTCAGAAACTATCTGTTTTTGCAGGCATGTCCTTGAATCGAGTGCATGATGCACTAGCTATGCTCACATTTAGAAAGATCGCAATGTTACTCTAGTCTCGGGTTCGACAATTGGCAAGACAGTGGTAATTTAATGATGTTTCGTCCTACTGTGGCACAGCTAACTGGTCGGCCGTTTTTCTTGGTGACGGGCGCTCAGAGCAGTGTGGCCGATTTACTACTTCTCGATGAAAAATATAGGTAGCTCCTATTCTCCCGGCAGCGGGGAGAATAATTTCCCCGAAATTCTACCGGCACGTGCCTGCATCGACAACTCAGATTATTTTATTTTTCTCTAATAAGCCACCCCAGACTATCGCCTCGAAGCGGCGTGGCCCGCTTCAGACGGAGCAATTTCACCCAGCAACTTGACGTCGCAACACCAGCAACACGGGCCGCCCGCGTTCACACGCAGCAACCGAATTGCACCGACTTGCCATCATCATCATTAAATTTGATTTCTTTTTCACTATTTACACGCCCAGCTACGCGCTAAAAACGTGTTCTTATATTTTTGAACGGCTATGAGAATACTTAGGCCCGCTTCAGACGGTGCAACTTTTCCAGCAATTTTGAGGTTGCTGGCAGGTTGTTCCCTAGCTTTCCTTAGATCGACGCGAATTGCTGAGATCGGGTCCGGCTCGAACAAGCGAGCAACTCGGAGCAATTCGAAAACGATTGAAGCGACCGCAGCCAATCAGAAACGTGATATTTTCACGTGACACCGCTGTGGTGGTGATGATGACAGCTAAAGACTCAGTTCTGGTTTGAAATGGATCGTTTTCGGAAATAAACAGTTTCAGAAAAATTAATTAGTATTCTCAACGCTGTTCAAAGATATAAGTACGCGTTTTTAGCGCGTAGCTGGGCGTTAAATAGTGAAAGAAACGTCAGATTTAATGATGATGATGGCAAGTCGGAGCAATTCGGTTGCTGCGTGTGAACGCGGGCGGCCCGAGTTGCTGGTGTTGCGACGTCAAGTTGCTGGGTGAAATTGCTCCGTCTGAAGCGGGCCTTAGGCCCGCTTCAGACGGGGCAACTTTTCCAGCAATTTTGAGGTTGCTGGGGGTTTGTTCCCTAGCTTTCCCTAGATCGACACAAATTGCTGAGATCGGGTCCGGCTCGAACGAGCGAGCAACTCGGAGCAATTCGAAGACGTTTGAAACGGCTGCAGCCAATCAGGGATGCAATATTTTCACGTGACACCCCTGTGGTGGTGATGATGACAACTATAAACTTGGTTCTGGTTTGAAATGGATCGTTTTTGGAAATAAACCTTTCCAGAAAGATGAGTTAGTATTCTCAACACCATTAAAATATATAAAGACATGTTTTTAGCGCGTAGCTGTGCGTCTAAATATTGTAAGAAAAATCAAATTTCATGATGATGATGGCAAGTCGTAGCAATTCGGTTGCTGCGTGTGAACGCGGGCGGCCCGTGTTGCTGGAGTTGCGACGTCAAGTTGCTGGGCGAAATTGCCCTGTCTGAAGCGGGCTTTAGGCCCGCTTCAGACGGGGCAACTTTTCCAGCAATTTTGAGGTTGCTGGCGGGTTGTTCCCTAGCTTTCCCTAGATCGACGCGAATTGCTGAGATCGGGTCTGGCTCGAGCAAGCGAGCAACTCGGAGCAATTCGAAGACGGTTGAAGCGGCTGCAGCCAATCAAAGACGCAATATTTTCACGTGACACCCCTGTGGTGGTGATGATGACAGCTAAAGACTTAGTTCTGGTTTGAAATGGATCGTTTCGGAAATAAACAGTTTCAGAAGAATTAGTTAGTATTCTCAACGCCGTTCAAAGATATATGAACGCGTTTTTAGCGCGTAGCTGGGCGTCTAAATAGTGAAAGAAAAATCAAATTTAATGAGGATGATGGCAAGTCGGAGCAATTCGGTTGCTGCGTGTGAACGCTGGCGGCTCGTGTTGCTGGTGTTGCGACGTCAAGTTGCTGGGTGAAATTGCTCTGTCTGAAGCGGGCCTAACTGATTTTTCTGAAACTGTTTATTTCCAAAAACGATCCATTTCAAACCAGAACGAAGTCTTAAGCTGTCATCATCACCACCACAGGGTTGTCACGCGAAAATATCGCGTCTCTGATTGGCTGCAGCCGCTTCAAACGCCTTCGAATTGCTCCGAGTTGCTCGCTTGTTCGAGGCGGACCCGATCTCAGCAATTCACGTCGATCTAGGGAAAGTTAGGGAACAACCCGCCAACAACCGCAAAATTGCTGGAAAAGTTGCCCCGTCTGAGCGGGCCTTAGCATTTTGTAAGGCCCGCTTCAGGCGGGGCAACTTTTCCAGCAATTTTGAGGTTGCTGGCGGGTTGTTCCCTAGCTTTTCCTAGATCGACACGAATTGCTGAGATCGGGACCGGCTCGAAACGGACGAGCAACTCGAACAACCCGGAGACGTTTGAAGCGGCAGCAGCCAATCAGGGACGCAATATTTTCACGTGACACCTCTGTTGTGGTGATGATGACAGCTGAAGACTTTCTTCTGGTTTGAAATGAATTGTTTTTGGAAATAAACCTTTTCAGAAAGATGAGTTAGTATTCTCAACGCCATTCAAAGATATAAAAACACGTTTTTAGCACGTAACTGTGCGTCTAAATTGTGCAAGAAATATCAAATTGAATGATGATGATGGCAAGTCGTAGCGATTCGGTTGCTGTGTGTGAATGCGTGCGGCTCTTGTTGCTGGTGTTGCGACGCCAAGTTGCTGGGTGAAATAGCCCCGTCTGAAGCGGGCGAAATGAGCCATTCCCACAAACTGCTGCCACGATGCGGTGTAAGCTCAGCGCGGGAGGGTGGATTACCACGCGCCCCCGGTATGCGTCCCCATTAAAACGTCGCTGTTCGCTAAAATGTCATTCGCCGCAAAGTGGCGAATGAAGTTTTAGTGATTACGTCCATGAAATGGGTTTCCACGACATACCAGCAGAATAAGAAAGTCAGTATTCTACCGGTAGCTGTCATGTAACTTCAGACAGCCAATGGAAGGCGAATGCCGGTGGAATTTCGGGACATTATTCACCCAGATGCCGGGAGAATAAACATTGCCAAAAATGTAATTTACATCTTAAAGAACTAAGCTCGAAAATAACCGTTAATACCTAAACTCAACAAGGGGTGCTGACTGTATATCACAGATGACTTGCACACACGCAAAAGCAAATCATTGTTACGTTTAGACAGTGAGGGGTCTGTCTGCCTTCGTGATACGGCAGCACCGTTTCACACTGAAGATGATCAATTTAGCCAGTGCAGTATGCACTCTAACCTGAGGTATTTAACTCCCACCACACACGGCCGCTGGTTGGTACTAGGCTCAAGCAGATGGAAACAGCCAAGGACTATATGAAAATACATAATAAAAAACAAATGAAAAAAAAAAAAGTGTAACAACTCGTGAAGCATTTCAAGTGGGGTAAAAGCCCCCTAAATGCAGGTGTAAATTAGCAGCTGCTACAAAATTACCTTGTTTTTGGATATAGCCTTTGGTTTTCTAATGGCATATTTTTTTACATGAGACAGTTTTTGTTGTAATTTTTTTATTTATTTAAAACTGCTGTTTCTACTTTCTATTGTTCATAACTAATATGTGCTTTGCCTTTAAGTTATTCATTTTATAATTTTTCTTGTTGAATACAACTGTTGTGTATGCAGCAGATCATCGGGCAACTGAGCGATAGCAGCGCCATCTTCCAGTAGGCGAACGTGGAAGGACTCACTGTTTGCCATTTCCGTTTTTACCCCTTGGACTCTTTTATCCGGCCAAGGTCGGCCTTGTAAATAAACCTTTGTTATGCCTACCTAACATTTGGTGACGACGTCACGGACCAACGGTAAGCGATGTCGGCCGCATGAAGAAGCAAATGCAAGCGGCGAGACTCCACACGAGGCAACGAGGACGAGCGACTGTGTAGCGGCGGCGGCAGCGGGCAGAACGGATGGCTTCGGAAGCTAAACCTAGCGTTCCGAACGTCTTCATGGGTCGACTGGGCCACATGGAAGAGTTTTCGCCGGACCACCCGGAAGCCTGGCCTACGTTGAGGGAACGTCTGGAGTTCTACTTCGTGGCGAACGGCGTGGTCGAGGAGCAGCATCAGAGAGCAGTGCTGTGCAGCGTCTGCGATCCGGCTACGTACGCTATCCTTCGCTCGCTGTGTTCGCCAGCAGAGACGCTATATGCGAACATTGTTTCAAAGCTCACAAGCCACTTCACGCCAAGGCCTTGGGTAATCTTACAACGTTTCTCATTCCACAAACGAAGTCAGCAGCCTGGTGAAGGCATTGCAGAATTCATCGCGGACTTGCGCTGACTCTCCGAGCGCTGCGAGTTCGGCGTCTGCCTGGAAGACATGCTTCGCGATCGTCTCGTCTGCGGCGTTAGAAACGGGGCTGCAACGGCGGTTCCTGGCTGAAACTAGGTAGGACTTCAAGAAAGCATACGATAAGGCTGTCGCTGCCGAGTATGTCACGCGGCAAACGGAAAACATTAGAGGAGCGTTGCCTGCGGCGTCCGATTTACATCGGATGGGTCAAGTGCCCCAGGGTGCCAAGCCGGGCCGAAAACAAGAACCCTCAAGAGAGCCAAAAGCAACAAGAACAGGGCGGTGTTTCCGCTGCCACGGCGACCATGACGCTACAAGCTGTGGTTTCCGCAACGCAGAGTGTCATTTCTGCAAGTGGAAGGGGCACATTGTTCGAGCCTGCCGTCAAAAGAAAGAGGCAAGGAGCAGGGCCAAGAGCGACAACAAATGCCCAAGCAAGTTGGGACGCTCAGGAGTGTATGAACTTTACCACATCGCCAGTGGACTGCCAGCTTTCATGGCAACGGTCACTGTGAACGGAGAGCAGGTATCGATGGAAGTGGACTTTGGATCCGTCTGTTCCATTGTCAACCTGAGGACACTGAGCAAGCTGGGAATCTCGAGGAAGGCACTTCGACTGTGTTCCAGAGGAGTGCGGACCTACACACAGCAGCCTGTCCGGATCGTGGGTGAAGTGGAAGTTCTTGTCAAGTACAACGGTAGAAAGTGCAAGCTACCTCTACTCTTCACATAAGGGTCTGGAATCAGCATCCTGGGGAGAGACTGATTTCAACCGTTAGGCATATCCCTGGAAGGACTGCACCAGCTCAACAGAGCTCCAGTTTCCAAAAGTTCCAGCGGAGAAGGCCAGCCAGCTGTACGAAACCAATGCAAGGTGGTGACGAGTGTCAAAACTCTGCTGGAGGACTACCCAAATGTGTTCAAGCCTGGGTTAGGCAAGAGCACAGGTCCTCCGGTGCGGATTGAATTGGAGGAGCAAGCCACACCCAAGTTCCACAAGTCACGGCAAGTACCTTTCGCTCTCCTGCCGAAAGTGGACGAAGTCATCGAGAAGTTTGTAGAGCAAGGGATTTATGTCCCTGTCGAGCATTCTTGTTGGGCGACGCCTATTGTTCCGATTCTAAAGAAGAACGGAAAGATGAGGATTTGCAGAGACTACAAGGGAACGCTCAACCCAGTCGTCAAGTGGGAGACTTACCCACTACCCACTCCAGAGCAACTGCTCGCAAGACTGGGAGGTTGCTCGGTGTTTTCCCGGCTTGACTTAGATCAAGCTTACCAACAACTCTGTGTCGACGAGGACACCGCCATGCTGCAGACCGTGACAACACACAAGGGCCTGTTCAACGTGACACGATTGCAGTTTGGTGTGGCCGTGGCAGTAGCCATCTTCCAACGTTACATGGAAGGAGTACTGAACGGACTTGAAGGAGTTCAGGGTTTTCTGGATGACATCCTTATTGGTGGAAGAACAGTTGCCGAGCATGACGAACGGTTGCGTAAGGTGCTGCAGCGTATCCAAGACGATGGGCTTCGTCTGAATGCCTACAAGTGTGAATTCAGGGACAAGGAAGTGGCATACCTGGAATACCGTATCAAGGACGGAGTAAGCCCTTTGGGTGAAAAAGTTGAAGTCCTCAAGCAAGCTCCGGAACAAACGAACAAGAAGGAGCTACAGTCGTTCTTGGGAGCCTTAAATTTCTATGGCCGTTTCCTGAAAGGAGCTTCACATGTGTTGGAGCCACCTTACCGCCTCCTGGACAAGGACAAGGCAAGGATTTGGACAAAGACCGAAGCAAAGGCGTACCAGAGTGCCAAGAGCCTGCTGAAATCATCAGCCGTCCTAGCACACTATGATGTGTCACGTCCCATAGGGCTGGCCTGCAACGCGTCTTCGTGCGGGCTGGGTGCTCTACTGAGCCAAGTGGGAGAAGACGGCGTCGAAAGACCAGTGGCCTTTGCCTCGAGAACTTTGTCAAAAGCAGAACGTAACTACGTGCAGATAGATAGGGAGGCTCTGGCTTTGCTATTTGGTGCTCGGAAATTCCACCAGTACGTTTTTAGTCGGGAGTTTCAACTCTTGACAGACCATAAGCCGTTGCTGGGCCTCTTGCACCAAGCCAGGCCTGTTCCTGCCGTGTTGTCACCTCGGATGTTGCGCTGGAGTCTGCAACTTTCTGCATACAACTATGAACTGTTGTACATACTTGGCCCCAAGCTGCCACGTGCCGACGTTTTCAGTTGTCTTCCGCTTCCTGTTAAGAATGAGCAAGAGCCACCGTTGGGAGACATCTTGCTGCTTGAGACAGCACCGGAGGTCCCTCTAGATTCTACCAAGATTGCAGCATTAACACGGACTGACCCGGTTCTGTCGCATGTGCACCGCTGGATTTTGCAAGGCTGGCCTTCAGGGAAGCTGCCAGAGGAATTCTGCCCCTTTGTGGCCAGGAAGAACGAACTGTCCAGCTACTGAAACTGTGTGATCTGGGGACCTCGTGTTGTGATTCCGGGTCCCGCACAGGCTCAAGTCCTTGACACCCTACACACCGCGCACCCTGGAGAAGTGCGGATGGAAGGTCTTGCACGCAGCAATGTAGTGGCCGGGCATCGACAGTCACATCGAACGCAAGGTAGCTGGCTGCCAAATGTGCCAAGAAACTCGACAAGCCCCCAGCAAGGCACCGGTGCACCCATGGAAGTTCACGAAGAACCCTTGGTCTCGTTTGCACATTGACTTTGCCGATCCCTTCAAAGGGAAAGTTTTTCTGCTGGTCGTCGATTCACATTCCGAGTAGTTGGAAGTTTTCTTGATGAAATCAACGTCGACCAGGGCAGTATTCAAGGAACTTCAGGCGATGTTTGCTCGCTTTGGCATTCCCAAAGTTTTAGTGTCACACAATGGAACTGCGTTTACCTCAGAAGAGTTTGCTGAGTTTGCAACCAAGAACCAGATCCGGCACGTTACAGTTGCACCCTATCACCTGTCCTCCAAAGGGCAGATTGAGAGGATGGTACAGGAAACAAAACAAGTGCTACGCAAGTTGTCTGAGGGAGACTGGGCAACAAACCTGTCTCGTTTCTTGTTGGGCCAGTACAACTACGGGGAAGAGCCTGGCTGAATTTCTGATGTGGAGACAACTGCGATTTGCCATAGATCGCCTGCATCCAGATTTTCATCTGGATGGATCATCTTTGGAGCGTTACTTCCGAGACGGCTCTTAACGAGTTGGGGAGTCCTGTCCCGGCGATGTGGTGTATGCACGGAACTATCAAGGTAGTACCAAGTGGGTTCCCGGGTTCATCGCTTCAGTCACAGGACCCCTATCGTACCAAGTTCGTCTGTCCGACGGTCGCGTTTGGCGAAGGCACGTTGATCAACTCCGCAACCATGCCAGTCCACTAGACCTTGGTGGAGCTGCCAGTGACACTTGTGACACGACCGATGGTGATCACCCCTCTGTGGTTGGCCAGGACCCACCTCTGCCAGGGGTGAGTGAAAATTCTCCAAGAACAAGTCTATTGGCCAGCCCCACCACCTCCCCGCCTAGACCCGACGGTTCTAACCTGCCTGGAAGCCTTTCACAGGAGCAGAGCTCTCCCAGCCAACCTGCAACAACAGGAGCTTCTAGGTACCCTCAACGTGAGAGAAGACTCCCATGGCGTTACCAGGACTATGTCCCGTAGGGGGGAAGGGATGTTGTGTATGCAGCAGATCATCGGGCAACTCTGAGCGATAGCGGCGCCATCTTCCACTAGGCGGACGTGGAAGGACTCACTGTTCGCCATTTCCGTTTCTACCCCTTCGACTGTTGTGCGCGGCCGAGGCCGGCCTTGTAAATAAACCCTTGTTATGAATACCTAACAACAACCCACTCCCCTCTGTAATGCCGTTGGCCCTGTGGGTATTGAAATAAATAAATAAATTCATGTTCTAACCAGCTGCAGTTAGCTAATGAAGCTAATCGGCTCGCCACTCAGGCCTACAAATTTGCCAAATGTTGGGAATATGCTGCTCCTCTTCGAACGATCAGCACCACTTTAGATCTGCATCGTAACCGGAGCATGAAATTATCCAACAAGCACCGGGTCTCACATTCAGTTCTCATTGCTGTTCATTCTTACAGGGCCACTGTAACCAAGTCGCAGTCCAGTCTGCAGCATGTTCGCCCTCTGCCGGCAAGCCCTGCGCAGTGTCGTCGCATCGCCCTCTACGCCGTCCCTCGCTAGCCAGTTCCTCAAAAGCGGCATCAGCACGACGCCCGCCGCACTCTGCCTCTTCAACCGGAACATGCCCGTGCCGCGGAAATGGCCGCTCCAGAACAAGAAGATCTACCCTCCGCAGGAACCGGAGGAAGAGCGGCGTCCCGCCTGGGTGTGCCACTACCGCAACCAGATACGCTACTCTCCCAAGAAGATGCTGGCTCTCACCCAGTTCATCCGTGGCATGAGCATAGACGAGGCCATCAAGCAGCTCTCGTTTGTCCAGAAGAAAGGGGCCAAAATCATGCTCGAGGTCCTCAAAGAGGCCCAGGAGTTGGCGGTGAAGCACCACAACGTGGAGTTCAAGTCTAACCTGTGGGTGGCCGAGTCGTTCACAGGGAAGGGGGTCTGCATCAAGGGGTTGAGGAGGCACGCGCGGGGGAGGATGGGGATGATCCGTTACCAGTACTCGCACTTCTTTGTGAGGCTCGTGGAGGGCGCCCCTCCGAAGCACTACTACGGTGCGCCCAAGACAGCAGAGCAGAAGCTGGAGGAGTATGTGCAGACGTTGAGGGATCGGAGGATTACGCACGGGATCTGAATTTCCGATCTGGTTGCTGTTTGTTCCTAGGGTTTGCAGAAATAAAATGTGCGAGACGAAAAGTGCATGTGGACATTGTGCTCTCGTCTTGAACGAAGCGGCGTTTTTCAGAGATTATTTCATTATTGGCGTACAGGATTATCAAATTAAAGCTCATCTAAAATTAATCAAGTAAAACCAGATTTATTTTTTTTTGCGACAGTGCACGTTATTTTAGGCAGAATCAGTTAAGACATCTATAGAATATGTCCACTTGTATTGCTGTATGAAAGGTAAGGGCACAGAAGGAACTTTGAAATCTGTGAATATGTCATGTTAATTTTGTCATTTTGCCACCCCACCTTCACTGCTATTTGTCACTAGAGAGTTTTAGTAGATCGTTCCCATGACTCCGATAACGATACCCGATACTCCGCCACCGCCTCTCTTGAGCATACATAGTATCGTTATCGGGGCTATCGGAGGTATCGGAACGATCTACTAAAACTCTCTGCTGTCTTAGAACAACTGGGTGCTCACCTGTGCTTTGACATAACAAATGACAAACATGCAAGTGGATGTGTACCATTCAGGTGACACTGCAGTTTCTGAGATGGCTCGCAGCCCCCTTTCTGACATAGGCGGTGACAGGCGAAAAGTTTGGGGGTCACCTACTCTAGCGTTCACTATTCCCTCGCATGGGGAAACAGTCTTGTGGTATATGCATCAGACCTGGATCTCCTGTCAAGCGAGATCAGTTGACAAATGTCGCCGGGCGAGTGCTTCAGTAGTGCTGGAACGGGGGAAGAGGAGGCTTTTGCACCCTTTAACTTTTTAAACCTGTCTATACTCGGTTCACCCACAAAAAGGGGCCCTGTAATCATATTTAATTAAGCGTCTACTTTACGGTTTCCACATCTCTTCGGGTTCGGGCAAGCCCGCGGGCACGGGGAGAGTAGCTACATATCAGTGCGTCATATTTTAACCGAATGACGCAGAAACTTCCTCCAGCTACGGGGTGCGACTCGCGGTGCTGAAAGCAGCGATATGTGACGACATCATGACGTTTTTGGTCCTGGGCTTACTACTAATCAGAGCCGCTAAAAGTTTTTTTTTTTTTTTTCGAAATACAAAATATAAGTGGCGCGAACCGCTTGAATTATTTATGAAAGTAGTTTTTGGTCAGTATTTTATATCAGAAAAGGAACAAATGCCGTTTATAAAGTACGGAAACAGAAAATGACCCGTCGACATACCCGCCACCAAGCGATGGAAAAGGCGGTGCATACTAGAAAGGGTTAGTGGGATAAGGCGCCGACACTAAAAGGTCCCGGATATACGCGGCAGCGCTGCGGTCGTGTGTGCTCGAGGATCCGGCCGGTTCCGAGCGTTCCCAAGGCCTTCGGCGAGCAGGTTTGGCTTGCGGTTTGGCCGTGTGGCGGTTTGGCAGCGCGAAGTGGCTCCCGTTCTGAACTGATCTTTACCCCGTGTTTGCTGTCGTTTTGTGGCCAATGAAGCGTCATGCCGAATTAGTGTTTAATCGCGCAGCAAATGCAATGCGAACCGCCCTGGCTATAGGTGGTATTCACTGAGCCTGCAGGTTCGATTTTGCCAGGGAGCGCCACCGTCGATCCGCCATCTTCGAGGTCTCGGTTTGACTGGCTTGGGTACGCTACGCGGTCGTCCGCTGCTAGTGTGTGCTAATTTCCTATCGTTGAAGCTTCGTTGAACAGAAGAGAGAAGAAAAGTTGGTCTCGGGGGCGGGCCGTTTTCCTTGTTGCCGCCAAGTACCGTGTGTAAAGGCTGAACAGCATGTAAGCAATTTGGTGAGCGACGGGACGAGACGAGCGACAGCGACGAGACAAGCGACGACGACCCGCTTCGCTGTCGCTCGGTCACTCGCGCGACGTGGCAAACCGCATGAAAGCGACGGGAGCATGCGACCAAGGCGATAAGCGACCCTTTCTAGAAATCCAAAAGCCAAGCGACGCGACGACCGACCGCGAGAAATCTCCGTCGCTCGTCGCCGACCCCCGTCGCTCGTCGCCGACTCCCGTCGCTGTCGCCATCGCTCGCTAAATCGCTTACATGCGGTTCACCCTTGACTGTCACTCGTCGCGTAGCTCGGTTTTGGGATTTCTAGAAAACTTAGCGCTCCTCGCCTTGGTCGTGTCCTCCCGTCGCTTTCATGCGGTTTGCCTCGTCGCGCGAGTGACCGAGCGGCAGCGAAGCGGGTCGCCGTCGCTTGTCTTCCCGCGCGCCAAATCGCTTATATGCGGTTTTTAAATCTCTTGGGCTAATGAAAATGCGCCGCATTTTTTATAAGCTGCGCACCCTGTGAGCCGCACGGTATGTTTCTGCACAGGAACGAACACCGAAGGCACGACGTATGTATACGACACAGCGGCGATGGAGCAACACGGTTGCACGGCCGTAGTACAGAAAATCGGCGAGAGAAAAACAATAATTAAACTAGCAAAACATAACAAAGAGCAATCACACCGTGCTGCAAAAGCACCAAAGTAGAAAAATTAGTTCTTGCAAGAGCTACCGCCGTCGGCACGGCGGGCGACACGGAGCGCTTCATGGAGCCGAGGGAGCAACGCGGCCGCGGTAAACGAGTCCGATTGCGACAAAAACAAACTAAAACACACAAGAAATACTCCCACAACGCTTCACAAGTACCAAAGTATAAGAATAACCCATAGTTTCGATCAAAAAGACCCTTTAAGGTTGTAAAATACTGCTAAACCACGCTCAAAAGGTCCGGCCAGATGGCATTCGCGATAGCAAGAGACCTCGAAGATGGCGACCGCGGTGGGCGATGGCAGCGAACCTAGCGAGTGACGTCAAGTGAATGTCACCTATACAGTTTATCCAGAACATGCTTTAGTGGCGCCCTCTCGAGCTGTCGACACGGAGCGTGGAAGTCGTGAGCGCTCGCTGAGCACACTAACAGGCCCTCCTCTAGTTCACGGCCACTCAAGCAACCAAGGACGTCATGAAGGAGGTTATTTCTTGCTTGTTTTTGTAATTTTAATTTTGCCTAAAACTTTTAAAATAAAGCGAAATTCGAGAAAAGTTTCACTAAGTTACTACGTTCAGTGCAAATTAAAAACCAGTCAAAAAGACATTGCAGGGCCAACACCTAGACAGCTTTCAAAGTTTGCGCGTCACGTGACACGACGTCACGCCCTGGAGGCCCGCACGGGCGCTGATTGGATGCGAGTGCCGCGTCAGCGTTCGCGTCAAACGCTTGTGAAGTTTCTGAAACATGTCAAGATAAATTAAATTTAAAGCGAAACAACGAAAAAAAGCACCTGGGAAAAAGGAGCACACATGAAGTGGGGACTAACTGAATTTATAACTAACAAAATAAATTAGAAATCAAAATAACTATATAAATGCATTCTTTAATAGTGGCAGGTAATGCGTATATTCCACGCTCAGAAACACGCTAAAGTAAAGTGACACATTCAAGCTACAATTTCTTATCAAATTGCCCTTGTCATTTAAAATGGTTACGGAGGCAGCACAGTCTCGTCAGTGTCGATATAAGTCGTGTTCATTGCGCTCTCAGGTTTTGTGTTATGACGCTCAAAATGGGGTTGATATTTAACATATCCTCATCTACTGCAGTGCACTGTGAGATGCCTCCAAGGAGCGTCTCCAAGTTGAATGGAATGTTTTCTAGCTTTAATGCCGATGCACCGGGCTACACTATGAGCTGTAACACCCGATTCAACCTTTTTCTTCGGTCACCACAATCTCTATTATGGCTCGATGTGTCAAAAAGGGTTCTCAATTTCGCATTCTGTTCCTAGATTAGACTACAGCTCTATAAAAACCGGAAGGCACGAAAAAGGAACATGGTGGACTGTTTCAACTCCCACTGTCACTTTTTGCACCCCTTTCTACAAGACAGTGTAATCTGGTAGTCAACTCCACATACACTTGTAAAGTACGGAATGCGGTGTCCTTCCTCACCCGTCCAGATTGCCAACATTATTTTAGTAGAGTGGAGATTTGGGCCAGTTGGTTCATTGCAAGCCTAAAGCGCCTTGTCCTGTTTCCCTTCGTCTGTGTCCCTGTATTTTTTCGGCGCTTCATGCTTGCCAACATTAATTTTGAGCACTAGAGGCAAGTTGCGGACAACTGTGAAGTGCCCATAGCATTTTCGACCCCTTCTATGTTTTTCTGCATCGGGGCTCCTGCTGGTCCAGCTGGGCTTTTAGGAATAACGTCTAAACATTCAACTTAAATTGAACGTTGACTTTGGAACCATATAATGACTATAACTGAACATCCCGCTCAATCTGGAAGTTTTTTATATATACCATGTGCGAATAGGCCACCTCTATGGAAAATCAGTCTGTCGGGTCTGCCAGGATTTTTAAAAGGTTTTGACATGCACTCCAAATATTTTCTGAAAGGTTTGAGAGGTCCGCCGATGTTTTCTGGGAGGCCTGACGAATCATTCATTAATTTCAGGAGGGTACGAGAGGGCCGTCGTAACTTTTTTGAAATCCCTGTAGGGACTGTCCCAGCCTTTTCCGAGAAAGCACGTGAACTGTCAGAATACATTTATAGAACCTTTGGGGTAGTTCAAGTGGCCTTTGGAAATATATGCGTTGGGGAAGCCGCTTTCCCTTTTTTTATTGGGCGGCCCCACCGTGGGTCTATCTCCTAAAGCACCTCAGTGTGCGGATAAGATAGAAAGTCTTTCAGTGCCTCGTCTCTCGCGTTTTTTGGTTCGTCCGACTTTAGAAACTCGTCCAGCAAGCGACAAAGACGCCGGGGACTCCACCGCGACAACAGCGTCACCGTGCTCAGGATTTTGTCAACGCGGCGGATGTTGGTTTCGCTAAACGTGTTACGGTCAATATCTGCTTGTTTGTATATGTGTTTGTGTGTGTTAACGTGCATTTGTGTGTTTGTGTGTTCACGCGGTGTACTCGCTCAATTTTAAGAGTTGAACTATCGAACATCTCAAGAATTTACCCAGAAGCATTGTGAGTACCTAAAAATATATTTTGGACGAAGAACAACTGAGTTACTGCTATTTGGTCTCACCGCTTCCCTCTTGAGCTGCTTGCTTCCGGGTTTTGGTACAGGTCGGTTTTGTATAGTCTTTCTGATGTTCAATATGCATTTTCAATTCAATGTATAAAATAAAACTTCAATGACGTTTCCAGATGTGAGGGGTCTGGTGGGCTGAAGGGGTTTGAAAGTTTGAAGTGGTTCCACCATATCAGGTTTGAGGGTTATTTTCAATAGGGACCTTTCATACCTTAATGCACTTTCTTTTAGATCGGACACTTTTCTACATACAAGAGGGTCAGACTCATCAAGGAAGTTTCTTAATCCATGTCATCGCCATTATTACGTTTGAGACACCACGGATATACTGTCAAGGAAGCAAATTTTTCATTCGAGGTAGTCGCTCTTTTTTGGTTAGGTGGACTCCTCGACCGGACACATGGGTGTGGAAAATTATTCGCTTGGAATCTCAAAGATGGGTTACCCTTTTAAGGGACTCTTTCTAAGTATTGTGGCGTAGGACTAGGACTAATTATTGCACGTGCGCTTCAGATTTGTAGGCGAGATCTAGGCTTCACAAAGGGTAGAGGTAATTAAAAAAAAAAAACTCCGTGCAACTTATCCTAAACGGCTGTCCAAACAACACGCAGCAGGGGCCGCGCACGGCATTTGCTCTACCAGAATTGGAAGTTCCCCTCCGGTACCTTCCCGCTATAAAGCGTTTTTATTATCGAGTTTTAGTAGACCGTGTTTCCCGCTCCGCTGAGCCCCTCCGCTACCCGGAACTCTACATCCAAGGCCATCGGCGCGCAGGCGCAGTGGCGGTTTCTTCGTAGCGGAGGGCTAGCGGAGCGGGAAACACGGTCTACTAAAACTCCCTATTATCTGTTGCTTGTCCCTTGGCGGGAGGTTAATTACTCTTCTCTTGCGTCCTGGGACAGAAACTTGGAGCGTCCTCATCAAGTGGCTCTGGAGGGTCATTCACGCCTTCTGCTGGCTGTCGTCAAGGCCTGCTTGTTGTCGGTCGTCCATCTCCTGAAAACAAAAAACAAAGGAGACGACGGTGAAGCGTGAACCGAAAACGCAAGCAAGCGCCGGAAACTTCACAATTTTTGGCGGGTTTTTTTTTTTTATTTTTTGCCGTTTCCGAACTTTGTTTTATATTGCTTAGACTGCATCTCTTAAGACGCTCAAGGAACAGCAAAAAATGCGGGGCACTCTTTTTTTTTCTTTTTTAGCGTACAACCGACAGAATTTGTTAAAAGAATCAAGCAACCGAAATGCAGTATTCTACCTTTCTCCAATTCCGAATTTTTGTGAAAGTTAATAGCTGTTTTCTTCATCACGGAAGTGGGGCTTCTATGATATCTTTTTACGTAAATCAAAATACCCACCCCGACACGCGTGTCTGATTTCACGTGAAACCACTTATGTCTATTGGCAATGAATGGTATACATAGTATCTCCACTCGATTCCTCACAAAGACTCGTTCAGGCAGTGGAAAAAATTGTTCAATGAATTTACATTAGTCATAACTTCATTGCGTTTGGTGAGTTTATTTATTTCAGTAATAAATTCGTTTCTGCTTTCTAGTGTGGAACTGGCTGTATTCCTCAAATATTAAGGCATTTATTAAAGTGATAAATTTTTTAGGAACATCTCTATAAGTGTTTGCGTCACTTGTGGTTGACTTATGGCTTATAATTATTAAAAAAAATCATTTTTGTTGCAGTAAAGTGGCTAATGGGGCTACTTGGTTTATACTTTAAAAAGCATAGAGCGACAAAAACCAGGACCGATGCGAAGTATGTTTTGTGAAGTAATGAAACATTAAATAATTTTTTTTACAGAAGTCTGAGTAAAAACACAACACATTCGAATTGAAGTCACCTGAAAGCAATAAACGTTATGCCGCGATTTTTTTTCTGTGTTTGTTTTTTATTTACAAGGCTACTGAAAAACGTTTGACAACACAATAAACGTTTGTTGTCAACATCCGAGGCTAAATGTTAAATTTCAAATCATTTTCTGCCGTCTCCTGCATCTTCGAATCGACATTTTGTTTTACGTATTGTATTCCAATACGCTCACATGCTACTTTACTTGGAGCTATCAGAATATACTTTCATCCCAGGTTCCGAGCGAAAGACATTTCTTGGGTTATGGAATAGTACGTTTGGTAGCGGTGCTGTTACTTCCTGTTGTTTCTTTAAAAGAACATCTAAAGCCCCTTGAAGAGGAAACGAATGGTATGAAAGTTGTTTTACTCTCCAATGTGCTGCGAAGCTAATTCTAAATGCAACATACGTGTAAATATGTAAAGCTAATAGTTGAAACATGGTAGTTTCGCCTGAATTCAGCCGCACATTAGAAACTTTAGATTTTAGCAAAAATAGTATAGAGTTTTTCAACCCTTAAGACCCATGACAATGAACCCTTAAGACCTATGACAACAGAAATATCACTTCCACAATGGGCATAAAATATATAACGATAAATTGCTTTGGTTCGTAACATCTAAAAAAACATATCACCTTCACATTTTTAGGCCTAAAAGTCTCATAAAGTTTTTTTTAAACAAATAATTCTTAAATTGATTCTTATAATTTGCATTGATAATTTTTTGTTAAGTTGAAAAACGCAAAAAATGGTTACGATTTTTTTTATTTGCGGCTTCACCGTAACGGTATTAGTGAAATCAAGGATGAGAGTTGTCACCAAAAGTTGTATATTCTTCTTAAAATCCAGGAGCAATCTGAATATATGATGTAGGACATATGCAGGGGATTTCAGAAAATTTCTGACAAGATTTAAAATAGGGGATGGTAGGCTACGTTCATCGAGCCAATTCACTATTGTTCACTGCAGAAGTAAGCAAGCCAAGATGTCTTTATGATGTTTCATACTAGCTACTTAAACCATATTAATTGGTTAACTTTTAAATAGTGATTATTTTGCAAATACTCCAATGCTAATGTCACAGAGCACGTTGGGAAACATTCCATTGTTTCCGTTTCCAAAAAGATAGCGTTTGTGCACCTAACGTTTCAGAGCGCAGCTCTTAGGCGACCGTTTCGGTCTTGAGCGGCGTCGCCGTCGCCCTCCGTATAACCGCGCGTTGCATTATGGGGCGTTACCCATAATGATGTCACACGTAACGTTGCGTGTGGCGTTATGAGGGTCATGAGTTACGTCACGAGGGACACTAGGGTCACGAGTGACCCTAGTGTCCTTTGAAGATCACTCGCGAAGGTCACGACGGAGGTCATGACCTTCAGAGTAAAATGTCACGTGAAGGTCACGACCTTCACGTGACCTTCACGAATGACGTCACGAGGGTCACGAGTGATTTCACAAAGGAGGAGGGAGGGAGGGTAGAAGGCGGGGAGGTGGAAGGGGGAAGGAGGGGAAGAGATTGAGAGAAGGATGAAGGGGGAGGAAATTTAGCGGGAAATTTTTTCCGCTAAATTTTTCGGGAAGTTTTTTTAGCTAAAATTAGCGTGGAAAGTTTCCCTCTAAATTTAGAAGGAAAATTTTTCGCTCAATTTGTTGGGTTCTTTTTTCCGCCAAATTTAGCGGGAAAATGGTACCCCTAAATTTCTAGGGGAACTTTTTCCGCTAAAGTTAGCGGGGAAATTTTTCCGCTATATCTGGCGGGCAATTTTTTCCGCTAAATTTAGCGGGGAAATTTTTGCGCTAAATTTAGCGGTAAAATTTCTTTATCCTCCTTCTTCTCCCTCGTGACGCTCATGACGTCACCCGTGACGTCACATGTGACGTCATTACCATATGCCTTACCAGCAACGACTGCCTACGGTATTACAGGCCGTGTCACCGCTAGGGTGCAGTTCAGGCGAAGGCAACGCCAGACGAAGAGAAAGAGAGCGAGCACTATACTTTGTCTCATCCTACGATGGACTAAAGGCCAAAGCCACGGGCCGCCAGGTCCAATTACCTTCCACGCTATACTATGACACGCTTAACATTGATTAGGGGTGGACGAATAATGCTCGGATCCAAAAGCTTCGCATCATTTCTCTAGCTTCGACGCTGCAAAGAGCCTATGTCGTGGTGTCGTGGCTTCCTTTGCGATGTAAAACTGTTGAGTCACTCAGTGCTCTTTGATTCGAACCACTGTCCACCCGCCCCCTTATCAGTGATCCGAGACGCGGGCACCGATACGTTCATCGAAGCGAGACCGCACAATTTCTAAGGGGCTCGTGATTGGATCTGGCGGTCCGTAGCATTGGCCTTTAGTCCATCGTAGGGTGAGACGAAGTATAGGAAGGCGGGACGGGAGAGGAGGGCAATGGAAAGCGAGGGGAGAAAGTAAGAGCACTGAGAACGGTTAGAAAGGAGAGGAAGTTTTTCTCCTCGTCTCAAGAATGAATAGTGCTTGCCCTTTCTCCGCTCCCCTGGCGTTGCCTTCGCCTGTACTGCACGCAACTACTGACAAGCAGTATAGGAGGGCCCGCTGCCGACCGTCATCTGTGGACTGAATATGCTGGACTGAATATTGTCACAAATGACAATTCATGAGGTGACGAATGACTGAAGGAAACTAAACGTTTAACGGGGCGAACTTGCCAAAAACAAAATAGAAGAAGGCTAGCGTCGCAGGCGTCAATGGCGGAGCAACAGCAGAACCGAGCGCTGGGACGAGACTGACTCCGCACGGTGTGGGGCGGCTTGCACCTTGGCAATAATTACATTATTATCATGTATTCATTTGAGCCTTCCCTGGGCGCGTAGAACGTCCTACCACGTTCGTTCTGGAAGTATACATTCTGAGCATAAACAAGGTGTACGGCTCTTTAACGTTGGAAAATCTTCTACTTGCAAAAGAAAAAAAAAAAAAAAAAAATCAACCAGCGGTGGCGGGATTCGAACCCTGGTCATCTGCGAAGGTGGCAAGTGCGCTGCCTACTTCTACTTGGCTGGCTGCGCATTTCTTTTTTCTTTATTAAGGGTGACTACGCCCGCAGCAATGTGACTCGTCGCCAACGGTCGCTCGCGGTCAAATTATGGCTCTCCGGCGACGGGCATCTGCGGGTTAAGTATGGCTCACTTCTGACGGTCATCTGCGAACAAAAAATGCTGGACTAAGTATGACTCAGCGCCGATGGCCGCCTGCAGATCGAGTATGCTGTAATAAGTATGACTCACAGCCAACGGTCGACTGCTGACTAAGCATGCTGGAAGTGGGGATGCCGCCGCCGACCATCGCTGCAGACTAGGTATGCTGGATGAAGCAGCGCGGTTGAAACAGAGACTATTTTGCTTAGGTGCGCTAGAACACGTAGAAGATGACTTTCGGCGAACGTGTACAGAGAAAAATTTTACATTTTGGTTCGGCCGGCCGTTCGGAAAGCATGAGCGTACTGGCGTCGGGTGGGCGCCTGTACCACCGCAGCTCGGCAACGTCTATTGAACTCGTAGCTGGTGTGGGAGTACTTGGAGCAGCCGGCTGGTTTACGAAGGAAGAAGAGGAGCACTCGAGCTCAGAAGAGCGAAAGCGCACCTGACATGCATATATTAATGTAAATGAAGGTAGTAAAGCAACACCGTTTCTGTAAACTGCTGCTTTAAAAACGTAGGACTTCTTTCTTCGTCATTCATTATTCGACGTTCCCTAATGCCATAATCCCACCGGCTCCGCGGCGATGTTACCATCCACGAAACTCAGGAGGCTTCGCGTTTCTTGAACTTTTAATTAGTATATATTTGATGAACACCTTTACCAGACTGTTCGATTAAAACAAAATGCAACAAAGCGTTCTTTTTTTTAATAATTTTTTATATTATTTTTTGAAGAAATTTAAAAGAACAGATATGAACATATTAATAATTACATGACAGTGTGGTCTCTCTTTTTCGTGTCTATAAGAACCATCGTGTTTTCAAAAATTCCACATCAACTCGCCCAACTGTCAGCATTGACAATATCACTTATGTTTTCTTTCAGCTCCGTTTTACTCGACTGAACTCAATGTTTCGGAGAGACATTGTGAGTGTTCACGTTTTTTAGCCGATAGTGTCCTTACCTATTCTTCAATATACCGCAACTTAATTAACAAGAATAACGAGATTCAATATCAACATCTGCTCTATGTGAAATCTTCAAGACAACTTTCATTTCCACAACTGAGCGGGTTCATACACTTGTACTTCACCAGTGTTCATACAGGTGCATTTATTTCATTTTATATATAAATCTCATTTTAATATCCAAATGATCTTGGGTGATGGAAAGATATACCTTCGCAAATAAGAGAAAAAGCCTATGCATTGTCTTCATATTGGTGATGCAGGATTTTAATAAATATTAGTGATGGGGGAATTTTCTCCTAACTGAGATTCGGACGCGAACCTCGAGATTCGGAGATGTTCGGATAATTGGCAAAATCTTCCGGATCATATTGTCAACAAGATTTTTATAGTAGCGTCCTGTTTCTACAAAACATTCAGAAATGTATGATTACAATTCAGTTTTACATTATTTAATTTTACATTAAAAATATACGCAGTATATCTTAGATTTTATTCCAGAAAGCCCTCTGTGGTACAACTATAGAAACGTAATCAAAATTATGTTCTGGTTTCGTATTCAAATGATTAGCCACAATAACCATATTCACGCTATTCACGCAACGCAATCTTCACAATAAAAAAAACGGACTTTGAGGGACCATGTGTAAAATATATTAATACTAGAATTTTGTATTGGGATATTTTTTACTACGTTTAGATTTAATTCAAATTTTAAATCAAAAGTTTTACCGTCCTTGTTTTTGTCTAGTCTTGCATGCTGTAGAAAAACGAAGCCTCATCATTGCAAATAAAAAATCCTAATATTATGATTATTATAACTTTTAAAGGAACTGAGTTGCGTGTTTGACAACAATTAAATTTCCTTGGACAACCCTCTCTTGTTTTGAACCCTAAATAATAAAAGTGCGCCCAGTTTCGGTTTCGCTATAGAATGATGTAGCCAGGCGATTCTTCGACGAAATCGGCGGAAATAAAATCCTCACTTTCCATGCGAGAATATAAGTTTGAACCTGATCATACTTCTTACCTCGACAATTTTATAGAAGTAAAGGTTATTATTAATGCTTAAGAAGTGAGGTTTATGGAAGTGCAACCAATTGCCATGTGCGCGATGAAGCTAAGCCAAAAGCGATAATTTTTAACTGAACATAATTCAGCCCAAACCTTCATCTGCAATGCTACTTCGATGACGGTTGCTTTCATTAGCTTCAATATCAACAAATTACGATTATTTGATTGGTAAAATGAATCTTCATGTGTGTGCGGCGAAACAAAATGACGGTCGACTTCTCCCTTTCATTTGGTAAAGTCGTATATTGATCAATATTTATTAATGAAATGCCGCTAGTGAGCTTATCTGCTTGTCTTCGCCAATTGTCTGACGGATGCCGAATCTGCCGAAACTACGAATTTTCCAAATATTCGTAGCGAGAAGTTCAGAAATTTCCGAATCTGACTGAATCCTAATCTCTGATGATTCGCCCCATCACTACTAAATATTCGACGAAAACCGCCATGTCTCTGTGTCAGTTGCATGTCACTTGAAACCTGACCAAGTAGCCAATAATGAGAGGGATGAGCGTGGCCTTGAGCCGGCGGGAGGCGCTGTTAGAATCACGCCGGCTCTGCACGCCGTAAGAGAGAATAAGCTTGTTACGAGTTGAACGCTGTTTGTGTCTGACGTGTGTCCCTTGTCTCCTTTTGCGTACGGATGCCAAGATGTTTAAAGGGGTACTCCGCCGATTTCTTCAAGGTCCCCGATTTGCTTGAAATTTTGCTAAACTGGCCAAACAACATCGCCAAAATAGTATTCCAAATATTAGGTCAAAATAATTTTTTTTCACGAAGTTATTGAATTTACAATTTTTGTCCTCACCGTGTTTTTCAAACTGAAAGTCTCTACTGGCAACAATGAAAAAGTGACGTCATTGGAAGTGCAAGGGTTCACTCTTTGGACTGTAGAATTTGTTCCCAACTGATTTGGAGCAGTTTCATGGTGTCAAATGAATGCCTTGAAAGCTCGCTCCAGTCCCCGCGCTCCAGCACGGAACAAATAATTGGCATATTCTATTTTTTAGACTGCTCGCCCGACTGGCAAGCTGAACTTCCACTGACGTCACGGCCCTGAAAAGGGCGGGTATATTTGAATGTCTGTTTTTGCATCATTTTCATTTGCCGATTTCGCAATAACTATTATGAATTTCGCGATATTAAATAGCATTCCAGAAAGGGTAAAGGCCTGGTAGTCAGAAAATATAGTTAGTTGAGGTAGCTCAAAAATCGGCGGAGTACCCCTTTAACCAACATGCTCTCCTGATTCTATCTATGTTTATCGGTGTCTTTCAGATTGTGAGCAACAGGGAAAGAGGGAGAAGGAGCGGGAGAGGTTGACGCGTACTTACGTCACCGCTTCGGACCTACGGGAGTGTCGCACGCGTCACCCTCTCTCGCTCCTTCTCCCCCTCTCCCTGTTGCTGACAAACGAAAGACACCGCCGGCTTTTCGTCAAAACGAGCGTTCCAATGCTAACGCAATAAAAAGAAGAAAAAAAAAAACTCCCACCAAAATTCTAACAATGTAACCCAACGTTTCGAAACTTGCCTGTTTTTTTTCTCCAGGAGTAACCTAAAAGATTTGGTGCGAGTGTTTTTTTACGACTATAGTTTTATGCAACGAGACAGATTACTGTCGAGGATATTAATGTTAAGATATTGACACTGTTTGTTTGTTTTTACAATCTCCATATCTTTTAGCTTCAAAATTGTTTTCTACTACATCCACTGCAGTGTATTCTTAAAAAAATATAGAAGAGGAAACCACACGTAGAAATGTAACAAAATGAATTCGCTATCGATTTGGGAAGCAGCTTCATCATTGTAACATAATAAAACGTCCGCATGGAGTTATGAGATCTCTGCTCGGAACACACCCTCTGCGAAATGTGTGTACATCGTAAAATGTAGTTATTTACAGAAAAATATTGTTACCTAAAAATTAACTTGATCTTATCAAATCTCCGTACTCATATCAGCAGTGGGTCCAGTCCACAGTTTTCAACATTTTTTTAAAATTGTTTGTACATGATAAATTTATACGCTTCACTGTTTCCCAAATTTACCGTTCGACTAAGAGGGATCATTTTTCTTTCTTCATAAACAGCTTCTGCCAAAAAAAGTATTGACCTCTACTTTATAGTAGATTCTACAGTCCGATTAAAATTTGGGCTCACTATTCAAGAATACGTGGAAGCTCTTTTCTCATCAGTAAGTAAACTCCAGTACTAATAGCAGTGCATATTTGTTTCTTTTTTTGTTGATATAAGGAGTATTCACTGGGCGCCATATTTGTGGGTGCTGTTTAGAGCGCATGCTCAGAACGAGCCCACAATAATAGGCTGCTAAGACCGGCAATCTTGAGGGTGCGGAATGCACGTTAAAAATTACCTGTGGAAGCCCGGCATCAGCACGCGCTCAGCAGTCGCGCACACAGCTATGGCCGCCAGTGAATACTTCCTATAGAAACTAAATAATTAATTATTTTTGTGCGAATACCGTGGCCACTACCACCATACGTAAAATTGCTTGAAATAAATCCAGTGTCTCCGAAGAAGTCATAGCTTAAAAAGGCTAGCGTAGGTGTTACTTAGCCTGAATAGGAAATCAAGCTTCTTTGCAACTGACAGCAAAAAAATAAAAATATCACGACCCGTCCGCGCAAGGGCAGATTTATGTCTAAGTTTAGGGTTGGGTGGAAGTAAAAAAAATGAACATATACGTAATGTAAAAGGCAAGACTTGCATTATTTTCCCGCTAATTTTAGCGGGCAGCTTTTGTATTTTTTTTTTTTTGCTAAATCCAGCGGGCAATTGTATTCTATCAGTCAACTTCGACAGACTCTTCGTTTACTTTGGTTGGAAGGTAACCTAAGGTTTTTTTTTAAGGAGGAGAAAGTATACAAAGTAAACTTTCTCGCTTGCTTAGGCATTGAAGGTTCTTTTCCCAGATCACCATGCACGTTGCATTTGTAAGCGTCGTAATGGCCCATCATTGTGCGTAGATGGTAGATCGTTGCGCCGCAGCATCGGAGCCGCATCCTCGCGTTTGTCGCATTGCGTCATCTGTCGGCAGCACATCGAAGTAGGCTAGCATTATCTGCCAATGCCGTCGTTCTTCTATCACCCAGGCTCGACGCCGTCGGTGGCGTCCCTCGTCTCGAGGTAACCGAAATCAGCCTAAAAGCACGACAAAAAAAAAAAGGGTTTTGTGTAAATGTTTATACAGCCTAGAACTTGGTCTGCCTCAACGGGTGACGACTCTCCCATCTGTAGATGAGAAATTTAGCCAGTGCGGTACAACCGCTAGCCTGGGGTCTTTAACGTGCATCACGCAGCAATGATACACGACCGCACGCCGGTACGAAGCTCATCCAGATCAAAACGAGCAGGGATAGGGATTGAATCCAGGATCCTGGGGTTCTGCAGGGCGAGCTTTCGTTCCACGTGCTCCGAGCTGGTGTGCGCTAGCCCACTCGGCCACCGATCCCCCCTAGAAGCACGACACTGGGGCATTTCTAGAGTGTAGCTTTCGCGGAATTGCTCGCTAGTGTACCAAGAGTCGTCGCGCACGTAGTCAAAAACAAAATAAGCATAGGATCGAGAACCGGAAGTAGTTCTCTCCCACTGTCATGGCGGCCGGAGGTGGTGAACACAGTTTGTATAGAATGCGCGATGCGGGCGTTTCTTTGCACTGTAATACCGTAGTCCCAAGGGGAGGCAACTGAGAGCTACCGCACGGGCCTCTCGGTTGCCTCCCCCTACGCCGCACAGCTAAACATGCACCACACTTCCCCAGACTTTTCCTCTAGCCCTTTCGCTCTTGCCACCACCACATTGCCAGAAAGCCACCCCTCGCGTTCCCGTGACTCTGGTCACGTGTCTTCGGTCGCTCCTCCACGAACCTCGCTCTCTCCAGCATATCTGCCGTTGGCTTTAGCCCAGTAACCAAGTGGAGGCTCCACTCTGCTATGCCTCACATCTGGCCCAGTCGCCCACAAAAACTTTAAATTAGCCTCTCGGTCTTTCTTGCCCATCAAAGCCTTCCCAGCTCGCGTGAACAAGTAAACGCCCTCTTGTTTTGCCTCATCATGCCGCTCATCAAATGGGAGGACCCCACCGCCGCAGATCTCACCGTCTTCACAGCGGACCTCATTCGTGAAGAACATGGAAGGCGCACGCCTCAAACTTCGAGGGCTGTTCTACCATGGTTCAAAACATCGGGATTTTATCGCCGGTTCATCGGGGATTTTGTCAAAGTCATCGACCCTCTTCAGCTGATCATACATTCGGGAATTTACGAGCGGACACCGGCGCGCGAGTAAGCGTTCCAAGCGATTCGTCAAAGCCTCACATAAAAAAACATGTAATTCCTGTTTTTTTAGCTCCGACTTTTGTATCATGGCTGGATCTAGAAAGAAGGTGTCTTCTTCCGACAAGCTATATATAGTTATGTGTAATTTTTCCCAGTACCTTTCTTACACTAAACAATTGCACTACTTCTACGGTACTTCTTTTTTCTAAGATAGTATTAAATAAATGATGCCACAGAAAAAGATATAAATTGATAAGCTGTCGAACTGAGATGCTGGAGCCGGCGGCTTCGAGGTTAAGAGATCAACGTTCAATCGTATTCACTTCATTTTTTTTACGCTAACTTTACTTCTTCGTTGCATTTCAGCTTCTTATTTACGTGGAATACCAGAAACATTTCGCCCTCTCGTTGAAGCTCGCAGGAATGGAACAGGTTTGTAATATACCACAGTATTAATATGGATGCTAAAACCATTCGTGTTAGTACATAGTTATCCACGCTACCATAATATTTGGCTACACAATTTAAGAACGTGATATCAAAAAACAAAATAATTGGGGTAGCTGATGAATACAAAAAAAAATAAAGTACTTAGAATTTCCTCGCGTGCTTTACATAAAGTAGTTCATAAGCCCGTTTACGTGACGTACTTCTAGCTAGAAGTTCCACCGGATACCATGCATGAACTTTCGCGCCATGTGGAAGCAGTGTTTTCCAGTACGCTCGAGTTCTTTCGCGTCGTGATCGATTGCGTCTGCTGGAGTAGTTCGTGACACAAAGAAGGATCTTCTGGTGCTAACTTTTGCCCGGTCAAGCTTTCATTTGGAGTGCAGACGAGCCAGCGTCCGAATAGTAGACCTCTCGGCGGTCACAATGAAAACGCTTGAAGGCGCAGGAACCAACATTGGCCGGGTCGACTCCGAAATCGTAAAATCGCCATAAATATGAATCGCTCCAGCCCAAGTATGTTTTTGGTTTAACTTACGAAGTCCTGTGATCAACGGAGCAACTCGTCATCCCTCTGGGTTTTGCCAACACAAACAACCGAATACTTCACGTTGTTTTTGATACTTACTCCCAATTCCGTCGAAGATCACAGTGTATGGAATCCATTCCCGCGCCGAGCTGTTCATTCATCAGGCAAAAACTGCCGAGTCATTGAGCTGCGGGCGCATGCGCGGAGTCTGCTATTCCCGCAAAGCAAGCTAGGCACTCGCCAAGGATGCACTTCACGACGCAGTACACAGAGATGGCAACGAACAGGAGACGAATATTGGAATGCTCATTGTGCATACGTTTTGCAAATCTTAGTTCAGACTGATCAATTGTACTCAGGCGTAAACTGGTTTCATGCGATGAGCTTCAGGAACCGGACAGAGGTTAACGTGGAGATAGACTCGCTTTGTATCGCGTCCGATAACTATGTTTAGGTTTTGCCGGAAAGTGTGAACCTGAAACTTTTGGGGCGATTAACCGGCAGAGCCAAATCTTGATTTTGCTCACAATTTTGGTTTGTTTTGCTTTATTGTAAAATGTGGTGTTATCAGATGATCGGAATGCTTTGAATGCATACAAAAATATAAATTTACGAATATGCGAAATTAATTATTATTCAAGATTACTAGGAGATTTAATGCACATGCGCTACTTAACGTTATGTCTACGGGCTTTCAAAATGAGGAAAGTTGCTTTCCTCTTTATGTCAGAAAACTGGAATTTTTGGTTTTGGGTTTAAAAAGTGCAAATCAAATTATATTTTGACGGTTTCAAAGTTATACAATTATCGCGGTACAGCTAGGTTGTCTTCGCGCCTTTACTTTAGAAGGATGTATTTAACGAATAATTTTGTCGATTTTTCCAAGGTACAGGACCCGCAACGTGCGTTTATATTTAGGGTTTCATGTATTTGGTACATACTAAAAAAAAAAAAACTATCCATAATAGTACTGCCCAAGCAGTTTTTGTTGAAATGTGTAAAAACGGAAAAACCTCGAAGTCCCACATTTCACCAATAAGAGATTCCAGGCTTCAGGGGAAAAAAATTTCATCTACAGTTTTACTCTATGTTGGCACAAAACAAAGCCACGGCTGAACTTTCTACATAGCTGCTCCTTTGCTAACGACAACTTTTGTTGCCCTGTTTTGTTGCTGTTGTTGTTGTTGTTTTGGATTGGGACATTTAAATATGTTGTGTCCCCGAAGAAAAATCCTGTTCCGACGCCTTGTTTTTATCGCGTAAGCAACTATGATCACCATTTTTTCTCGACACCTAGTATTTAGGCCAAAATCACCGATTCTTTGAGAAAATAAAACGTTCCCTAAATCGAGGAAAAAGAAACCGCGTAGGTACGGAAGTCTCCTTATACTTTATGTTTGTGAGTTGCGTTTCTCTCTGAGTTATTTCATGTCTGTGCAGCTTTTTTTTTTGCACGTTGTTTTTCTTACGCAACGCTCAGCTGGACAAACATATGACGGAAAGGTTGCTTGTGAACTCTACGGAACATGATATGATTATAGAGGAAGAACGTGTGTTGTTGCCACAAGAAGCGATTCGTCTCATGAAATCGGTGGATCGAGGAATAAAGGAGCCTGGCGCATATATCGTGCTTACAAGGTAAGTAATTCGGTTTAAAACCTTGCGTTGTACAATTGTAATTGTCGCAGTTGTTTTCTTGGCGATTGTTTTAGCAGGGAAATCAAATGGTTGTATAGGTCACGTGACAGCAATTTCACCAGCTCAATTAAGCTCGAAAACTGGATTGGTGTTAGTGTACATCACGTCATTGTTCCGGTTATTCATATTAAAAATAGCGCAAAAGAGACGGGACAAAAAGACGAAGAAGCACACAGGACAAACGCTATTTTTGCGCTATTTTTAATATGAATGTCCACTACCAACTTGCCCAGCAGACCAAGCTTTTACAATACGTTCCGGTTATGTTTAGGGGGTAATCTGAATTAGTCTATAGGACAAGTGACGTCCATTTCACCCGCTAAATTTAACGTGCGAATTGGATTGGTGCTTAGCTCACAAGGCGTAAGTTTTGCCGCTAAACGTAGCAGGAAATCTAAATTTCCACATTGGTCACGTGACATCAATAAGTAGTTAGTTAACTTTGTTAAATAATTAGTTTGAAAACTAATGATTGATTTGTTAACTAATTCGTTAATTTGGTAACTAAATAGTTAACTTTGTTAAATAAATATTTACCTCAATCAATAACAGAACTTCGGCTTAGGGTGTTAGTCCTGTCACACAGTGGGGTCCGAAGTTAGGGTGACGGCGGCAAGGTTCCGCCAAAAGAGATGAAGGGTGCATATTTTTAGTTTTTTCGCTCGATCCCCCAAAGGTCCTTTTGGCGATCCCATTCACGTCCTGGGCCCCTAGATTCGTCAAACACAAAGTTGGGGCCGAAGTTTACTGAGCTCTCCGATTGGACTCTGGCGAAGATGACGCCACGCTTTGGTCGCTGGAGTCCAATCAGCACGATCTGGGAACTTTCGCCTTTAGCTCTTTGTTTCTTCTGTCCCGAGTCCCTGGTGACTGCTCCAATGCATTGGCTCCAGGGGGGTGGGTGGGGGAAGCATGCTTTTTATTCTTTTAGGCTTGGTCCAGCAAGGTATCGCAAATTATAAAGGGTACAGCTGTTAATATCCACCAATCAATTCACGGCCATGAAGAGCGCGATGCAAGACGATTGTGAGTATACCAGGGACGATTAGCTTTTTTAGCGCACCCTGCTAACACAGTAGGGAAATGACTTGCATTGGTTATTCGGACTTCTTGTGAACAAGCTTAAGCTGCTTGAAAAATATAAATGTTTATTTTTATTTTTTATTCAGGCATCCTATATACAACCAAAGGGGGGAGGAACTTGACGGTGAGTACCTACTATAGTTTTGACAATTTCAGATGTACTGCAGTGGCGTATCAAGTGCGTGGCCGCGGGGCCCTGGGCGCCGGGTACCAGCTGTCCCATCTCGCAGCACCCGGCACTCCTCCCCTCACGCCCCCCCAGCTTCACTGGTTTGTAGTGATCTAGGGGAGTAAAGAAAAGGGGAGAGAGGGGGGAGGTGCTACGAAGGACATAAGGGCCCCGGTTGCCGGATCCCCTAGCTACACCACTGGTTTACTGTACTCGCCATTCGAACTGCACGTAAACTTTCGCTATTCTCTGGCAGCACGCCAAAGAAACGAATAATTTAGCTTAAGTTTAGTAAACCTTGTTCTAATATAAGCCTAATGGTTTTTTTAAAGTGTTAGGTTGTTTGTTTTTTCTGTGACTATTCTTGGGAGGTTCGCCACGAAATTGCCAAACTTCAGGCAAAAATGCCACGCATCGACCAAACAATTAGCAGTAAAGCCCAATTCTGGCACTTGTTTGACAATTTGTGTTCAAAGTTCCCAGACTAAAACTGTACGACCAGGCAAAGAAGCGCAACCTTGGTCTTGGTCTGGTTATTTAAAGCTAAAATTCCCAAACTCTGACCAAAGAATATCAGGTTTTGTTAGACTTCCTCTTTTTCTGGCTTTAAGTGCCCTAAGCTGCCTGACGAAAACCAAATTCTGCCTCAAAGTTCCTTTACTCTTGCAGTTTAAAAACCGGCGAAGTGCCACAAACTTAGAAAGTGGCCAAGGAAGTGCCTATGAATAAGAGAGGTGATAAAAAGATTGCCTCTAACTACAGACCTGTGTCGCTCTTGAGTACATGCAGCAAGGCTCTTTAAGACGCGGGTATTCAACAGTGACACGTGTACTTCACAAGTTCTATGAATTTGCTACCGGAGTGGATAATGATGGTCAGGTGGATGCTATTTTTTTGGGCTTCGCAAAGGCTATTGATAGTGTCTCGCAACGTAAATTACTATATACACTTAAGCAGGTACCTGGAATATACTAATTTTATGAATTTTTGCCAGCCTTCGCGGAAACACCCTTCCTGACTCCGGCCGGACTCCGGCAACGTCGAAGATTAAATCGTCCGTTGTTGCTGTTTTCACTAAGGGTTCTTTTCTTCTTTTAAATACATATATATATATATATATATATATATAACCGCCCTCGCGCATCCGCTGCGACTGCCTTCTATCAGCGGCGGAGCGCCGCTCGCGTGGTCAAGATGACCCCTTATGATTGTCGGAGGGGCAGCCTGGGCCAACCGCTTGGAATCGCCAGGTTGCCCACAAATTTAAAAGTCATTTCGAAATAATTTCATTACTTTTCAAATTTAATTGCAATGCAATGTAATTAGTTTTAGTCTGTGGTAATTTGTATTGTAATTTAATTGCATTTGCGTATTTCTGAGGGAAGTAATGCAAAGTAAAAGTATTTTACTCCTGAAAAATAATTTTGTGATTTTTGCTGCGTGCTGTGATACTTTAAGAAGCTCCAGACGGTGCTCAAAGAGTAATTTCCTATGCAAGTTGCCGGCGTACAGAACACGAAGAGAAATATCTGGAATGTTTGGCATTCTTCTGTGCGGTGCAGTAATTTCGACCGCACATTTATGGTCGCCATTTTACAGTGGCTACGGACATTTCAGATGTAACCTTGCTTCAAAAACAAACAAAACTTAACCGCGAAGCTTGCACTTTGGGCCATTATCCTACAAGAATATGACTTGGAAATCATACATCGCATTCGACAGAGTCATCAAGAAGCAGACGTTCTGTCACACAACCCATTAGAAGAAACATCCTAACGCTCCGGAGTATGACGCTAAATTTTGTGGCACAAACTTGAACTTACTTTACTGTCTTGAACAAGAGAAGAGTGCGAGACATCGTAAAAAAGGCTTGCATCACCCTTTTCAAGGGTGCAGCGGCTATGTCTGGCATACAGCACGCAAGAGGGCTTACGTTGTCATAGCGTCCCCAATCTTCGCCACTGGTTACCGGTGGTCCCGGCTGCTTCGACAACTGCTGTACTTCGCCTCTGGTATGACGATCTGATAGCAGGCCATCCAGGTCGAGACAAAACGGTAGCCAAGCTCCCGGAACGACATTTGTGGCGCGGGTTTTGAAGAGACGTTTCTCAGTATGTAGCTTCTTGTGAAACGTGCCAACAAAGAAAAAATCACAAATAGCTTACCGATCACCGAGATTCATCCTAATCCACCACCTCATGCTGCTTTCGAGCTTATTGGTCTGAATCATCTGCGGTCATTTCCGAGGTCCCAGAATGTCAACCGTTTCATAATTTTAGCTATTGACCATCTCTCAAAATGGATCGAACTGCGTGCTGTGTCCACGTCTTCAGCGCATTATGTCGTGGAGTTTCTACGGGAACGAACAGATCTACGTCACGGGGCACCGCGCCTTGTGCTCACCAGCCATGGAACCCCACTCAGCTCTCGACTTTCCGAGTATCAGCTGGAAGCCAATGAAATACAGCACGTGCAAGCAGCGCCTTATTGGTGTCAAACCAACAGACTCGTTGAGTGTTCTAATCGCATGTCACAAACATCCTATAGGCATACGCAAAAACATCAAGCGACAACTGAGATTTTTATGTAGTATACGCCTCTTTTGCTCTAAGTACATCGCAGCAAGTAATTACCCTGACCAGGCCATTTCGGCTGGTATGCAGTAGAACTTGGGTTCTAGCTCAAAAATCAACGTAACTCGCCATGTGGGACCACACTAGACGAGAAATCAGTGGCCACTTCGTGAGTCCAGTCAATCATGCTCGATGCAAGACCCGTATTGCCATCAGCAGAGCCCAGCGGAAGATGCTAACCAACCATATAGGAAGGACAGTCGGATACCTCCGACGGCGACGGGAAATGTTGTGCTTGTGCGTCGGCCATTGAGAAGAAAATGGAGGGCCGGAAAACTACTTCCGAAGTACGAGGGCCCTAGTGGAGTGCTTTGACAGCAGGTTCTTTCAGCTACCGAGTGCGAGACCTAAACACAGAACCAGAAACGACCCACATATTCCTTGTAGAACATCGAAGTCAGCTGAACCTCTACGTTTCCAGGCAGATACGCAACCAGACAGACCACATAAGACAGACTGTCAGGGCGGACAGTCAACTAGGAGGGGGAAAGTGTGACAGAAGGAAACCGAAGCACATCTAGCTAGAGCTTGCAAGTGGGTGGCGAAGAAGAGAAGAAAGAAGGCTACTTGAGACTGAGGAGAATGATGTGGAGACTAACAGAAATTGACCTGTTACAATATATATATATATATATATATATATATTAGTACACAAATTTTGAGAGACAATTTTACGTTTAGCCGTAAACCACGGACATTTCTTGTTTGGTTGGAGGACCTGAAGGTATGTCTGTCGGGCCTCCCTCTCTAACTATGCTCTCAATTCTTATCTCATGTTGTCACACGCGTTTCGATTGGGCTAATTGGTTCGTATTAGAAATGATTAAAATAGCCCGAATTTGACAAGTACAAGAAAGTGTGCCTTTTTGTACTTGTCAAGTTCGCGCTATTTTAATCATGTCTTATCTCACGATTTATTCCTTGACGTTCGTATCGCGTAATGTATAAAATCTGTAATATTATACATTTTGATACATTATACGTAAGATTAATAACATAATGTGTAGCGTTTAAAAATAAATTTTTATACGAATATATTTTATATGAAATTGTCCAGTTCAATTTTGAACGAATATAATCGGCTCTAAACCTGTCATACTTGGGGTGGAACAGCCAGGAGAAAGTCAATTTTATATGGGTTTTGTTTCTTCTCTCCTCTTAAAATTATGGCTTACGTCGCAGTGTTATTAATTATGGACCAATGATAAGGTGCACGGGACCCACGACACTTTACGTTTCTTAAGCTGTCAGTAGAGACGATAGCCGGGTCGCATCCTAAACATTTAATATGAGATGGGATCGAAGTTGAACGTTTGGGCGGTCGAAATAATTGGCTCAGTTAGGCATACTTTGGAGAAGTCTCCTCTGGAATTTCTTTTTCTGTTTGGCTATGATATACGCTATACGCCACAGCGCTTTAGCAAAGCTTTCGAACTCTCCATTTGAAGAAATGCATAGACATTTCAACACCTCTGCTCGCTGCGTGAAATGCACCGTTAAAATAGAGCGAAGGTATGGAGCAATACATGTTGTGTGATATTAAAATAAAAAGGGGTCATTATCAATTTGGTAAGCAAATTCGCCGTGTGACTCAATTCTGAACGTTTTGTTTTTTTATACTTTATTTTTGCGCAGATAACTTTTAGAGCAAATGAGAAATAAAAGTCATATCTAATAACGACGGCGACGGCCCGTGTCTTGTAATTTTGCTTCTCATTATAAGAATTCTGCTGCTTAATGGTTGTTTCTTTCTGAAGGCAAGACATTTGCAATTAAAAACAATGTATAAGCATAATAGACATCTCTAATGTCATAAATAACTAATGCCCATCTTGGCATCAAATATCGGTACAGTTATTCGTACTGGAACAAAATCAACAAATATTACTTTAAATACGTCTCGATAACAAATTGGAGTGAATATTCCATCACTCAGGTCTAATGCAATATCTTCCATAGATAAGATAAAATGATCATACAATTGTTATTAAATATTTAAATAGAGCACCTTTATATTTTAAAAAGTACAACTAAGCCCTGGCTGCTTACAAATTAGCTCCTGCTTCATTTAAAATGTTGCAACTAGTGAATGTTATGACGTTGAATGCATCTTTGCAAAACAAAGCGAGATAGGTTGAAAATATTTTTATACAAGAAATGTATTAGTTCTCGTAAGGCATTTGTTCTCATTGTGTCTATTTCAGCTTGGAATGGGGGCCTATGTACGATATGTACTGAAAACAACTATGTGTTCGAACGTAGTACCGGGTACTTTCAAGAAATGAACACCCTAAAAATACATCTGTTGCAAATGTAAGTTGAAGCTTTCTAATGACTAAACGTTCGTCGGAATTCATTAGAAGCAAGCTCTTACATGGTACAGTGGGTGTAACAAGATTTGATTGCTAGTGCTATATTGAAAATATATAGTAACACTTGTCCAAGAAGCATTAACCTAAACGATACTAGTCAAATAAACTCAAGCAATCAAATCAATGCCTGACTTTACTGAACTTAAATATTTGCCAAGTAGTTATTAAAATATCAGGGTTTACAGTATGAGATTTCAAGGCTATATTTTTGAAAAAAAGCAGACAGGATTTTAAAACGCTGAGACTCGATAACTTTCTCGAATCAGCATTCAAAACAAAGCACATTCTTGTCTACTTAATTTTCTAAGAAATAAAAAGAACTAAAATAAACAAATATTTATATCCACCGAGGCGTTAGACGCGGTGCGGTAACCCAATGAAACAAAGCCAAAAAAAACTTGTACCACATTAGCAAAAAGGAGTCGCTATTTAATGTTTTTTTTTTCTTTTTTGAGAATCAAGCGTTAAGTACTAGTTACGCCCATTTCCTTATTTATTGATTTGAAGCGGATGTCCCAAAGGCGTGAAGGTTCACGTAAGAATTGCCTGTCTTCCACCTGGAAGAGAGCCCTTTAGCCGACTGGCAGCTGCTGAAAAAAATCCGCCTATTTGTAGATTCAACCCCCTACCTCACCAAGACCAGTGGACTTCTCTACCAACTGAATCCAACAGGGGATGGCAGTCGGTAGAGCAACCGCATGTTAACAGTTCCCACAACTCTTGATCATAACCACTGCAAGGGTGAAATCAGCGGTTAATGATTGATATGATGATTGAGAAAGTCTCCAAGGTGGGGAGACTTTACGTCTAAATCCTTTGATTTCCAAGTGAAATGGAGCGTAACTTATATCACTCATTGATCACTGATTTCAACTTTCCGGTGTTTGTGATCAAGACTAGTGGCAACTGCTTGCATCTGTTTCCTCTGCTGGCTGCCAACGCCTGGTTAGCTCTGTTGGTAGAGTGCTCCGCTAGTCTTGAAGACGTCGCGCGATTAAATCTCGGAATAGGCGGATTCCTTCAGCGGCTGCTAGTCGCCTAAGAGGCGCGGGATTCGTTCTACTTCAGGTGAACGTAAATTTATTAATATGTTCATTTCCAAGGAAATGCTTTAAAGTGAAACATTTTGACTCTGGACAGTAGCAGCCAGGATGGATCAGTCAATCACAAGGTCTATTCTGTTGTAACAACTTATCAAAATATCAATCATAATTTTTTTAGGCTCGCGAAATATTTTACATTTGACAGGTTAAAATCGGCCATGAAGCTACGACTATAAGATGAACATTGCTGCCACAAACGTGCAACCACCAAAAATTTAAAGTATTGTAGCGGTAGTTTGAATAATGAGATAACTCTCTATTTTAAGTGTAATTAAACTTTCATACTTGAGCTCCAAAAGGTGCCAAACAACGTTCATAAGCGATTGATATAAAGACTTTGTGAAGCATAAGCACACTAGAAGAACTACCGTCATGGAATACCTTGTTGTGCAGGACACGTCTCCTCTGCTCCGCCAGGAGCTTGGCGACGAATATTACAGTCGGCGATGGGAACTGCTATGCTCCGTGGTGAATTCAGCTCTCTGATTCTTCTCGTTTTTTTGTCTGTAGAATCAGCGCTGGACCCAAGAACCGCTGTTACCCTGAAATACCTAAAGTTCTTAAGGGTTTGCTGGCCTGCCATGTGCTGCGACTTTCTGAATGTATCAGAACGTCAATTCAGGATTGCGTACGGTAAGCACCAAATTTCCCCGTCCTAGCCGTGTTCAAATCCAGCTTCTTATACTCAAACTTGTAAACAATTCCGGCTATCACTCGGACACTGCCAGTACCACATAGACTACTCCAGGGGTCGAAACACGCGGCCCGCGACTCTAGGAAGCTGCCCGCAAATGTCCCGTGGCAGCGAGCTTCCGTTCCAGGGCCTCGAGCGCTGCATGCGCTATAAATAATGACCTATTGTCGTGAATTAATTTTCACTGTAAACGTATATCTCTGCTCTTCTAATGTTTTATGATATTTGGAACTAATCTGTTTTCTTTCTGAGTGAGGATTGTTTCGTCCTACATTCCGTTAAGACACAAGTATTTTCGTTTAAATTCTGGTATTTCCGTTGAAATACGGCCGCAGCTGAAGAAACATGCACGGGCTCCTGCCGCGTGAAGATGCCGGATGCTCAAGAAGTGGATGCCCGTGGCTCAGATTTCGGCAGTAGCAAATGTTCACACATCTCGCCTTGTGATTACTTCTGCGTTCTTATCGGTCCACGCCGCAATCTGATTGAATGCAGAGTGATAACAAGATTCTTCCGATCTAGAACACTCCACGTTTCTTGAATTATCGGTGATAAGTCTTCCAAACCACTGACAGGCTTATAAGAAAAGTAAACTAAACTGGTGGATGACCCTAAGAAGCAGCAATGGGTTCTGTTTATGTTTATCAAAGTTAGAATTACAGGAATAACAGGCCATCAACTGTACACGTTCCAACCCCTCTTATCGGGTCCAACACTCATCAAACACAAAGTTTGGGTCGAAAGGTACTCTCATTGGTTTCCGGCAACAAAAGAACGGTGTCAATTGGTGCGCCCCGTAAACTTGGCCCCTAACTTCGTGTCCGACGAGTCGAGAGCCCCAGTTTGGTTAAATATACGCATCTTTTGGAGCACCCGTCACCATATGGGACACGTAACCCTTTGATTTTTTTTTTAAATTTATATATTTGCATATTCTGTTCACGCCGAAGCTAACAGTGCGGTGGGAGCTACGCACTCGCCGGAACAATCAACCACCTCCCTTCCATCAGCTGAACCTGCAATCTTCGCGTGAGCATGAGCGGCAGCGTGATCACAAGGCAGAAGACAGACGCAACCAGTCCAAAGAGCAGAGAAGCTTTCACCGTACTGCCAGCTTAGAGGTGAACGAACGATAGCTTCTGTCAGCTTAAGAGAAGTTAGGCATGACGAGTTTTCTGCATCTCTTTATTGCGTCGCAGCGAATCAAATTGGGGCATTAGCGGATACGCAATACGAGGACCGAATCTGGAAGAAAGAGATGAGCCGGTAACAACCTATGTTCTGTGGTTCTTAAACAGTCATGAATATTGGAATGTTTACTTCTTATTTCTTTTTCTTTTGTCTACTGCAGTGGCTACGCCATCAGCCCACGTGCCAAGTGGAGTGTTGCGACGAAATCGAATCCAATGATGCAAATGCAGTTGACATACGAGAAACATCTCCGACTGATCCACAGACACCCGACGGGATGGTTTGCAATGAAATCGACATACACTACGTACGCTGTGTGTTCTGCATTCATTTATTTTTAACATTAATGATGCATGAACCATGCCAGTTCTTGATAATCAATTGGTTTATACGACTTCTTTTATGAAAGGTTTTGACCTTTCATAATCGGAAGACAGAGGTGACGCTCCGGGACGTATTTCCGTCACTTTTGGGGGCTTCGTTTAATTTTATGCTTACTTTCACAAAAGCGGTAAGCTACTTGGTACGATCATGTAATTATTCGTACGTTGTAAGAAAACTTCTGATATAATATTTGCAATCGAGTCACAACAGTTCTTTGAATCACCATATGTCAGTATATCTCTGTTTAAACCAATGTCCTTTAAGACTTTTTGTATTAATCGATTTTTTATTTACTCTTTAACCTTCGAATGAATACCCCAAGATTTCGTCGTTTTTACAAAGTTTCTGAATTTCAGCGTTTTCAGTTGAATTGCACATTACACTTTCGGTCAAGCGACGTGCTATGGGTGATCCTTCACCTGTACCTTGTGCTAAGGTGGGCAGTAATTAAAAGTGAAGAGTAGGCATTTCGGAGTTTGGCGACAACTCCCAGCTCTGGGTGTACCAGAAAGCAGAACTTCTCACATACATTTGTATTCACTTATCAATTTTGATGTGCACTCCAGCGGAAATAACAATTTGCATAAAATAAAACGAGGGCATCAACCACAGTCAGGTAGTACAAAACCTTTTACAATCAGTTTATGCTTTTTTTTTGTTGTTGTTCCTCGAACATCTGGAAGACTTTCTAATGTGTGCGTGTTCCCAAGCAGAGACTGCAAAATAAACTGCAGCGGCATGCGTCTCCCCGTCCCGTGGTTTCACTGCAAAGTGAACTTCAAAAGCTTCAATTTAGGCGAACAACAGTTGCATCTAAAATTTGTGACCCGAGCAAACAACAAAGACAAATTTCAGCCCTGAGATAAATTAAGAGGCGATGCGTCTCTCAAACACGTCGCCAGTGATTATTCCAGCCAAATGCAGCACTGTTGTGGAACGCTGCTCCCACTTCACTGGCGTCCAGATCCCCAGCTTTGGTTTCTCCTTAGAAAAGCCAAGGAAGAGGACGAGATAGAGCGCGCGGGGATGTCAGGGCGCCCAGCTTTGATTGTAATGATCAGTATACGAAAAGGCTAACTACCTTTGCATATATTCACTGGTGGAATGCGTTCGAATAGTGAGTAAAAGCAAAGACAGCTAGCGGCAGCGTCTATGACATTGATCGTTCCACGGGGAGCTCGCCGCCATTAGCTTCACCGGGCGCACTTCGACAATCTTATTAGTCAGCGGTTCAATAGTCAATACCACCGAAGTTTGCCACTTGGTTTTCCAAGCCCCCTTCGCAGATACCATCGGTGCCCTCGTGAAGCCGCTGGTTTTCCACAAAACAGCTTCTCTTGAAAGGCGGCTGCAGCTGCTGCCTATCGGTAGCACCGATGAATTCAACGACTTCTCGGCTATAATCATCGCACCTAAATTGGGAAGAAAAATCAGGCTTCGTAAGCCGGCCGATTGCAAGCAACATATTTATTTTAAACAAGAATCATGAACATGCTGAGAACACGCCCTGAGTTCCTGAAGATCTCCATGACTCTATTATATATTTTCCGTGAAAATGGTGGGCTCTAACGGGTTCACAAAGCTAAAAAAAAAACAAAAAAAAAAACAAGAAAAAAAAAACGCGACCAATTTTTGGGGCAGAGTATGTTGCGTCCGGTTCGCTATTGTTTTTTCTTGTTTTTGAGGAGCCGCAGTAAGTAGCCCGTACTTTAAAAGGTTCACCACCAAGGGTCAACTGCCGTATTTCTTTAAATTAAAAACAAATACCTCCGACTTGCATAACAATACCAACATTTATCAGACGTTTAGTCTCCTGTACGGGAGACATCATCAGTGCGGCCTGGGAACACCCGACTAGCTACCAGAAATCCAAAGCTTCTTCCTTCTCTTCATCCGTAGCGCTGGTTCTGCCGACTTCTTCGTCGATGGCATACGGGAGACATTATCATCGTCTGCCCTCGCTTGAACTTCTTTTTACGTCCGTCCTGGATGGGAAGTTAAATGACAAGTTATTTCAGGATGTCGGTGTATACGTCGGGGAGGGGGCCGCGGTTAGAATTGCAGGCAGATGGGTCACTCCGAATACACCATGATTCCAGAAATCCTCTGGGGCCCCACCGTTGTTCGCGTGCCAGGGTCACAGCGTTCGCAAGGTAAAAAGTGTGACCAGTCGTCCAACAATGGTCCACCAGTTCAGTTTTTGATCTTGTGGCATGTGTTGCCTTCTCCACGTCTCTTTTGTGCTCTTTGAGGCGAGTACTCCGTTTGCGGCCAGTTTCTCCGATGTAACACTTGTCACAGTCCTGACAGTTCACTTTGTATACAACACCACTTTGAGATTCAGGAGGGGTTGGATCTTTTGGCTTCGAAATGAGGTCACGTAATTTTATATGGGGTTTGAAAGTTGTTCGTATACCTAGTGGCAGGAGGGACCGGCGAATAGATTCTGAGACGCCTTTTACATAAGGGATAGTCACCACGCCTGCTTTGTAATTATTAGTCGCTTTTGTTCTTTCCTGGTGCATCTGTTTACGTGTGTTTTCAATAAAACCTAACTAGGTTTTATTGAAAACACACGTAAACAGATGCAGCCGTAATTATTTGAAAGCCAATAAATCGAGCCGCTCCAATGTGGTTCCAAGCCATGAGTTTGTTTTCCCGCACGGCCCTTCGTAGCCAGTATTTCTATTGTAGTATTTGTTTTCCTATTTGTGCTGTTCGCGCACGGCTGCAATTGTCGTCTTGAATTAATTTTTCATTTCATTTTTTCATTTATTTCCACCTTAAAGGCCCAGTGAGGGCATTACATAAGGGGGGGGGGGGGCAGTACGACACAATAAATCAACATATAAACGCAATAAAATACAATAATATGCAGTCAGGAAAAATTGGAGTAGAAGTTATACATGATGAAAACAAAAGAACACTCACAAAACATGGGTCTGAAGCGTATTCAGAAACGCTGTCGCGTCGCTAATGGTGACTATCGCTGATGGCAACTGATTCCATTCGGATATGGCGAGAGGAAGAAGGGATTCGTTAAAAGCTTTGGACTTACCAGAAATTCGTTTGATGGCACAGGAGTTATTTAGACGAGACGACATTCTTTCTGGGGGTGATAATAAGGAGTCCCTGAGGTCTGGGCAGTGGTAGTAAATTTTGTGAAGGAGGCAGAGTCGAGAAACTTTCCTTCGTAGGAGCAGAGGCGTCAGTCCGAGTTGATTTTTCAAAGAAGACACACTGGTGAAATGATCGTATGATGATAGGATGAAACGAGCGGCTCGGTTTTGCACTGCTTCTAATGTATTGATAAGGTATGCTTGATGGGGGTTCCAAATTGCAGCGGCATACTCTAATTTAGGGCGAATATACGTTTCGTAGGCTAATTTCCGGACATGTGGGGGTGCATCTCTTAGGTTTCGTCTCATGAATCCGAGGGTCCTGGATGCTTCTGCAGAGATGGCTTCAATATGAGTTTTCCAAGTGCGGGAGGATGTTAGTCTGATACCCAGATATTTGTACATGGGAACAGCTTCAATCACATCGCTGTAGTTTGCACTTAGCTTTATTGAGCGTCATCAACCATTTACCACACCAGTGGCTAACCTCCTTAAGATCATTCTGAAGCTGGTGGCTGTCGTTAACCGATGAGATCTTGTTATATATGACACAATCACCAGCAAAAAAATCTTCGGAGAGCGGATATTCACTCAGCTGGAAGTGATGCTTCACGGGCAGAGAAATCGCTTTTCGATCAACTTGAATGCAGTCAAAGCCGCGACTTGCGGCAACTGTTAAGTGCACGGAGCTACGCCGTTGCGAGTTTGAAAACTTCTAGCGTTCATCCCCGCGCGCCACTTGGAGGGCAGTTTCTACAGGAACCGTAATATATTTAAACAGTAAAATAAAGGATAGCGTTTTTTTTCGATTTTACCCGTTTTTTTTATGCTAAACTTCCATTGTAAATATACGTATTTTCCGTCATACTTTCGTACTGTTCTGTCTTTTCCCCAGAGCGCAATCGCTCTCGGGGACCGACAGTCACATTGGCCCCTGTACGATAGGAGCTTACCGTTCAGACCAGCGTTCCAACATGACTATCCACACGTCGATCGACTGCACCTAATCCCTTTAAGTGGTTTTACTCTTTAATGTAAAGCGGAATGTCATCCTGCGACACCCCGCCCCCTCCGATCACGGCCCGACCAGCGGCAGCAATGCCCGACAGTTTACGTCATCTCATCTTGTTACACCACTGATACGCGAACACACGGTCACATCGGCGATAATTCCAGTCTTCCGTTCACAACCCACAACACTGGCATCACGATGTCGCTGACACGCAGAAATACAGAACCACGCTGACGATGTTGCTGACACGCGAAAATACAGAATCACGTTGAACGCCGGTTGGCACTCGGCACGGGACAACAGAACCGAACTCAGCACGGAAGGCACCCAGGCAGCCGGCAGGAAAACCTGCCTGCCTTGGGACGCAGTTCCCGCGATTTCCATAACGTCGAAAACGTCGACACAGTTCCGCGTGGTTTCGCTACTATAGTGACTGTAGGACTGTAGTTCCGTGCCGCGCGAGTCCCGCAATCCGGAGACGGCCATCACCCAGTGTACGTGGCACTGCTGGCACTGCTCCGGAACTTCGCGACTTCGCTGTTTCTAGCGGCTTCGTTTGCTCGTTTGATAAAATTAGTGATAAAAAAGTCAATGCAACCGAAATGTTCTGCACGTTTAGACTAGAAGACGAAATTACAGGCGGCCTTCGCTGCCGCTGAAGGTCAATCAACTCAACATTAATTTATTAAACAATGTGCGCGATGTGCTCGAAAAATGAAACCGAAAGGAGATGAGTCGGGAGGGCGAAAGCTTTTTCCGGTCTGCCTGGAGAAGGAGGAAAACGTCTCGGTGAATAATAAGGACTTTAATTTTCCTTTCATCGGTCTGGGTTTGTTTATGTGTGTTTTGGTAAATAAAAATAAAAAAAATTTACGGAAAAAAAAAACCGCTCTTCTGGGGATGGAACCATTGACCACTTGGTCAGCAGCGCGATGTTTTACCCCTGCGCCAACTGAACAAAGAGGAACTCGCTCTCCTCCTTTCATGTGAACTGCCGTTCCTCCCTTCTCTGGGCAACTTGTCAGCAACAAGGAGGAACAGTCGCTGTTACTACCTTTCTCCTCCTTTTTTTCTTCGAGTGCAGTTCCTGTTTTTTTTTCACAACTTTCTCTCTCTCGGACTCCGGAACATTTCTATTCGCGTTTTTTTATTGTTGCTTGTTTGTTTTTGTAACAAGCTGGAATTTGGGCAGCGCGCTGAAATGTATGCGTTATGTTCGCGCTGACATCCAGGTTCCCACTAAGCAGTTAAAAATCTTCATTTCTGGTTGCCGGTCTAAAAACCTCGTTTGTTTAACGCAGTTTAACAGCGAAGCTGTATTGAACTCGTAGGTTGCGTTTTTTCCTGTCCGTCGACAGAAAACCACCGCGCCTTATCACCGTTCGCACGCGCCTTATCTCTTATCACGGGGTTTTGACAATTATGGCAATAACAAAACCCTAGAACAAGTGTCAAAACCACATGATAGATGATAAGTACATAGGCTTCACCGCATGTGTTTCTTGGTAAAGGTTCTGGTTGCATAAGCTGCTGCGGCCGCGGTAGAGTACGAAGTGTAGAGCGGCGTCACCAGTTCCGGTAACTATGTGAAGCACGTGCCGCTCCCCGCATACGGTTCTCGGTAACGAGTGCGGTTGCATAAGTTGCCGTGGCAACAGCAGCGTACGAAGTCTTTCATGTATAAAAAATTCTGGTACTCTGCGTTTACTTTTCTTTCGTCAATCATTTGGTTTACACCCTTTTTCTGTTTACGAACATGAACTGCCGTTTGCATCCCAGCGACTTCCGGTCGCACAGTCTTTGCAAGCCTGTTCAGCTTGCTTATGTCACCAAGGGTAGAAAGCATAAATCGTACACAGACAACAAATATGGAGATTTAACGAGGGCCTTCGGCTGTACAATATTACTTCTTGGAGGGGGCAAGTTGGTTTACAAGAAAACTCAAAACATTTTAACAGACCTCGCATTCCTTCGTTCTTTTGACGTTCACCTCTCCTGGAGAATTCGTGGTAAAACGTTTCATCTACATTTCATGCAGCAGTGTTAAGGTGGCCTTTGTTCAATCTTTTTTATGAACCGAAAGTTCTCTGGGGCGTCAAAGGCTGGAGCATTTCATCCGTCCTGACAGTATGGGGTTTATCCTTCTCGGTGGAAAGTTTCAGTCGTAATACCAGTCTTTAAGTCAGGAAATCCTTGTAATGTCAATATTTTCCGCCCTGTGTCTCTTCTTTGTGGCTTCTCAAAGGTCTTTGAGATGGTGATGTATGAAGGCTTGTACTCATATCTTAAACAAAAAATTTCACCTTTGCAACACGGATTCCTCAGGGGCAGATCAGTGGAGACGAACTTAGCTGCTTTCCTTGGTCATAGTAATCCTGTAGCATGCAACCGTGGTAAGGTGGACACAGTCTACTTTGACATGACCAAGTCTTTCGATAAGGTTGACCACCAGATACTCTTGTTGAAATTAAAAGAATACGGACTATGCACTTTGTATTGCGCATGGTTTGAAAGTTACCTTTCAAATCGCCAAAATTATGTTAGATTTTTAAATTGTGTGTCGGAGACATTTGCATCTTTACCTGGAGTGCCCCAAGGTTCTAACCTTGGACCACTTCTGTTTTTGATATTTGTTAATGATCTACCATCTTCCATCAGAAACTCGAAAGTGCTAATGTTCGCAGATGATTTTAAACTTTTCCGTGTTGTTGACAATGTAAATGACTGTATTCACATACAAAATGACATAAGCTCCGTTGAACTTTGGTGCTTAAAAAATAGGCTTCAACTGAATCCAAAAAAGACGGTAGTAATGTCCCTTGCCAGGAAGAAGGGGAACATAGTCTTCGACTACACTATATTTGAAGAGCAAGTGCTGCGGGTTGTCTATGTACGGGATCTTGGTGTCTTTGTGGACTCGAGATTGGATTTTCGCCTCCACGTCTCTCGCATTGTTGGCCAAGGACTTCGGCAAGTGAATGTAATTTCACGGATGACAAAAAAATTTTGTCGCTCCGAGTGTGTTTTATGTCTGTATATTGTATATTGTATACAATCACGCCTCGAGTTCGCGTCCGTGGTTTGGAACTCTGTAACGATGTTACATAGTAATCTTATTGAAAACGTTCAGCGTACGTTTATAAGAATCTTATACGACCGATATATCGGCCGCCGCCGTTTCTACAATTACCATTGCCTGCTCACTGACCTCGGTCTAGTGCCTCTGCACGATACACGAATTGCAAGAGACATGTATTTCCTGCGTCAAATTGTGCATGAGTTTCTTGACTGTACCCAGCTGCTGATGTCGCTGAGGTTCAGGGTACCGTCAGGGAGGACATCAAAATGCAGACACGTTTTATCCTGATGTGCGGGCCACTTGCCCAATGACACGTCTGCAACAGACTCACGATGCCTTTTTTGGTTAAACAGACATTTTCGCCTGATTGTGTTTTTATCTCCCACTTTTATGTATCTGTGTACAAGACAGTGCACTGCTGCTCAGGCCACTTGGCTGTTTGCAGGCACGTCTATCCGTCCATCCATCCATCCGTCTGTCCGTCTGTCCGTCTGTCCGTCTGTCCGTCTGTCCGTCTGTCCGTCTATCCGTCTATCCGTCTATCCGTCTGTCCGTCTGTCCGTCTGTCCGTCTATCCGACTATCCGTCTGTCCGTCTGTCCGTCTGTCCGTCTATCCGTCTATCCGTCTATCCGTCTATCCGTCTATCCGTCCCGTCTATCCGTCTATCCGTCTATCCGTCTATCCGTCTGTCCGTCTATCCGTCTATCCGTCCCGTCTATCCGTCTATCCGTCTATCCGTCTATCCGTCTGTCCGTCTGTCCGTCTGTCCGTCTGTCCGTCTATCCGTCTATCCGTCTGTCCGTCTGTCCGTCTGTCCGTCTATCCGTCTGTCCGTCTGTCCGTCTGTCCGTCTATCCGTCTATCCGTCTATCCGTCTGTCCGTCTGTCCGTCTGTCCGTCTATCCGTCTATCCGTCTATCCGTCTGTCCGTCTGTCCGTCTATCCGTCTATCCGTCTATCCGTCTGTCCGTCTGTCCGTCTATCCGTCTATCTGTCTGTCCGTCTGTCCGTCTGTCCGTCTATCCGTCTATCCGTCCCGTCTATCCGTCTATCCGTCTATCCGTCCGTCCATCTGTCCGTCTATCCGTCTATCCGTCCCGTCTATCCGTCTATCCGTCTATCCGTCTGTCCGTCTGTCCGTCTGTCCGTCTCTCCGTCTATCCGTCTATCCGTCTGTCCGTCTGTCCGTCTGTCCGTCTATCCGTCTATCCGTCTATCCGTCTATCCGTCTGTCCGTCTGTCCGTCTATCCGTCTATCCGTCTATCCGTCTATCCGTCCCGTCTATCCGTCTGTCCGTCTGTCCGTCTGTCCGTCTATCCGTCTATCCGTCTATCCGTCTATCCGTCTGTCCGTCTGTCCATCTGTCCGTCTATCCGTCTATCCGTCTATCCGTCTATCCGTCTATCCGTCTATCCGTCTGTCCGTCTATCCGTCTGTCCGTCTATCCGTCTATCCGTCTATCCGTCTATCCGTCTATCCGTCCCGTCTATCCGTCTATCCGTCTATCCGTCTATCCGTCTATCCGTCCCGTCCATCCGTCTATCCGTCTATCCGTCTATCCGTCTATCCGTCCCGTCTATCCGTCTATCCGTCTATCCATCTATCCGTCTATCCGTCCCGTCTATCCGTCTATCCGTCTATCCGTTTATCCGTCTATCCGTCCCGTCTATCCGTCTATCCGTCCCGTCTATCCGTCTATCCATCCCGTCTATCCGTCTGTCCGTCTATCCGTCTATCCGTCTATCCGTCCCGTCTATCCGTCTATCCGTCCCGTCTATCCGTCTATCCGTCTATCCGTCCCGTCTTTCCGTCTATCCGTCTATCCGTCTATCCGTCCCGTCTATCCGTCTGTCCCTCTATGCGTCTATCCGTCTATCCGTCTATCCGTCCCGTCTATCCGTCTATCCGTCTATCCGTCTATCCGTCTATTCGTCCCGTCTGTCCGTCTATCCGTCTGTCCGTCTATCCGTCTATCCGTCTATCCGTCTTTCCGTCTATCCGTCCCGTCTATCCGTCTATCCGTCTATCCGTCCCGTCTATCCGTCTATCCGTCTATCCGTCTATCCGTCCCGTCTATCCGTCTATCCGTCTATCCGTCCCGTCTATCCGTCTATCCGTCTATCCGTCTATCCATCTATCCGTCTGTCCGTCTGTCCGCCTGTCCGTCTGTCCGTCTGTCCGTCTATCCGTCTGTCCGTCTGTCCGTCTGTCCGTCTGTCCGTCTATCCGTCTATCCGTCTATCCGTCTATCCGTCTATCCGTCTGTCCGTCTGTCCGTCTATCCGTCTATCCGTCTATCCGTCCCGTCTATCCGTCTGTCCGTCTGTCCGTCTATCCGTCTATCCGTCTGTCCGTCTGTCCGTCTGTCCGTCTGTCCGTCTGTCCGCCTATCCGTCTATCCGTCTGTCCGTCTGTCCGTCTGTCCGTCTGTCCGTCTATCCGTCTGTCCGTCTATCCGTCTGTCCGTCTATCCGTCTGTCCGTCTGTCCGTCTGTCCGTCTATCCGTCTATCCGTCTATCCGTCTGTCCGTCTATCCGTCTATCCGTCTATCCGTCACGTCTATCCGTCTGTCCGTCTATCCGTCTATCCGTCTATCCGTCTGTCCGTCTGTCCGTCTGTCCGTCTATCCGTCTATCCGTCTATCCGTCTATCCGTCCCGTCTATCCGTCTATCCGTCTATCCGTCTATCCGTCTGTCCGTCTATCCGTCTGTCCGTCTATCCGTCTATCCGTCGATCCGTCCATCCGTCCCGTCTATCCGTCTATCCGTCTATCCGTCCCATCCATCCGTCTATCCGTCTATCCGTCTATCCGTCTATCCGTCCCGTCTATCCGTCTATCCGTCTATCCGTCTATCCGTCTATCCGTCTATCCGTCCCGTCTATCCGTCCCGTCTATCCGTCTATCCGTCTATCCGTCTATCCGTCCCGTCTATCCGTCTATCCGTCTATCCCTCTATCCGTCTATCCGTCTATCCGTCCCGTCTATCCGTCTGTCCGTCTATCCGTCTATCCGTCTATCCGTCTATCCGTCTATCCGTCTATCCGTCCCGTCTATCCGTCTATCCGTCCCGTCTATCCGTCTATCCGTCCCGTCTATCCGTCTATCCGTCTGTCCGTCTGTCCGTCTATCCGTCTATCCGTCTATCTGTCTATCCGTCCCGTCTATCCGTCTATCCGTCTATCCGTCCCGTCTATCCGTCTGTCCGTCTATCCGTCTATCCGTCCCGTCTATCCGTCTATCCGTCTATCCGTCTATCCGTCTATCCGTCTATCCGTCTATCCGTCTATCCGCCTATCCGTCCCGTCTATCCGTCTATCCCTCTATCCGTCTATCCGTCTATCCGTCTATCCGTCCCGGCTATCCGTCTATCCGTCTATCCGTCTATCCGTCCCGTCTATCCGTCTATCCGTCCCGTCTATCCGTCTATCCGTCTATCCGTCCCGTCTATCCGTCTATCCGTCTATCCGTCCCGTTTATCCGTCTATCCGTCTATCCGTCTATCCGTCTATCCGTCCCGTCTATCCGTCTATCCGTCCCGTCTATCCGTCTATCCGTCTATCCGTCTATCCGTCCCGTCTATCCGTCTATCCGTCTATCCGTCCCGTCTATCCGTCTGTCCGTCTGTCCGCCTGTCCGTCTGTCCGTCTGTCCGTCTATCCGTCTATCCGTCTGTCCGTCTGTCCGTCTATCCGTCTATCCCTCTATCCGTCTATCCGTCTATCTGTCTATCCGTCCCGTCTATCCGTCTATCCGTCTATCCGTCTATCCGTCCCGTCTATCCGTCTATCCGTCTGTACGTCTACCCGTCTGTCCGTCTATCCGTCTATCCGTCCCGTCTATCCGTCTATCCGTCTGTCCGTTTGTCCGTCTGTCCGTCTGTCCGTCTATCCGTCTATCCGTCTGTCCGTCTGTCCGTCTATCCGTCTATCCGTCTGTCCGTCTGTCCGTCTATCCGTCTATCCGTCTGTCCGTCTATCCGTCTATCCGTCTATCCGTCTGTCCGTCTGTCCGTCTATCCGTCTATCCGTCTATCCGTCTGTCCGTCTATCCGTCTATCCGTCTATCCGTCTGTCCGTCTGTCCGTCTGTCCGTCTATCCGTCTATCCGTCTATCCGTCTGTCCGTCTGTCCGTCTGTCCGTCTATCCGTCTGTCCGTCTGTCCGTCTGTCCGTCTGTCCCTCTGTCCGTCTATCCATCTATCCGAATGTCCGTCTGTCCGTCTATCCGTCTATCCGTCTATCCGTCTGTCCGTCTATCCGTCTATCCGTCTATCCCTCTATCCGGCTATCCGTCTATCCGTCTGTCCGTCTGTCCGTCTATCCGTCTATCCGTCTGTCCGTCTGTCCGTCTGTCCGTCTATCCGTCTATCCGTCTGTCCGTCTATCCGTCTATCCGTCTCGTCTATCCGTCTATCCGTCTATCCGTCTATCCGTCTGTCCGTCTGTCCGTCTGTCCGTCTGTCCGTCTATCCGTCTGTCCGTCTGTCCGTCTATCCGTCTATCCGTCTATCCGTCTGTCCGTCTGTCCGTCTATCCGTCTATCCGTCTATCCGTCCCGTCTATCCGTCTGTCCGTCTATCCGTCTATCCGTCTATCCGTCTGTCCGTCTATCCGTCTGTCCGTCTGTCCGTCTGTCCGTCTATCCGTCTATCCGTCTGTCCGTCTGTCCGTCTGTCCGTCTATCCGTCTATCCGTCTGTCCGTCTGTCCGTCTGTCCGTCTATCCGTCTATCCGTCTATCCGTCTGTCCGTCTATCCGGCTATCCGTCTATCCGTCTGTCCGTCTGTCCGTCTATCCGTCTATCCGTCTATCCGTCCCGTCTATCCGTCTGTCCGTCTGTCCGTCTATCCGTCTATCCGTCTATCCGTCTGTCCGTCTGTCCGTCTATCCGTCTATCCGTCGATCCGTCTATCCGTCCCGTCTATCCGTCTGTCCGTCTATCCGTCTGTCCGTCTATCCGTCTATCCGTCTATCCGTCTATCCGTCCCGTCTATCCGTCTATCCGTCTATCCGTCTATCCGTCCCGTCTATCCGTCTATCCGTCTATCCGTCTATCCGTCCCGCCTATCCGTCTATCCGTCTATCCGTCTATCCGTCTATCCGTCTATCCGTCCCGTCTATCCGTCTATCCGTCTCGTCTATCCGTCTGTCCGTCTATCCGTCTATCCGTCTATCCGTCTATCCGTCTGTCCGTCTGTCCGTCTGTCCGTCTATCCGTCTGTCCGTCTATCCGTCTGTCCGTCTGTCCGCCTGTCCGCCAGTCCGCCTGTCCGCCTATCCGCCTATCCGCCTGTCCGCCTGTCCGTCTGTCCGCCTATCCGTCTGTCTGTCTGCCTGTCTGTCTGTCTGTCAATCAATCAATCAATCAATCAATCAATCAATCAATCAATCAATCACCTGGTGTCCTTTGCCTATATTGCAGTGGGATTCCACAGCTTCGCTGTCCAACCAGCCTCACAGCGTGGATTCAAGCCTTATTTTTTTCCCCACGGTTTCTCTCCTTAAAACCGTTTTTTGAAGAGATGTGACAGAAGAATTACAGCTCTTTGAGTAGTGACATGCAGCAAGCTAGTGAGCGCAATCTTCAATGTTATTTTTCTACTTGCTCCTCCACTTCTGCTTTTGGCATATCTTGTTATACTCTAACCATGCAGTGAACTAGCTTGTTTTTTTCACCGGTGTTTGCGTTGGTCACAACGAGAGAGCTACGTACAAAACGATAATTATTTTATGGAAGCATAGTTTCCACCGAAAAATCACAAACCATGGATACTGCTGACTCGTTAGTTAGCGGATTGAAGTTCTTAAAGGTAAAAGTAGATTTATAAATGAAGGCTCGCCTGGGTTTCCCTTCGAACTTTCTAGTGCGGGGAGCTTGGAGGACACGCTCTTGAAGGAGACACCCTACTTATGGTCAAGAGCTCGCGCTCCAGGGGCTGAAACACATCTTCCTTCTCCATATGTCCAGTACAATATTCCCCAACCTTGTCGAGATTCTTGCACGTACTTCCAGAGGACGGCTAGTATGGCTTGTCTTTATCCGACATTGCACCCGCGACTTCACCAACGTGGTTTCGTTTTGCAAAAATCCCTCCAGTCGCCCCTCCAAAACAAACAAAAGAAAGAAACAGAAAAAAAAAATTGGACAAGCAGAAAGGCCATAAAACATTTAAGGCTCCAAACCACGCTGCGGAGGTGGTTACACAGCCAAGCTGTGGTATCTCCTGCAACGATTGCCACCTCAAATATAGACCATTTTTAAGGCAAACGCCATCAGGTGGTGATCCAGTTATTTGACGCCCCAGAGAGCTTTCCGTTCTTGAAATGTACATGAAACCTTTAACCACCAATTCTCCAGGTGAACGCTAAAAGAACGAAGGAGTGCGAGGTACGTTAGCTTGCCTCATCCAAGATGTAATATTGAAAAGCCGAAGGCCCTCGTTAAACCCCCAACTGTGTTGTCCGTGCAGCATGCATGCTTTCTAGCACTGGTGACATATTTATTTTTTTATTTACAATACTGAAAGCCCTTTCGGGCTGTTTCAGCAGTGTACAGCAATAAAACAACAGAAATAAAGAACCAAAGATCAAGAACAATTACCGCAATACAATCATTTGAGTACAATTTCGGTTGAACCACACCACCGAAAGTCACCACCACCAAGGAATACTAGTATGTCTCTGCATAAGCATGGCGGCCGGAGCTGGTGGGAACACCCTCTGTGGAAAACATCATGTATGTTCTCAGAACATAACACGCTGCCAAAACGAAGCAAAAAACGTTTTTTTTTCGTCTTGATTACAGCGAATGTTATTTAGAAATAGAGAAAACTAAACATTTTTTTTACGGTTTGTCAAGTGTCGTTATATAGGCGAGCGATTTTAAATAATGGCTGATCGTAATAATGTTTCTCTTTATATTTCAGGAATGTCGATTTGGACACTGCATCAACGCATTGTTATGGAAATAAAAAAATCGGACAAAAATTTTTCGAGTAGAATGTTTTCGTATTTACTGCCTGCCAAGAGAGTATTAATGCGATGATTATCCTTATTTTCCCTTCTAATTTGAGCAAATTATAATATTACCGTTTTTCATAAAATTGAGGCATTAGCCCATAAAAAAAAAAAAAAAAATGCCGAAAAACGAATCCCGAAGAGAATATTGATCATCATAACCAACAGCCCTCGTTTCTTAAGCTATCTTTGAGTGCAGATTATGAGATCTTGTTTCAAAACGACAAAATACCCAAGTTCAACGGTTAAAAAAAAGAGAACAAACAAACATACTTTTCTACGAGAAAGCGGTGTTCGGCACAGAACGCAAATCAAATAGGGGCTCTTTGTCGGGATCTACTCGCAGTATTTTATAGTTATAATTATTTCAATCATTCCACTTGCGACCAATTATGTTTTCAACCGTCTCTTACAAAATGTAGGCATAGCGAATGTTTAGAACGAAATGTAACTCCATACCAGACTCTGTTACCACGACGGAGACTACAATCAACGACCGCTTCAGGAACACGGGGAGTTGCCTATCCGCAGCATCTTATTATTTCTCCACAGCCAATCAGATGCGGAGTCAGCCGACAAAGACGCCGTAGAACCAATAACGAAGCTAGAGGGCATGACCATTATAAGCCACGCCCTTGCTTTCTTAAGCTTTCGGCGACCTCTAGATGGCAGTTCGCTTATCTCTAAACCTTGCAGCAATGAGTATTCTAATATTTTGTTATGCTTCTTCTCTTGCTCTTTTTTACAGTGGTGGCTGGTGTCATAACTTTAGTTACGCGTGCCACGTGAATAATGTTCGCAAAAGACCACCGATTATACTAAGATATAACAAACTGCACCTGCATATCTATTTAATTTCGTAATAACTTCTGACAATATGCATATACCTAAGTTATATTTTCCCACTCTAGCCTACCTACCTCCCTCAACATTACCTAAGATTAGTTTGCGGGGTGCGTGCACCGTATGTAGCGACGTTTTTTGAAAAAAACAGACTGAGGAACTCTTGGGGTTCCAATTTTTTTCTTTTCTTTACGCGTCCTTTTGTTACTTTTACTACTTTTCTCGAATGCGCGAAGGTTCTTAGAAATGTATTAGTGATACTTCTCTGAAGGAAAATCTTCTTACCCGATCCTTCTGTGTTACTGAAGAAGAAATATATGCACTTCCGGATGTCTACTGGGGCACCGAATACTGCGGCGCCCTCGTGGTATTACCCCCCGCCTAAAGTAATGACTATTTCTTTAAATAGGTATATTACACGGTGTTTCGCGGAGAACCGGCCCAATCGTTCCTGCAAAGAGGGCGCATTACACAGAAAAATTATGAAACATATATTTGGAGGTATGGTTTCACTTGGACACTCTGGGCATCGTCCAACCGGCGCGAACTGGCAGAACCTCACATTATTTTGCTCAAATAATATTGCAAGAATAAGCTTCAATCCTTGGGGTTCATCTTCCTAACGGGAAGAATTCGTGGCGACGCACGTCTGTTGCGCGCTTTGGCCAGCGTTAGCAGGACCGCCCTTGCAAAGAAGAGCTTATATTGGCCACTCCTGGGAAATTCGACGGCACTTGGAGGCTAGAGATGAAAACTGTCCCGGAAGGTTCGCTCGCCACAATTTTGATGCAAATCATGTATTTCATAGCGCCTGGCAATCGAAAAACGAAACCATGAAGGAAGGTTCAAAAACAGGCGGATAAAATCGCCAATAGCGTCCAGATGTTCTTTTTTTTTTTTAACGTCGTAAGTTTTCTGCACGGTACTCATTTTTTAAAAATATCGGTTGATCTAGTAATGTTGGAGATGTCCATAAACTTTTCTACTTCAACATAAACTTAAGGTTATAAATGTCAATGTTGATGGCACACAAACAATTAATAACCAAGTTATCTCGAAATTTATTTTTAAAATTTCCTTTGGGAGACACCTCTGGAAAATAGACGACACTTAGCGGCACACAGTACACACAAATGAGATAAACATTTTCGTAGTACGCAATAAGTAATTTTTTAAAGTTTCTTTAAAAACTTTCTTTTAGATGTTTGTATATATCAAAAAGTATGCTTCGTCATAACTAGGTAATACTTATTTCGAGCTCCAGGCCGACCTACAGAATTGTCTTCTACCGGGCAGAAAACCGGTTCACAGTTACCTCCTCTCCATTCCCTCTCGCACTCTTTTCTCGTCACAGGAGCGGGTCTGCGGTCTGTGAGCGTCTCAACACAGAAAGGAGGAGGGTCTCCCATTTCGGCGAATGGAAAGCAGGAATTGATGGAATGTTTCCTCCTTTTTGTCTGCATGATCAGAACACGCTTTGTTGTCATGGTGATGGTGACTATAGCAGAGGCGCATTATTGTGCAAAAAAAGACGGCGGTGTGGCGAGATCAGGTGTTATGTTTTGACTCCTTAAACGCGCTTTTCAAAAAGCGGAGCGTGAAAAAAAGAAAAAAAGAAGATGTTTAGAATAAGGATTAACGGCGAATGGCTGATTCTTTTCAGCGCCATATTTTAAGAAGTTTTACAGAAAGGGCTTCTTTTTTTAAATATCAGGCGGCCGTTTTTTTTTCTACTTCGAACATGGGTTTAACGGATCCTATTTTCTCCCTTTTACACATATAGGCTAAGCGACAAGGCTCATTTACCCGGAAACAATTATTTGGTTATTGCCACCAACCAACGCGTTGGGTTGAGTAGTTAAATCATCGTATCATTCGTTATATGGGTGTATAAGCTTGCATAGCCTCTTTGCGGTCTCGTGGAAGTGCGCCACGCCGATTGATAGACGTGCCCTCGCAACAGACTCCTTTAGAAGTTGCGTGACCGCTCTTTCTTGTCGCATTGGAACTTTAAATTCGGTTCTGTTACAGGGCGTCCTGCTTCTAAAGAAGAGGAAACTTCTATAGACTTGTGTTGTTGTTGTTTTTTGATTTTGCTTCTTTATTCTTGTTTCATTTTTCTCGCAAAATTATCTACGAATTGACGACGCTCATTCTGCGTCCAAATGTAGCGCTCGCGGTGATGGACCAGAAGCCAAGTTTCGGAACCGCTATCTTCCTCAAAGGTTATATATGAGTTTCTGACAGCTTTAATAGGAAAGAAAGGGCCCGCACCCGGTACCTGATGCCGTTCATCCTCATGAATTCGCGAGATTTGTCGCCACCAATTTCCCATTAAAATTAAAAAAAAGAAATGTTTAACAGTTCTTAAAGGGCCCCTGAAAAGAAAAAAAAAAGTTTTTTAAAAACAGTCTGGTTGAGACACACGTGTCAAAAACTGAAGTTTACGCGAAAAAAAAAATTTTTAGAGCAATATTGACTGCGCCAGACGCAATTTAGTCGGTAGTCACCTCCTTTCCACCTTTCTCTCTCTCGGCATTTCGGGCGCGTGGAGGAGAGGTACCCCCCGCCTCTTCGTAGTGGATCGGCTTGGCTACTTTCCTGGCTTGGCTGCGCTTCGCACGAGAGCCATTGCAACTTCCTGGCCGTGTTCCAAAATTTACTCGACCTTACCCCAGGGTAAGGGTTTTGTACCCTTGGCGTTCTAAAACCTACCCGCGTACAGCGTTTTTCAATCTGTGCTGTCACGTGATACGATCCGCCGGAGAAACAAGGATCCATTTTGAGATTTGGAACACAGTCCCTGGCCGCTGTGTCTGCCGGTCGCACGACGTACCGCTACAGTGTACTAGAATACTTGGGTAGTGTTGGGACCGGAGCGGCTCGGCAACGGGAGCTCGTGAGGACGCGTGTATTGACAGTTCGTGGCGGCGCTGTAGTCGAGTTATCCGGCTCGCGCAGCCCGCTTTTTTTTTTTCTTTTTTCTTTTATCTCTTTGAGCGGTGCGTGTAGCGAAAGCTAGGAGCGCGAGCTCATAGCGTTTGCAGCTGCCCTTGGTGCACGGGAGCTCGTGCCGCCGAGATGTGCCCTAGAGCAAGGAGCTCGCGCATGTAGCCTTTCCTGCGGTACAACACAAGGTGAAACAGAGTATAGGGCAAGTAAAAATAACCGGTATTTTCAAATCTTTTTTTTTTTTTAAATTTTTGCGGTAGGCAAAGGGTTAATGAAATGTTTGATGGGCCATGTTGCAATTGCAGCTTTAAAGGGAGCCATCATTAAAGGCCAACTTAATTTAAAAGTTCGCGAACAAACAACGAGCTTTGAGCGAAAGTAACAAGGCGTTCGTTTTTGTTGCGTTTGTCCGTCCATTTCCGTTTCTTCCTCAAGCTTAATTATCTCTACCAGCCCGCTCGTTTTGTCCTGAGATATTCATCGCTAAAATTTTGCCTTTCTTCACTTAATTAAAAAAACTGCGCGCTGAAAGCGCAAATGAGGTTGTGCTGATATCGATGCGTAGAAGAATGACGCAGGTTGTTTCTGTCCCCTCGTCACTAACTCGACAGCGTTTCTTCGGTGGACTCGCCGGCGCCACACATCAAGACGACTAAAGGGCTGTTTATACTCCAACGTTGAGCGCAGTGAACGCAGCGTAGCGCAGAACGCGCGCCTTGGATTGGCCGGCAACCAAGAACTCGATATCTGCGACCAGTCAGTATCTGTGCGCGCTGCGCTACGCCGCGCCCGTCGACGTTACGTTGGAGTATAAACGTACCTTTAGTTACTATTCTACGTATTATTTTCATAACGCGGTTTCTGAATCAAGCGAAGAAAGGCAAACTTTTACGATTAATTTTGCGAACCTCGTTGCCTCTTCGCGAATTGTCGAAATTGTATTTGCCTTTAATAATGACTCCTTTTAAAACTGCAATTGCACCATGGCCAATCAAGCCGTTAATAAACAAGTTAACTAACAGATCTTGGTTCATTATTAAACATTGCAACGGTTATTCACCCATTCATTGTACACCGAACCCTACAGATATAACGAAAGACGGCATCCACATATCTGCCACATCCTTTTTTTGTAAAATATGTAAAGTTCTATAAAGAATAAAACAAAAACACCCTGAATGTCTGCGTGAACCAGATACGCCCCCTGTGGAACCATGGGTGTTTCCCTTCGAATACCCAGCTCAGGCGAGACTTACCTGGTTGTCAGAAAGCAGCTGTCGGTTAAATGTATTGTTATGAGCGTGTAGGTGTCAGATGGTTTATCCATCGATCAAGAGGATAATGCGCTGCATATTGTAACCATGTATGCGCTGCACATTGTAACCATTATTTCAATGCCGTGCTGTAAACTATTACAACTTTTTCCTTGCCCGATTTACGTGTGCTCATGTTTTCTGCTCAAAATGATGTGAAATAGTTGCTTGTTTTCTTTGAATCTTATAAAGCATTACTTGTTCAGCTCATGTTCTCTCAGTTTTTGGACTTAAGTTCAATGTTAAAACGCGTGATAAAAATTGTCACGGCTTATATGCCGTTTCTTACAAGTGAACGTCGGGTGGACCTCGGATGGTCGTGGCAGCCATGAAGAAATAAAAGATTCTCACCCCTTTGCGACCGTCGCTTGGGTGGTTCGTCACATAAATGGACACAAGAATGAGTGACAAGTGAAGCGAGCTGATTAAGGTCAAGAAAAAGAAGACGGGCAGAAAAGAAGAAAGAGAAGTTAACCTGGGGTATTAAAAACATACTAAAACAATCTCGAACTTTAGTATGTGCCGTTTCGTTCCGTTATAAAATAAGATAGGAAAAAAAAAAAAAACCGCTTTCGAGTTTTAGATATCCCTTTCAAATATCTAATGTTCGGCATTTGCGACCAAGGAAATGGGCATTTCATTTAAAATGCTCACCATCCGACAAACCGAAACCGCTTCTTTAAAGTCGCAATTGTTTTTATGTAAAGGAAGGGTAATGTAGCTTGTACCGTCCAATACATTGAAGCATCATGTTGCTAACGATCGTGCCGCAGCGTAATTGATGCCGCGGTACGACCGCTGGCAGGTCGTAGCTGTATCAGAAATCCTACGTGCACACCACCAAAGCGGCACCAAAGATTCATATTTTCGCGCGTGCAGCCGCGCATGCGCACACCTTCCGGATAAGGCGCCGGACGCGACGCCTGTCGCGATCAATACCACGCGCTTCAGGCGAGCCCCTTCGGTCCCAACACTACCCAAGTATTCTAGTACACTGTAGTACCGCGTCGTACCGTGGTCACCGTGGTGCCCTGGTCGTACACACAGTACATAGTCGTCGCGGTGGACCCCGACCTGAAGCGTCGGTTGCTTCAACGCCAGCAGCTGGGCCTTCGCCCGTACGAGGACACGCCTCGCCAGCCGGAAGGCGTCCGCTCCGGTCGCCGCGTGACAACCGCTTGCGAGGCACAGAGTGGTAACAGATTTTTTTTATTAAACGTTGAGTGCGGTTCCGCGGGCCTCACTGAACTCTTTACGGGAACCGACATCTAAACAAAGATTGGCACTGGCACGCGCCAGAAAACAAACAAAAGATGGGGTAAACGGTACACACGAATCGCGCAAAGAGCAGAAAAACAGAAACCTGTCACCCCGCGCCACTTCTTAAGTACTTACGATGACTGACTAACTAACACAAGCAACAAGCCCTCTTCAGAACGCGAGACGCGAAGACGGCGACCATGACAGAAAACAAAATAGCGAAGCTTTTGTTTGTTGTTTTGTTGTAGTATCCGAACAGAAGTTACGATTTTGTAAACAATTGCGACATTTATTCGATGGATTGTTTCTTAAACCTAAAAATATGTAATTCAAAAGGCGATTTCAAGAGATAACGAAGATTTTATAACCAACATCTAAACTGTCAATTATTCTATTGGCCAATGAGAAGCCGATTTGTATGACCATGGTTACCAATGAGAAGCCGAGCTGAATGACCTGGAATTAGCGCGCAAATTTTCAAATAAATCTCTCGCCGTCAATATTGCTCTAAAATTTTTTTTTTCGCGTAAAATTCATTTTTTTGGCACGCGTGTCCCAACCAGACAGTTTAAAAAAAAAACTTTTTTTTTTTCTTTTCAGGGGCTTTTTAAATACGACAAGGGTTGGCATTATATCAGGACGCCTCACGCGACATTTCGGTTGAGACGGCCTTTTTTTTGCGACACGTATAGTTCAGGGACCCAATGCCTGCAGAATCCTGCACTTTGCCCATTTTCATTTATTCCTCGAGAATCCGTTTCACGCGACACACACAGACAGATTAGTGAGGTGAAGCTCGTCGGAGCGGTGTGCTCACTGACATAATAAGAACGACAAGAAGTAGTTTCAGTTTGGCCCATGTCCAGCGCGAGCTTACGACCTTCGATGGTGCTTTGGCGTGTCGTGAGCTTCTCAGTGCACGCACTGACAAAGGACCACGGAAGGCAATGAGTGCGTACTAGAGGTCGTCCGCTCGATTGACATTCCCCGCCGTTCTGATCTTGTTATTGCCGACTCACACGTCAGACTGATCCTCGGACGGATTGATCACGTGACCAGACGTCAGCGGACCGTCCGCTATTCCAAACGCATCAACGCGGACGAGATGACGAGCAGACGACGGCAAGGGCGCGGACTGAACCTGTTTGCGAATAATAAAAAAAATCAACCGCAATCAACCCCCGAAGAAGAGACCTGCTCGGTCTTTTCTTCAGGGAATGATTGCGGCTAAGGCCGTTGAGAAGCAGCATTTTTGTTTTCTTCTTCTGTATGGCGGTGTCTTCGTTTTGCATCCCTTATGTAGCCAAGTCCGTTAACGTAGACGGGGGTCAGCTTGCCGAGGGATTTATTTATGTCTTCTGGCTTCGTTTGCATGTGCCCGGATTCGACAAAAAGTCTATATGTTGGATTGGTCTCTCTTATTATTGTTGCTCCCCCAACCAGGGAGACTTCTCTCAAATGTTCACTTTCAAACGCGGCATTGTGTTACCGTTGTCCAAGAGCGAAAGCAACAATTGCCCCAGCGGTCGCGACACTGCCTCGAAAAAAGAAACCGCGTCGTGCCCTCATAAAAATATTTATTTACTGCCAACAGAATTTCTTTAGAAAATAGTATACAGAGGCTATAGATATCCTCGAGAAAATATGTTCACTCTTCTATCCACTGTTTATCGCTTTTTAGCCGCTTTTTTGTAGACAGTTTATAGAACATAGTGTATAGGTATAGGATAGAATTCGTATAGAAAACAGAGATTTTAACGTCGTTTCTATCCCCTTTCTAATAGCAATGAGACCGTTTTTTGAAAAAAAAAAAACACAATAATTCTGAATACTAATTTTATGTTTCTTACGATACATCTGGAATGGAAACACTTTCCGCGTGCAACTACACTGACATCACAAGTGCACATGGCACGGAGCACTCATAACATTAGTATTTCAGTAGTGCTGACTGCACCACCGCTATATATGCACTACACTTTAAAGGCCATCACTTGAACGAGGACCATCCCAGATGATTAAAATATTACAAGTATGTTGCTTTATTTGTAAATATTTTATACAAATCGAGGTTTATAAGTGGCCTTAAACTGCATCTCCAGTTATAAATTGAAAAGGGCGATAATTATTTGACACTCTTGAAAAAAAGAACAGCCTCCGCAAAGCGGCTCTACTGCATCTTATTATTCTATCGATCCTAGTCTATAGAAATTCTAAATAGATATGGTGGCAGAATGTCTATTGAGACGTGGTTATTTCTATCGCTTGTACTCTTTGGACCTCGGTTCAAACAAAGTCTATATAATGTCTATTAAAAATTGTCAATACGGCATGTCTGGATATAAGCTGAAAGTTGTTAAAGTGTGGATAGGATTTTTATAGACTGCCTGATATATATGTTGTATTTGTGCAGCCGCGCGAAGTTCCTGCAGCTTCTTTCACACTTGGTATAAAGACACGCACTACAAAACGAACCAGCGAACGGGTAAAACACAATTATTCGCCATCCACAATTTGCCTTTAAAAAAAGAAAAAAAAAAGGCATGCTGTTTCCAGTTTAATCGCTTTTCAAGTCAGTCCCCTACCGAAAATCCGCGAGCGAAAAGGCGCTCAACTATTTCAGTCCTCGCGTCCGCGGATGAGGCGCACGTTGTTGGAATCGGTTAGAATATACACGTTTGCAAGTCCGGTCTCAGGGCGCCGCCATCTTTCTCAGTGGGGTGCGCTCTTGGGCGCGGCCGTAATCCGATTTCGACGCCTTAGCAAGGCTTCGTAATTGGATTATGGCTCGACCAAGCGCACCCCAGCCAAGCAAGATGGCAGCGCCCTGAAGCCGGACTTGCAAACGTGTATAGTCGCGGCATACACTGTCCGCGGACGGAAGTCGCGGTTCAGTCCATCGTGTGAATCTGCCATTTGTGACGTCTGTTAAGAGCCGTCCTGTCACGGACGCCAGAAATGCAGTGACCGGATCTCAGCCTTGCAGCTGCGCGACGCCAACACAATGGACAACAACAACACCGTTTTGGTGTCAGAAAACGTAAAGAAAACGAACAGTGAAGCTGGGAATAAAATAAAACGAAAATAATGCAGCACTTCGAGATGGAATGTGCGTCTTACAGCCCGGGTAGGACATGCGACGTAGTTATGATTAGGGTTCGGAGTTTTCGGTTTAAACCGATAAAAACCGATAAAAGTACGCCGAATCCATTTTCGGAAATTCGGTTTTAACCGAAAAAGGTCAGTTTTTAGGTTCGGGATTTTCGGCTTAAACCAATAAAAACCAATAAAAGTACGTCGAATTCAGTATCTAAAATTCAGTTTAAACCGGAAAAGGTCACTTTGACCTTCCAGTCGTACCGCAGAGCCGTGGCAAAAGAAGTTGAACGACAGTGTCTACCGAAACGTGTTCGAATGTATGGGATACACGGATGCCATCACGACGTTTTGGTTTCATGTGCGCATCGTCGATCGGAACATGAACTCCGAAATGCGTAATGACTTCGCCATGTACCAGCGTGTTTTCGAACTCGTTGTAAGGAAGACTGACTTCGTGGAAGCTCTGCTTATTGTGTTCCGCTTCAAAGCGTCGCAACGTGTCTCTTTTGGCGGTCGCAATTGGCTGATTGGCCGATTTTGGCTCAGGCAGCAGTGCTTCATCTCATCAGCCTGCCGGTGTCCAGTGTTAGCGTTAAGTGGGCATTCTCAAAACTCAGGGTCATATTAACAGCAAACAAGAGTCCGGAACAACGAGGGGAACCTGAAAAAGCTAAAGTACACGTGTGTGCACTATAATAAGATCACATAATTCTGATGCACAGAAGGTGAAGTTCTATGTTTTTTGGGTATATCCGTTGTATATGACTTGTTTGTACTTGTGAGTTTTTTGGTTTTTTTTAGTGTTTCTTTTACAGTTGCACACCATTTGCAAATCAAGTGTCCAGATATTTTTCAGTGTATCGGTGCCGTTATTCTTTGAGTGATCACAAAAATCAGAGCTAGAAGGATCATCTGATCCAGTGTCGGTTGGTGTTTATTTTATATTCGCCGAAAAAAGCCGATAAACTTTTGTGGGCATAAATATACGCCGAAAAAAACCGAAAATTTATTTTTAAAATAATAACCGAAAAAATTACGCCGAATTTTGAAAAAATAGAAACCGAAAACGCGGAACCCTAGTTATGATCTTCGGTAATGTCGGCGTTGCAGGTAACGGTGGTGTTCGCTTCCACTCGCTGGCACGTAGCTCAAAATGATCGGTATAGGCGTTTTTGTGGGTTTAAGCAGAAACTACCTAGAAGACATGGCATCCGTCTTAACCCCCCAAGCGTAATCACTATACACAGAGATAATAGTCTTCTTCTTGCGCAGGGGTTTCGGTGACGTCAACATGACGCCGAGCTCTGAGTTGGTCTGGTTGAAAGGATAGTCGGTAGACCTCAATGCTTAATGCATTGAGGTCTACCCACTATTGTTTTCAATCAGACAAGAGAAGCTCAGCGTTCCAACATGCTCGCGACCCGTTTGGAAGGAGCAGGCGAACTTGCGCAAGTTCGTCTGTCGTATGCCAGAATGCCAAACTCTCATTGGCTAATTGAAAAAAAAAAGTGGGTGGAGCTCAAGGCATCTATTAGCATTGAGGTCTACCCACTATCCTTTCAACCAAAGCCAATCAGAGCTCGGCGTCGTTCTGACGTCACCACAACTCCCGCGCAAGGAGCAGACGACTTGCCCTCCGCATAGTGAGTCCATGCAGCATCACCTAGCTTGCCTCAGCATTTCCTCCAGCGAATTTTACAGCGTCACGCAGCGCTTGCCCGCGGCGCCGCTAATACGAACGCGTCTGCCGATTTGCGGCGACTCTCGCTGATATTCAGCGTCTCTGCCGCTTGGAGCGGTCGGTTGAAGACCTTACACGTAAGAACACGGGTCTCCTGATTTCCGAAGGCCACGACCTGGTCCCATCATATAACGCCATACCTTTCATCACACTCACGAGAGTGTCTAAATAAGTTACGCTTAGAGTATATCGGCACTGCACTCCCCCAACCTTTTTTTTTTTTTTTTTTGTCCGCGCCGTTGTTTTGGTGTTTGGAGCAGAGTTTGCGCAGGTCGCAATCGTTGTATACCGAAAAACTGCGACTTCCTGACCTCCAGGCATGGTGTCGGTAAGGTCTCGCAATAACGTTTTTCCTGCGTAGCGAAAGGGTTTTAACAATTTTGGACGAATGTAAACCGCTTCCCGCGTGCTCAGACAAAGCTTCAGGTAACTGGCAACAATGATATTAAGAACTAGCATGGCTGACGTTTCGTTGCTGTGAAGGGAAGCTTAGTAAGTGTATATGGAACCTGGAACGCGCCTCCGAATGCTGTATTTACCACGTCCACAAAAATGTGGTCCCTGGATTTCCTCCTAGCGACGCCATTGAAGAGTCACGCTGTCGCCGGTCGCGATCCTGCGGTATTCCAGCAGCGGTGGTGTATGTGGCAGTCGCCTGTGTTGCTGCTGGTCGCTCTCCAGTGTGGCAGCCCTCGGAAGTTTCAGCAATCAAAAGTTGGGACCCGCGACGACAGCGACGTTCGCGTTCGCTCATGAATTTCGCTGCTAGCATTTATACTACCAACCGCTAGGATCGCGACATCCGACAGCAGGAGACTCCAGCTTCTTTGACATCATTTGTTGCCACTTCGGGACGACTTTTGATGTATGGGCGGGATAGGACGCTAAACACACACGTCGTAAACGGGCTCAAGGCACAGTAGTTACTGGCTCTAACTTTGACCCCTTTCTCCATGTCTGTCTCGGTGCCGAATCGCATTCCAGCTTCTACTTTCGTCTCCTTGCTCCGCAACAAAAATGTTACGTCGACGCCAAGGCGCTCACCAAAATCACCCCAATCGTGTTACGTCGGTCTCTCTTGCAAACTGACATTGGAGGTTTATAAAATTACACGGTGTGCCGTTTTTTACCTGGTGTGCCTGCGAAGATTTATGAAGTTCCTAAAACTAAGGCGTTTGAAGAAACGAAACCCCTTTCGGCAACGAACCGCGAACCACCGCAATGCCAGGGACTGCAAAAACCATGTTAACTCTCAAAATGTTTACGTAAACTTAAATGCTTAACTTCTAATTGGCAAAAATCAGTGATACGATAAGAGCCCTTTCCGAAGATATGTGGTGCCCCCAGCGTCTGCTTTGTGCATTGTGACGTTCATATGTACGGCACGTGGAATTACCCAAAAAGCCAAGACGATGTTCAGGTTTGTTTAACAGTTCGTGAATTCAGAACGCAGAGAAGACAGAAGGAAAGCAAAAAAGAGTTTGTGACGACCTTCTTTTCCGTTCATTTTTGTGCGTGTTTGTGTGCGTGTTCTGAGGCCTCTCCTAATGATAAGAAAGACTGAATCATGCCGCTACCAGGATATACTAAGCGTTCGAGCCGGCCCGAGTGTGCATCCGAACAGCCCCACGATTCCCCTCTTCGCAAGCTCTCAGAGGGTTCTTCAAAAAGGTATATTAAAAACTTGCTAAGCGTCATCTAAAACCCTTAATTCGGTCCATTTTAAAAGGACTCGAAGCTTGAGGGAAGCGCGGGGGTGCGCTGAAACTCAGCCTCCTCTATACATTCAAAGCCTGGCAGATCGCCACAAGACGCGGCTTCTGAAAGTGAAAAGGTAGAACGTCAGAAAACGGGTGAGAGGAGAGGCATGTAACTGGCGCCCCGCTGCGGCGAAACGCCGAAACACACTTCTCCCGAGCGATGGAATCTCCGCTCGTGCTCCTCGCGTTACTCGAGTTGCGGCGTATTTTCTTGTCGGGTTTAAAGGAATACTACAAAAACATTTCGGCGCTCCTTTTTAGGTGTATATGTGTTCAAAGAGGCAGTATCACATCGAACATACCAATATCTTGCTTAAAAAGTCTCGAAAAGGAATTTTAAAACGAAGTAAACGATTAGCAACGAGCACCTGGTGGATGTCGCTAACGCCTCGCTTGTAATGCCCGTCTAGGGACCTTGACAACTAGTTACGTTGAGTGTCTCGCCTCCGGTCACGATGAGAGAAGAGAGGAAGGAAAAACTCCCCTCTTCCCGAAAAAAAAAAAAAAATTGGGTTGTGTGTGTGTTTATACAGCCTAGAACTTGGTCTGCCTCACAGGGGCGACGAGTCTCCCAGCTGTAGATGAGAAATTTAGCCAGTGCGGTACAGCCGCTAGCCTGGGGTCTTTAACGTGCTTCACGCAGTAGTGATACACGACCGCACGCCGGTACGATGCTCATCCAGATCGAAACGGGCAGGGGTGGGGCTCTTCCCGAGAATGCCTTTTGTGTGTCGCAGAATTTGCTATTGTCCCCCTAGAAGATTATAGAAGATTAACCCGTCACTCAAAATTCGGACTAAAGCAGCCGCTTCGATGGCTGGAACGGCTAGGCCATCCTCTCGACGTCAGCCTCGCCGCAGCTTTGCTCGTCCTTAGACGACCTACGTCACGATTGCTTTGGATGTCACGTGGTCTCCGCTGGGCCTTCTCCGAGCGCTTGCCAGAAGTAGGCCGTTTATAACGAAAAATACAGTCACCAGGCTCAAAGTGCAAACGTGCGATTGTGATTTACGGATATTGTGGACCATATTCAACCTATTTTGGAACACGACGGGAATATTTCAAATTTCGTTGAAGTATTCCTTTAAAAACCGTGTCTTGGGTCCTCTCCGCTGCAAAAGCGGCGCGCTGAATACCAGAAATGCTATCTGCCACCAGATCCTCGCGCTCCAAATCTGCGACCGGACACTCTATGGCTCTGTTGTCGAACTGCCAGACTTTGTGAGAATAGAGGAAGCTATAGCTGAAGTTAATACTCGTGTAGCAGGCGCGAGGCCGGCGACGCGGGGACGCTGATGATATTCTCAACATTCGAGTTTTCGCATCGCCGGCCTTGCGCCCATTGCAAGAGTGATAACTTTACCGCCTTGCCGCCTTTTTCACGTGCTTTGAGTGGTCCCCAAACTGACCGATGTAGGGGCGTTCGATGTCGCGCAGCAAGTTTCTATTTTTGAAAGTCCATGTTTATTTTCTCTGTCTACAAAGCTTATTAGTAAATTTTAGATAATTATTTTGTCAATTACTATGCCTTTCGCAATTATTGACGTCCGGTCTAGCTGGCATGTTTCCCCCGAAAAGAGTTTTTTTTTTTCCTCCAACATTTTATTTTGAGCGTTCTTTGGGCTTGTTTACATTTTCAGTTCTTTTAAAAGTTCAGGTGATTAGTGACTGACTACTGTATTAGCTAGCCTCTCTTTCCACCAGTAATGCCTTATATGCTATGGCTGCTTTTGAGTGCAAAGAAATTAGACGCTCGGAATAAAGATATTTATACCAACAAGGAGTCTTTCGAAAATGCTGAGTTTATTTTATTTCTTTTTTCTGTGATTTTGACATGCATTTCGCAAAACAATACGTGTTGTTCTCGGGCCCCCGACAAGTAATATTTGACAATGCTTTCTAACACCTCTGGTTTCTTAGGAAAACATTTATTTTTCTTCGTTGCTTCAAAATGGTGTCGCCATCTTCACTTGCCCGGAGCTATCAACCTCAGATGCGTCATAGCTTTCAGGTAACACAGGCGTCGGGTCATGGAAGTGGTACGTTTTGCAGTGGTACTGATTCTTCCAGTTGTTTTTTCGAGAGAACCTCTACAGCCACATGAATCCTCGAAGAGTGGTATGGAATTTGTGATTTCACTTGACTGCACATAAAAATTCAAATGGCTGCCCTATTGAAAAAGGAAAAATTCCTATATGATTTTACCAGTAAAGATAGCAGAACTTACATAACCGATATGAAGCGCAAATCAGACAAATGTAAGTTATTTTATTATTTTATGCTTTCTAATATGTTCGTTGAACAGGTTCATTTACCTTTTTATCACTAGGGTGTTTCAGATTAAATATAAATAGCATACAATGAGCAGCCATATAGAACTAAAATTGAAAGAAGAAAATGTTTTTGCAGAACACTCAAATTTTTCAATATAGAATAAGCAAATCAGAACGGTCTAAAAAAACCTCCAGTTTTTTTTTTTTTTTGTTGGAGTCACGTTATTATGCTCACTATTCTATGCAGTACATTGATCTGCAATCAGCTTATGCAAACATCCCATTTCATAATGGCAGAAAGTCTAGACGAATACGAGCACGATATACTTTAGCTTTCTAGCTTGACGAGGTTTTACAAGAACGAACCAATAAATTACTGTAGGTAAATCGCTACGAAGTTAACGCGGGAAACTAACTTCCGTATTCTTACTGGGAGGATATTATGAACGAGTAAGTAGAGTTATACTACACATTGTTGGTATGTCCCTTTATAACCCCATCATAACTCATTGAAACAGTAGAATCGGGAACATCTTGTCAGAACAAGGTTCAGGTAAATCCAGTAACCGCTTCGAAATCGCGCTTCTGACTATGGTGAAAAATACAACACTTAGTATAAAGATACGCAAAATATTAGCCAAAAATACCCTATAAATTCTCGTAAATCACGTCTAAGAGGGAAAGGTACGGATACATGCACAAGCTTTAGACAAAACTAAACTAGCTGGTGTGATCCTGCTAAACATAAGTAAATTAAACAGGAAAAAAAAAAATCTCAGCCGGTATTTTACACTATTATGCCAAATCTTCCTTATGTTTTTGTGGATTGTAAAGTATATAGTAAATCTTTAAAAAAATATCTAAATTTGTTTTTCCAAACTCAACTACGCATCGCTGAACGCACAGCCTCTGTCCAAATGTAGCACTAGCGGTCAGGACCACATTCCAAAGATTCGAAGCTTGCCATTATCCTATTTTTGATTAGGATTATATACATTAACCATTTTTGAAAATTTTAATTGGAAAAGTTAGGCCGACATCTAATACATACATGGGAAAAGAAAGAAGTGTTTATGATGACCTTCTTTTCCGTTTGCTTTTGTGCGTGTTTGTGTGCGTGTTTTGAGCTCGCTTCTAAAGATAAGAAAGAATGAATTGTGGCGCTACGTCTCTGCGTCTCCGGCCCGAGCGTACATCCAAAGAGCCCCACGGTTCCCCTCACTGGAAGGTTTCCAAGGGTTTTCCGAAAGGGTATATTAGAAACTTGCTAAGCGTCATCTAAAACCCTGGAATTGATCAATCTTAGAACGAATCAAAACACCCGGGTAGCGCGGGTGTGTGCTGAAGTCAAACTCGAGTAGCAGGCGCAAGGCCGGAGACGCAGAGACGCGGATGTTATTCTCATCATTCCCGTTTTCGCATCTCCGGTCTTGCCTCCGCTGCACGAGTGCTAAGTTTAGCGCTTTGCCGCATTTCCCAAGTGCTTTTTGAGCCGTCCTCAAAGTGATCGATGTAAGGGTGTTCGATGTCGCGCAGTAGGTTTCTGCATAAAAGCATATGTTTATTTTTTATTGTTTACAAAGTGAATTAGTAAGTTTTAGATAATTATTTTGTCAATTAGTATGTCTTTTGCAGTCCTTGACGCCCGTTGTGGCTGGCACTTCGTCCCCAAAAAGAGTTTCTTTTCTCTTTTTTATTTCTCAAACAACCTATTTTTAGGTGTTTTTTTTTTGGGGGGGGGGGGGGGGGGGGCTGGCTTCCACGATGCCTTATACGCTTTGGCTGCTTTAGACTGAAAATAAATTATACGTTCGTAATAAAGTTCAATTTTTTTTTTGTGATATTGACACGCGTTTGGCAAGACAATAGGTAATGTTCTCGGACCCCAGACAAGTAATATTTCATAATGTTTTCCAACACGTCTGGTATCTTACGATGACATTTATTTGTATTCACTGCTTCAAATGTTGTTATCTTCATTTGCCCAGAGATATCAACTTCAGATGTGTCATAGCCTTCAATGGTAACGCACGCGTGGGGTCATGCAAGTGATACGTTTTGCAACGCTAATGATTCTTCCAGTTGTTTATCTGAGAGCACCTCTACAACCACATGTATCCTCGAAGAGTGGTATGGAATTTCTGATTTCACTTGACTGCACATAAAAATTCAAATGGCTACCCTATTGAAAATGTAAAAATCCCTATATGATTTGTCCAGTAAAAATAGCAGAGCTTACATAACTGATATGAAGCGCATATCAGACGAATGTAAGTTATTTTATTATTTTATGACGTCTCATATGTTCGTTGAACACGTCCATTTAACTCTTTTTCGCTAGGGTGTTTCAGAAGTAATATAAATAACATACAATGAGCTACAATACTGAAATAAAATGATTAACAGAAATGATTATTGAGGAACACTCTAATTTTTAATAGAATCGGAGATAGAATAAGCAAAATAGAACGGTCTAAAAAACAAAGCTCCAGTTCTTCTTTTTTTTTTGGGGGGGGGGGGGGGGGGGGAGTCACGTAACCATGCTAACTATTGTATGCAGTACACTGATCTGCAATTAGCTTATTAAAAAATCCCATTTCATAATGACAGAAAGTCTAGACGTAGACGAGCTCAATATACTTTTGCTTTCTTGATTGACAAGGTTTTACAATAGGCAACCAATAAATTACTGAAGGCAAACTGCTAGGAATTTAACGCGGGAAACTGACTTCCATGTTATGACTTGGAGGATATTATCAACCCGTATGTTTGGGTACTTCACTACAGTTATACTATAGATTGTTTGTACGCCCCTCCATATGCCACTCATAACCAGAGTGTCGAACCAAAATTTGTATCGGTTCGGTTAGGGTTCGGGTCCACAGCTTTCGGTTCAGTTCGGGTTCAGTTCCGGGGAGCAAAAAATTACGGTTCGAACCGGTTTAAACAGCTAAATTGAGAATATAGTTTCCGCGTTGTTCTGGAAATATGCACTATTTACGCCGTGAAACGATTAACTATATAGTTTATTCTATCATCCTTACAACCAAAGCTTATGTTCAGGTAACAAAAATAGAAAATTCCGGTAATTAATTTCATCACAACAAAAAAGAAAAATCTACATTAGCGTACAAGACGCCATGTTCATACGACTCAACATCCCTTTGTTTACCAGGGTCACATATATTTTAACTAAATCAAAATGTTTAAGTATAACAGTAAAGAGTTGAGCTTTTTGATACATACCTGTAAATAGATAAGCTTGAACTTTAGAACTATACTGCCATTCCCTGTCCATTCTTTCTTTGTGTTTAAGTATAGTGTAACGTTCAAGCTAGTCTATTTACACCATATCAAAACGTTGTCGCGAGGTCTGGTAGGTCGGATAAAATACCCTTGATTGGTACAACTTTGCGTCGCAGTTTTAAAAGTGAATCATGGTTGTGTCCTTGAAGTAAGAAATTAGTTACAGCGCATAAAATCATGAAATTGACACCTCGTCGCCTTATATGTCATGAATACGGTTTATGAAATACGTTTCTGAATATGTATATGAGGACGACACAACTGAGCTATATGGAATAGCATTTTCAAAATGTCACGATTTTAGGACAATTACTTTCAGTCTATTTTTATAGAAGCACCGAATGGAAATCCCAATGGTTGTTTTTCTAACCAAACATTGTTTGCACTCAGCACCGTGGTGCACGCGACGAATCATGCAGAAAGAAGTAATCGAAATTGTTCCCTCTAATCTATACGCGCCTTCGCACTCAGATCAAATGTGGTCCAAAATAGCGCTTGCGTGAACATCTCCTTATATAGGATAAAGTTGCATAGCCTGGCTGTTGAACTTAGCTCTTGACAAGAGGCCGGTCAATTCAATTAGCAAATAAGCATCACCCTTGGTAGTAGATCAGGGGTGGCCAAGCTGCGGCTCTTCGCGTGTTAAAGTGCGGCTCGCGGCTTCCTCCCCAAACCACCCACCTCCCCTGCTTTCTTTCCGGTTACACGAGCACTTTTCCAAAAAGAGAAATGGAACGCGTTTTAAATCGAAAGACGCGTTGAGGTTTGGCAGTCTTGTGTACTGCTGCCTTACATACAGTTGGACTGCTTTTGACTCGGATAGACAGAAAGTAGTTCGAGTTTCATTTATTGCTCTGGACAAAAGTTTACCTCCACCCCCCACGCGGCTCTTGGAAGTTTCGTGCTTTCGTTCGCGGCTCTTAGGCCGGGCCAGCCTGGCCACCTCTGTAATAGATGATGTTAACGCGACAGCGTTAAAGGGCTCGTGTCGAAGAAAAACCGACATCGGTTTCGTGACAGGAAAATCCTGATTGGTAAATATGGTCATGACGTCACAGCTACATGTCCTCGCGCGAAAATTTCGTACAACCCACAACTCTCACGTGACTATAGACGTCACGCGTAGAATGAAAACGATTAAAACATGACGTATAAAGCGAAATTAAGGTCGCCAGATGTCTCAAATGATTTCACTTTATATATAGTAATTCCTTCGCCTTAAAGAACAAATTTGAAGAATTTTCGGCGGGATTAGAACCCACGACCCTTCGGTTGGCAATCGGATCAGTTGAACACGGAGAAACAAGGTCATGAAGAAAAGGACTGGACAAACACACCGCTGACTAACAACTGACTTTTACTTTATCCTCTTCCCAGCCTAGATCCTTTCTTCTTCGTCCTACGGCACATTAAAGACGTTTAATACGACAATTTAGCCTATCACTGAACGGGGTGTGGCAAACCGCAAATACTGGCGTTCTCTTTTGTGAACCATAATTACACTTTTGTGAACCATACACAAAAAATTAATGAAATATCGACTTTTTCTTGACCGCAAAACAAGCCGTGACGTACGATGTTTCCGGAACCGGAAGTTCTCTCTGCAGTAGGAGATGGGAGCGTTAGCGAGTTGGGGTGCGCCGGTGGGTTTTACTGCGCCGATGTCACCGAAGTATTTTCTGAATCGGCGCCTCTCATCGCCGCATCGCAGCTGAACGAAATTCAATGAGATACGTTGCGCTACAGCGACAGCATGGGACTAGTCCCATACGCCGGTATGCCTGTTGGGAAGTGCAGATGGGAACAATTTGCCGCGGCGTTTTTCGCGGTCTCGGAGATGCAGGAGCGAGCCGACGTTAAAAAAGATACGTTTGAACTGTCAGCAAGAGCCACGTAAATACCTGTTCACACTCGAAGCGGACGCGCGCGTTTGATGAAGTGCTATATTCGCGCTGTTGGTAAGCGCTTCGGGACCGATCTTTTACAATTGCAACTCGATACTGACGCGACACTCGGCAAAGAAAGGTTGGACCGGTATTGCACGTATACCTCCCACGAACTGTTACAGCTCGACAGTGACGTGCAGTCTGTCAGAATAAAAATGGCATACCAATAACAAAGTGTACATACCGTGCTACGAAGGTAATCCATACAGCGTTTATTTCAGCTCTATATCACACAAAACAAGGAGAGGATCGACGAAGGTCCCTTTTCGACGAGTGTTCGTCAACACTGCCTCGGAAAACAAGGGGAAGAGATTGACCTCACCTCTTAACCTAAAATTGAGGTCAGCGATCAAACTATAATACGGAAGGGTCCACAAGGGTAGCGCGGGCAAATTCCATTCAGTACGCCAGCCGGTCGTAGGCAGACGGTCTTGCGACGAAGCAACGCTGCGCCGAGTCGGAGTGCCTGCTAGGCCTATATTCTGAGAGTTTCGTCGGAGCGGGATTCGCGGCTGTTGTCGCTCTTCTCGGGTGTTTGTGGATCCAGCGTTCTTGTTCGTCGTGGTTTGTTTTAAGTACATTTCTTTCTTGCTGCTTGAAGTCGGCACGCGCGAGATGAACACGTAGAAAAATAAACGTTCAGTCAGTCAGAGTTTTGAGAGGAAGGAAACCAAAGGAAATAACCGTTCTGAACTTGACCCTGCCCTACTGCGCACGCGCAGTAGTTGCTTCGTTTACCACACGATAGATGGCGCTTGGCTCTCAGCATTATCAAATTTGGCAATTTTCGCCACACATCTCTAATTATGCTACAAAATGTGGATCTGAATATTATTTAACAAAACTTTTAGGAAACATTCGTCGGCTATTTATTGTTTACGATCTAGGTGCTGGTGAGGTAGGCTCTTACCCAATAGGCGATGTGGATTCGGCTGACGTGCACCGATTCTGCGTATGCATCGTAGTGAAAAGGCAGAGCTTTCGAAGGAAAGAAGTCGCAAAAGAGTCCAGTTTTCTTTTAAAAGTTCTATAGCAAATAATTTTTTTTTGGCTCCCTAGTCTTGTGTTTTTGTGTTCCTTTTCACACCTTTTACGACGTGCGGTGGATGAAATTCGATTTTAAAATCATTTCATGGTCCCTTTAAATGCGAAGCTTAAGCGTCCTCCGAGACATTTTTACATTAAATTGAAAGAATAAAACACAGAGGACAAGCACAGGACAACCACTTTCTTTCATTTAGCAATGACGTTTATTTTGGGCAAAGACATTGCACCCTAGGCGAAACCCCGACAAGATAGGTTGATAAGGGGGAAGGCTAACAGGGAGATGGAAAGGGTGATATGGGGGACGGAAAGGAAACTTGGGAGATGGAAAGGCGATAAAGGGGAAGGGAAACTGGGAGGTGGAAGGGGTGATAGGAGAAGGAAAGGGGGAACCACGAGGCACGGGCAGAACTACCGGTATGTTGTGTATTTACGGGGAGTTGCGATATTTTCCAAGTTCAGGCTGTAGGAATTCTAATTCCCGTCTTGATAAGGTTACTGAGGCCGATGAAACGTTGTTTTCTGCGTTGTGGATGAGAATAGATTCGATGATTTCACGTCCGTGGCGATTGCGGTGTCCCCCTCTTGTCTTGGTTCCTGCGAAGTCAGGCGCGCATCCGATGCATTCGTTCGCGTGAACCGCGATCGGATGAACGGGGTTGTCGGTTCTTGAAGTGGCCTCGATTTCGTGCTCTCTCAAACAGCCATTGATACATCGGCCGGTTTGTCCTATGTTCTCGGCACCGCATTTGAGAGGGACGGAGTAAACTTTTTCTATGCAGCAGGTCCGGAAAGGGGAGGCGTGCTTTTTTCGCAAGCCGGCTTGGCTTTTTGTCGGTTGATCATGTTGCACATGCTTGCCAATTTGAATCTACTGGAAAAGACAACTTTCGTGTCATAGCGTGATGCAATGGATCGGATACGATGGGGACCATTATGAATGTAAGGTATGCTGGTTATCCTTCGACGGAAAGGCATTTTTGTAGTTACTTTTGGGTTAATAAGTTAGTGGAAAACGGACACGAGGCGTCCCACCGGATATCCGGAACTTAGGAGCCGTCGAGTTTTTTTCTTTATGCTATCTGTTGCCGAATGTTGACAGGATTTCGTTTTATCTGATGTGAGTAGCGTCTTGATGTGCTTGAATGAGCACTCTCAAAAGGGAGCCCCGGCTTTTCTGAACGCTGACTGAACGCCCAGCAAAAGCCTTCGTTGTTTTTTTTTTCAATCGCAGGTCTAGAAATTGTAGCCCTTCTGAGGTAAGATGTCCCTTTTTGAATTTCAGTTTGCCTCCTGCGCTTTCGAATGAGGCCGCAATCACCTCGACTTTATCGGCTTCAGGGTGAATAATCAGGTAGTCATCAGCGTAGAGGACTGCGGTGCATTCCGGACTAGTGTCCTTGAGCTGGACCTGTATGGTCCTATCGACATTAGACAGGTAGATTTCACTTAATATAGGAGCAAGGCAAGACCCTATACACACCCCGGATTTCTGTATCCAGATTTTTCCTTCGTGCTCGATCATTGTTGATTTTAGGTAGAGTTGCAGAAGCTCGAGGAAGCCGGAAATGACACTCCGGATGAGTTTTGGAAGCTACAGATTCCGTGTTCGGTGATGGCTTGTTCTACGGATTCGAGAAGAGTTGGAATGTAAAGGTTATAGTAGATATCTTCTATGTCTAGGGAAAATAAGTCTAAGTTAGGAGCACCAGTATGAACCGCTTCCAGGGCGTTGATAAGTTCGTGAGAGTTTTTGATTCGATAAGGTTGGTAGGGATGTCAGGAACATCACAGCCTTATCGAATCAAAAACTCTCACGAACTTATCAACGCCCTTGGTAATATGGGACCTGGTAATATTTAAGTTTATATAAGAATATCGTTTTTGTTTTCAGCTTTCCTTAATATATTGAACATTTCGGAAAGATCTTGTGAGTATTACACGTTTCTACGTATAGTATATTTAAGTCTTCTTTAAAATTCTCCAAGTTAATATCATAAGTAAAGAGAGTCTATTTTGTCTTCATCTCAATGCGAAATCTTTAATAAAATTGTTTGGATTAGTTTAGCGTGTATTACCCATTTTGTGTTTCATATCGGTATCTATATCTAAATAGTATTACGTGAGATAATGCATAGGATATAAAAGAAACAACCTATTACACATTGTATCCCTAGTTAGATTAAAAAGCTAGTAATAAATATTCGCCGGAAAACGTGACGTGGGCGTGTATTCAGTGGCACTCATAAAACAGAAAAGCAAGTCAACCAAGGACACAGTATAAAGTCCAATGCACACCACCTCTTATTAAAGCGACATCATTTTGTTTAGATTTTAGTCCTTTCCATAAGCATTCTGTCATGATCTCAAGAGTGTGATCTTCTTAAATAAAACTAAAATTACGTTAGGTAATGCATGATGAGCATAAGAAACAACGCAAAAGAAACAAAAACAATTTTTAATTGTCAGAAAGGTGAACTAGGTTAAACCAGAAAACAATTGTGCACTTGTAGGGGGCAGTAAACATTTTAATATCTGTCCGCTCATTGCTTTTTTTTTAATCTTTTAATATTCATAATTTTGACAACATATTTTGCTGCACTCTTCGCACATGAAATGAAAAGATTATTCTCTTTTAATGTAACAGAAAAAAAGTGCGTTATAAATTCTTGAAGAAAATTTATTATCGCGCCATAGTAACACGTACTCACGGTTAATGTGGGTTTGCGTACGGAACACATCCTCTTGTAGTTGAGCTTATAAAGTACCCGAAGACCTCTATCAAGGCCAGCGTCTTCGAGGTTTTTACAGTTCTTTGAGCGTAATATGCCCTAATTCGTCTTATACGTACCCTTTTGGATCATTAAAAACTGATATTGTCCCCTCAAACAGCTTCGTCAAAAGGAGAGGTTGGCCTATACTTTATAGTGGATTCTAATGTCAAACCGGCATTTGGCCTCCCTGTTGGAAAATACGTGAGCGCTCTTTTCGGATCAGTAAGTAAACCTCAATTACTACTAGCATTGCTTATTTTAGTGTTTCATATATATATATATATATATATATATATATATATATATATATATGCGCCATTATTATCGTGGGAATGCGGTGTCCACTGATATTTGAATATAAAACTGCTTGATTGAATTGCAGCGCTTCTGAAGAAGAAATGCCTGCAAAATGCTAACTCGAGGTTATACCTAGTTTGAATAAGAAAATCATACTTTTTTTGCAGCTCGTAACCGGAGAGAATCACTGTGAGGATCCTCTCCCCTTCAACGGCGTATTTATGACTCGGGTACGGAGGAGAGAGAGGGGGGCATGTCATTGACACGTGTAACGTCAGCCCGCAAGAGTTCCAACGTGAGGCGAAAGGCGGGCATTCTTCTGCCGGTAAATTGAGCGGGCAAGCTTTTTTTCCCTGCTAAATGAAGTGGGCAATTTAATTCATACCCTCAAAGGTGGTGGACTTTCGGTCACGTGGGTCTGACGGCAGCCAAGTAATTTTCTACGGTTTTCTACGCTTTTCGGACGGTTTATTCTTCAACGTTTCGGCCAGAGTCCGGCCTTCGTTAGGAAGGCCGGAAGGCAGAGGGCCTGACGGAGGCCGGACTCCATGCGAGACGTCGAGAAATAAACCGTCCGTTGTTGCTGTTTTCACAAAGGGTTTTCTTTTTTTTTTTTTCACTTATATATATATAGGATGACTCAAGTCACCAGGCTCGGTCTAAAATGAACCGTAAAAATCGACGCCTCCACGTAGAAATCTAAACTTTTTTTCGAAGGTGTATTTCACACGTCGGTATTTCCTGGTAAAATTAGAAAGTGTAGTTCCCTTTCTGTAAACAAATGGGCAGAGAAACTTGCCTGGGTCAACGGCGGGCGGCGACGCAGACCAGTGTTGCGGAGTTGCCACTCCGGATTTTGAATGATTCCGGAATCATTCCGCATTTTCACGACCGCTGAATGGAATAAGAAAGGCATGGCGGCAACATTGAGGGAGCGGTAGGTGCCTTTTGTCCGGAATAAAATGGAATGGGGCACGGTGCTTTTTTGTGTGTGTGTGTGTGTTTACGGTCAGCTAAACTGAGCCAGTCAGCGAGTCAGTTGCTCAGAATGAAAATGAGCGGAAAAATGCTACCCCCCGTGAAGCTCTAACAAACTTAGATGCAAAAAAAAAAAAAAAAGAGGAATGTAATACAAAAATCTAGCGTCAAAGCAAAGAGCAAAGGGGGAAAGGGGGGTAATGTGGCGCTTTTCAAGGACGCACAGGCGTCGGGCTTCGATGGCGTTACATGAGAGAGAAAAAAGGAAACCAAGCACCAAGCTAAAGAAGAGGGAGCGGCAAAGAAAGAAACCGCCATGCACAACTCCTCATCGTACTTCTTGTCATGCTTTTTTTGTTGTTGTTGCGAAGGTTTGTAGAATGTACGCGCGTGCACAGACTGAGATCTGGGAGCGGAAGCGACTCATAAATCGCAGAGCTCTGATATCTCGTTGACTCGGGCGCCGCCGAAAGATGATCAGGTATTGTTTTCTTATAGTTCAAGGAGCGTTGTTTAGCAGGCAGCCAACCCTGCTGCCTTCCACGTTCATTCGTGAGCACTCCTTTGAAGTGCGAAATGTAGGTTTGCTTCGGCATTAAAACAAAGCGAGATTCACTTCCCTCTTCTCCTCTTGCGCTTTGCTCCGAGGCTTGTCTTTTCATACTACATTTTTAGTAAGTCCGCCTTTACTTGGTCTTTGTTCCGATGCTTGTTTTCTGTGTTATGATTCCCGCTCATTTCCTTTGACTTTAGTCTCTGCATACTTCGTTCCACCTTGCGATGGACCGCTGCGGACGCTACGAGTCACCCTAGGCAATCCAGCACCGTGAGCGGGACTGCAGGGTCACGCGACACTCAGAAGGCACTGTGTTGGTTTCGATGGCTCCCGTGCTGTCTGTTGAGGTCCATCGTAAGGTGAACTAGACTATCGACACCGCTCTTGTCACATGACCGAACTGACTAGACTTGCAGAAAGACCGTCTCGCGCCAGACGAGGCGCGTTGTTGTGAGGGCAACTGAGAAGGAGAGCTGGGTGCTAGCTGCCACTGAGGTTTTGGCTTCCGCGCGTCTCGGCTGTCCGGTCTGCATTCGTTCTCCTTGTCCTGGACCCTGTTTGAGGCGGTGAGAAGTCGGTTGGACGGTGTTGTTGAGGAAACACGGGAATGTCAATTCGAACGGTACGGTATTACCCCGTTGATTTTGTCTTGATGCAAAGAGCTTTGTCAACGCTCACTGCCCGACCCGTCGCCACACTGAGGTAAAAGAATGAATCGGTTGGCACCGTCTGCTGCCTGCACCCACCACTCGATCAGCGCGAAGAGGAACATCACGATTCGGACGAGCATACAAGATAAATACAGATCGAGTCATGGCATCGTGGAAGACATTTTTCGACATTAGTCGCGAAGAAAATAAACAAGCTGCACGCTGAAAGTTGTGCAACGAAATTATACACGGTGCAGTCAGCGTATATCATCAAACTTTATTCGCCATCTGAAGAGGAAACACGAGAGTGAGTATGTGAAGGGTGGAAAAGGGCAGGCGAGCCAGCCAAAAATTGAATAGAATAGGGTAAGAAATATCGAGATTCGTAAATCAAGCGTGAACTTGCGCGTTTTAAAATATATTTTGTGACATGGTCTATACGGTCTCTCGTGCTGCGCCGCAGAGGTTGCATTTTGTCAGAGGATGTGTTCTTGCACCTGTGCATGGAGTCGCTTCCAGCATGTACTAGCCGTGTTGCTGTATCTGAAGAATACAGTAATATCGCTTATTCCTGCGGCTCGCACGAATTGGATATTTTTTATCGTCTTATCAAACAGACACGCTGGCCGTGTATGTCCTAAAAGTCAAATTCAAACAAAGTAAAAAAAAGCAAATGAATGGATTTAAGTTTTGCTGTTTGTTGCGAGCCACGTGGTCGCGAGACCGATGTCTTAAACAAGCATCGGCATATCAAGGGGCTTTCTCGATGCCTTGCAGTACTATGTAAACAAACACTGTGCCACCAGCGCTCCGCTTAGTAATATCAGTACTTTTGTTTTTTAAAAAAATATATTTTTTTTTGCAATTGTCTTTGCATTTGATAATGTCAGCTTTATGCTGCTTATGCCGGCAACACAATGTAGCTGTCGAGTGCCAATTTGTTCGTTTAGGAATTAAAGGAATGGAATGGAACGATTCAGCCATTCCAGGAGTGGGAATGGGCCCAGTGTCACCATTCCTAGGAATTGAAAGGAATTGAATTATCGAACATTTTAATACCCTGGATTGTAATTAGAATGGAAGGGAGATGTCCATTCCGCAACACTGACGCAGACGCCCTGGTCGAGTTACGGGGTGTGTTTGGCGCTCGTATTGGCAGATGGCGCTACCTCCTTGTTCCGGCTTGCTTTTAAAGAAATATTGAAAGTGCCCGCGTCGATCGTGGTCTATTAATACAACATTATATTTTTGTAATCTACATTTGGCTTTAAAATAAATGCAGGGAATGATAGCCAAAGTCAAATAACAAAAAAAAAGAAAATGCGGTTGCATAACAACGGCGCTGACGGCGAACTTGCTGCCGGCGGATTTCGTCTGCGTGTCGTCTGCTTTCTTTTGCTGGTCGGTTGCAGCCTCCAACGTTACTACCGACACCAAACCGGATGCACAGAATGCATCCGGTTGTCTGTCCAACTGTTTTTTTTAATCAACTGTTTATTCGGACAACCGCATGCACAGAATTGATCCGGTTGTTTGTGCAACCCTTTTTTTTTCAATCAACGTATTTGTAGCTTTTTGGAAACCACAAAAAATGGGTTTCATCTTTTTTTTTTCTATGTTAGTATTGACTGTGTGCCTTCAATGATTCACGACTTTGATTAAATTTTGTGGTTGCGTCTAAACCTTAGAAAACGGCCCGTGACAACGGAAAAGAGAGTGAGCGCGACTCAAACCGGCCAGTTCTCGATCGGCGGTTTTCGGGCGGAAAGAACCCGAATTTCGAGAAGCAAATTCTGTCCTGGGTAGTTGGGCTCTCATATGGCACGTTCAACTAAAAACCTCAGCGAGCATAAATACCCTGTCAGTGTCCCTTTAAGACCTCAGTCACACCTAACTGCACTGGGGAATGCCAGTGCAACCAATGTGCAAGAAATATGAACTCGACTGTATTTCAATGTAATGTTTATTGTTTGTTACATTTTAGGTTTTGTATTACATGCAATACCAGAAAAACAACGTCCCCTTGCTGAACCTCGTAGGAATTCATGAGGTTTGTAAAATACCACATTATAAACGCGGATACTTGAATTATTCGCGTTAGCACGAAGTCAGTTATCCACTCTACCCCACTATTCTGCTGCACAATTTGAGCGTTTGATATCTGAAAAAGTGTCGGCAGTTGAAGACGGTGAAAAAAGGGAGCAACTGTATTTTTACTTGGGTGCTTTACATACAAAACATTTCTTTATTGCAGTCTCACGTGACGTGCTCCCGGCTTGATTTCTTGCCGGACGTCATGTTGATCAACTTCCAGCAGGTGTCTGCTGGAAGGAAGATTTTTTTAGCACTTTATTTCGTTTTTTTGTTGTGATCTACTGCGTCTGCCGATTGCAAACCAGCTCACTGTTTACCAAAGAGATGACTTGTGCAAAATATTGCGTACGTCATCTCCCTTGATCAATCATGGGACACAAATTCTGCGTCATAGAGTTCTGCGTTAGCGTTTGGCTGGCAATTGCGTTCTATTGGTACCTCGTTGATTGAGCGCGTGTGCGACTTGAATACTGCGTCAGACAAAAACAAGTTATTTATGTTTTGTGTTTGTCGCCCACACAGCTGATAGGAAAAGCTAGATGTGTATAGGCCTCCTGCGCTGCCAAGGGGGCGCTGTGAAATGTGACCCGTTAGTACTATGGTGTCTCAATGTCTTTCTGTTCAGGGTAATGCCATTTTTTGTTGTACCCGATGGCGACAGCACGCGCTCACCCAGAAAACACGAAGAAATCGTCCAAAACAATATGTCGCCGTTGCACAGGCAGCGCCAAGAGCGTGTGCAGGGACACGCTCTTTCACGCGCTTCAGAACAAAAAATAAATAAATTTAAGCGTTCGGAACAAAGTCAACGAAAGGGGCTTAAGCTTCGCCTTTAATACCCAATTCAGTCGGCAGCGGAAAGGTAACCTTTTACTAAGCAAGGCCCGTGTTAAGCGGAGGTCACCAAGCTCCCTTTACAACTACAGGGAGTTGCCTCGGACCCCCAAACTCAACCCCCCCCCTCCCATAAATATCACAGATATATAAATATATCTTGCATAACGCATTTTAACGAATTGAATATTTATAATTAGCAACTTATTAGATGATTGGGAACACAAATGTGATGAAACAATACTTTAACGAGGAACGCATACTCCAGCTAGCAGGTAGCAGCGGCGGCACGTGGAAAACAATGTCTGCTACAAACCCGAACACATGGATCACTGCGAGCTCTTTTTCGAGTGTGTCCGTTTCTGCTTCCATTGCTTGGATCCGCTCCCCCATCTGGTTAAGAGGGGGCGCACCTCAGAGCCCCATCGAGAATACATGAGGTTTTTCACCAAATTAAAAAAAATTCTCACATAATAACGGCTGCGCGGATCTTCTTGAAAATTTCGGCTTTAAAGACATTGAGTCATTATCGAGTCACTAAGCGCAACAAATGTTTCATCATAAATTTAATTATATTCTTTAAAAAATCATGAAAATGGTCAAAATCGGCTAATTTGGCACTCTTGCGTTCGGAGCGAATTTACAAAATTATCTAAATTCAAACACAAGAAATATTGCGCTTAATGTCTTCTAAATTTATTACGGAATCGAATAATATTCAAATTATTCATGTAAGTCGATTTGTTCCGTAACTACAGCAAATATAAAGAACCAAGGTGTCGGTGCTTGTTTTCGTCGTTTTTAAGGTACCTCTCTCTCCCGTGCGGTGGCGCTCGCTGTCCACGAAATGCGAAATCGTCCGTTCGGAGATCGGCCGGATCGGCACTGTGCGAGGTGTTCTTCCGCGGCCGTATTCCGCGCCCGTATCCTGTTTCATTCTGCACGCCGAGGCGTCAGTGTGCGTGTCTTGCTTTCCTGGTTCTCGCTGGGTAGGTCTCCGTGTTTTCGCAAGTGGCAAATTCACATTGGAGCTATGGGTCGAAGACAACCGTCCTGTGGCAAGCGGACCGCGAGGTGTTCCACAACCTCGCGGTCCGTCAACGCGTTGTGCTTGTTTCTACTTTTTTGTTGAAGCGACCAAACCTATAAGGGCCCCTGTATAACAAGGGTAGCGACTTCTCCTCCCCTCTCCCTCTTTTTTCTCTCTCGCCCTCCCGCGTCGACGGTGGCGCCGCATGGATGGCTCCCAGCTAGCAGACGGTCTCGCTTTGATACAATGCGGCGGAAGGTTGTTTCCGTTAGTTTTTGTGTTTCGCGATTGCATTTGTGTCGCGAGTTCTACAGTTTAACGCGTAATCGACTACAGAGACTTCAGAGATATCAGCAGAACGACTTAACGGCCTGGAAAACGCGAACTAGGACAAAAATGGGCACACGATGCGTGCGCGGTCTACGCTTCTATGCTACCGGAGTGAGGCTCTGTTTCGCTCCTGCGCGAGCAAACACGCCTACTAACGCAGCAGCGAACTGTTGTATGTTGCACAGTGACTTCGGTATGATTGAAGGCAGTGTTTTTGTATCACCGCACGCGTGCCCCAGACGCAAATAAGGGAAATCACAAGCTCGTTCTTTCGTCGCTTGTTAAGGGAGGCAAGACGTGACACGTAAGCACGAAGCGATTGCTGGTTTTTCATTCACAACTGACGCACTCTCCTCAAAGCGACTGCTCTTTGTCTCATCTTAACATAGACCAACCGCAGAGGCTACAGACGTGAGCGGGCAGCTTTGACTCGGGCTCCCTCTGCACGAGCGTTCACGCAGCCGACGCGCGATCGAATGTAAGGAGACTCTATTTGGAAAGTTTGCGCTTAGTTCATGTTAAGGAGAGATTTCTGTGGTTTAGATAATAAAAAAAATGTTGCCATTTTTAACGATACCCGTCCTTGGCGTGCGCAACCTGTCTTAATAGTTGCGCAAGAACCATCTACTAGCATTTGATTCCTATTGCTGCAAAGGCGCGGCTGGGAGCCTTCACCCTCTCCGCGGCATAACGAAATCGGAATATTCTGCGTAAAAGAATCTTAGCAGAACGAGCGAAAACCCGAACTATCCGCTGACACCTAAACCTTCTCAAAGCTTTATGGTTTTGAAAATTTCTTGTGATGCCTCGTGTCTACTGTGTTTTCACCAGACATTGTCAGCTTACTCGGCTATTATTCGATATGGCGAATCTGGCCCTGTCTAGGTTACAAACGTGGAGTCATAACAACGCATTACAAATAAATGTAAATAAAACCAAAGCCGTGCTTTTTCGTCCTAAAAATAAACTCGTTACCATTACCAAGGAGATAGTTTTGAATTCAACCAAAATCGAGATTGTGAATTGTTTTAAACTCTTAGGTGTCATGTTTTCTGAAAATATGTTGTGGAAAAGTCATATAAACTCTCTTATTCCAAAGCTATCCCAAACTGTGGGCATGTTAAATCGACATCGTTATATTTTACCAACAAGCGTTAAATTATTAATATATAATTCTCTATTTTATTCTCACTTAAATTATTGCCATTTAGTTTGGGGAACAACAACTTTAACAAACCTAGAAAAGTTACATGTATTGCAAAAAAAAGCACTGAGGGCTATAGCTGCCGTCTCGTATGATTTTCACACAACTGGCTTATTTCAAAAATTTCGCGTATTAAACGCGCATGCATTATATGATTACAGGCTTAGCACTAGCCTTAAAGTAGAGCAACTTAAAGACTCAACTTTTTTAACAGATCTTGGAAATTTATCAAAAAATGTTCATAATTACCCTACCCGAGGTGCTGAATGTTGGGAGGTGGCTACACCAAGAACAAACTATGGCAAACAAATGCTTAAATACACTCTCCCCAATTTACTCAATTCGTATAAGACTAAAAGTATAGATTGGGATAAGTTATCCCTAAGAGAAGTAAAATCATCTTTTTTCTCTAGCAGCTGAAGGTAGTTGCCTTTCTTTTCTTTGTTATCTTTGTAACTAGTTGTTGCATAATTTTATCTCTGATGTCTGTCCTGCCTCAATGTAAAAAAGGGGAAAAGAAATCTAAAATTTGTTTTAAAATGTCTTTAAAATGTGTGATAGCGACAATCATTGTACAATTTTTTTTTCTTTTCTCCTCTTGAATATCGTTTTTTCCGGCTCTGTTGCTGCTTTCTGTAGGCGGTCAGGGACCCGTCAAGCTGTACCTGACAGCTTTTTTCCCTGATCGCCACCATCTTATGGTGGAAAATAAACATTATTATTATTATTATTATTACAAAGACTTTGTAAGCTTACTTGGGTTATTAGAGGCAGGGCATTATCTCTTCACACCAGTGCACCCGTTATGGACTGTCGTTTCCCCAACTAAAATAATCTCGTTTTATTCATCAAGCGATGACATAGAACAATCTTGGCTCTTGAATGCATTTCTTTATCACTGCAAATAACCGCCACATAGGCCTTCAAGTTCCGCTGCCAGTAACTGTAAAAAAAAAAAAAAAAAAAAAGACTAAAACTAAAATTAAGTCACAGGTAAGGCATATTATTATTTTACACCACACCAAATCACGAGGAATAAAAGACGGGCTATCAAAACTACGTTTCACAGAGTTGCTTCGCTGTGCTCAGACCGCTTCTGAGGGTCTGAGTCACGATTCAAAGAGGAATATACTAATCCTGTTACAATCTAATTCGTGCCGTCTCGAGTGATCGCAACGTAGCACAGCGAAGAGCAACTGTATGAAGCAGCCATTAACCTGTTGTCCTTTACAATCTCCACCTCCAGGCCAGCACTAGATTTTTGCTTTTGATAACAAAGAGCTTGCAGAGCGAAATGATGGCAGACGGCGACAGGTGTGTGCTAAAGACGGAGATTCTGCTCCTACTGCACTCACTGGCGAGGTACATGAAAACATCAAGGCACGTATACTAGAAGCCGAATCTCAACCCTCACACAGTGAATGACTAGCCTGCACAAAAGTTAACAGTGAGGTACATAAAACTATTAAGGCATAGACTCTAAAGTTGAATCTCAACTATCCGAAGGGAAACGAGTAGGTTGCACGCGGGAGTCAACGGACATATACAAAAGATTCCAAGACTAAAGGCTGAGGCTCGTATCACAAAGTGAATGAATATCTTGCACTGAAGTCAACGGCGACGTGCATAAAAGTACTAAGGCATGCAGATACCAGAACTTGAATCCTAGCTATCAGAAAGGGAATGACAAGCTTGCACAAAAGTCAGCGGTAAGATATATATAAATATTAAGGCACGGATACTAGAAGCGAGGGACCTTGGATTAACTATCAACACCAAGGTGCGATTCGATGCACGTGCGCAACACAAAAATACGTGTAGCACCTTTATAGGTGACAAATAATGTCATTTTCTAGTCAACTATTTGGTATTTGTGATATCAGGTCTCGTATCTTAGGGGAGCAAATCAAAGTACATTTTGACAGTTTCCGAACTATTTTTTTTTAACGCGATAGAGCCATCTTCCCTTCGAGCCTTTACCTAAAGGAACAGTGACACCCCCAAATTTTTTTTTTTTTTATGATTTGCCAGGCGATTTATTAGTGCGTCAGAAAACAACCCCGATCAATATTTTGCTAGATTGTCATGTATATTTTAAATAAAGTCAAAAAGCGCAACCGCCCGAAATCGAAACTGGACTTGGGAGGAAGAAGAATTATAGAGAAGGAGAAAGGTGGCAAAAGTCACGTGGTTGTGACACTCCCTACCCCCCCCCCCCCCCAAACAATGCATTTGCAGCTTTTTAGAAGTCACACAAGATGGGTATCATATTTCTTTCCTATTTTTAATATTGTGTGCCTGCCTTCGATGACCTACGACATTAGGTTATTTGGTGGTTGTGTCTAAACCATAAAAAACGGCACGTGGCTACGAAGAAAAAAATGAGCGCGACTCAAACCGGCCAGTTCTCTATCGGCTGTTTTCGGTCTGAAAGAAGACGAATTTCAAGCGTCGAATTGTGTTCTGGGTAGTTGGGCTCTCATATGTAATGTTCAAATAAAACCTTGTCGAGCATGTCAGTGTCCCTTTAAGAAGAAATCCGGTTTCGTAAAATGACGTAACCAAATGTCCCAAGGTAAAGAAAGGACCCGCAACGTTCATATTTTGTCAGGGCATCGTGTTTTCGGTATGTACCAATAAAAACCGAATAGTAACCCCTGTCGTTTTCATTGATGTCGGTGAAAAGCTAATAACTCTCGAGTATACTTTTTTTTTCAATAAGAAAACTCAAGTGTCACAGGAAGAAATTTTTATCTACAGCTTTATGTTGTGCTGACATAAACAAAGCCACAGCTGAACTTTCTAAGAGGCTCATTCTTCGGGGACACCTGGTGCCATTTTTTCTGTTGTTTTCTATTTTACATTTGGGCAGTTTTTCGGTGTTCGAGTTGTGCACATTCCCTCTGCTGCATGTACCACGCCAGTTTTGTCGAAAAAAGCCCCGATATACGCCGATTTTATAATCGACAACGTAGAAAACCTACTCTGAGAAAATAAACCTGCCCCGATTCGAGGAGAAATAAAATCTGAAAGGACGGAACTTAGCATATATTAAATGTTTGTGAGCTTCATTTCTCCCGTAATTATTTCGTGTCGTAGCAGAGTTTTTTTACACAATTCTTTGTTTTTGTTTTCTTACGCAACACTCAGTTAGACGAATCAATGACGGAAAGTTTGCTTGTGAACACCGTGGAACGTAATATGATCGTCGAGCAAGAGCGTGTGTTGCTTGTAAATCACGCAATTGATCGCTTCCACAAAGTGTATCAAAGGGAAGATACAACAAAGATACCTCACGCCTATATCGTACTTACAAGGTAAGTAATTTTGTTTAAACTCCTATGCCGTCTAATTGTAATGATCGCAATCGTCTTCAGTGATATTCATTAGCTCAGTAAAACCATGCACACTCCCTTGTTTCTCAAAGGAAAAATGGTCTGTGGTGGGAGATGCGAAAGCAATAAGTTTTTTCTTTTATATGTGACTGCTTTTTTTAAAACTAAAGCTGGTATTTTAAAAAGTAAGATGGTGAAGTTTTATTTATTTATTTGTAAGGAGCGCTGACCTCATTTCGGAATATATTCCAGGAGGGGATAGTACATTCTATAGTGCACAAGTGGTTAAACAAAAATAGAATCAAATGTCGTACATACTTAATAGTAATATAGAACTGTAACAGCAAAATTCCTAGGACACCTAAGCACTTATGAGTTGTGAATGCGAAAGCATTGAATGTCCAATTGAACGCCATTGAGTGCTCCTCGCTGGTGACTGGTTGAGACAGCGGCAGGAGTGCGAAGCTCGGCGCGGCGCGTGCTGAAATCAAGTGTCCTCTCACTATCCTCGTCGCCCTTGCTGCGGGCACCGGTTGACGACGTTAGACCTCAAAGCGCAACGTTAGACATAACGTTAGGCCTAACGTAAGGCCAGCGCATACCCGACTCCCTCCCTCCCGGTGCGCCGCCAGTAGTTCGACTGGCTCCAATTAGCAACGATGATGTTTTTGCTATGGAGCCACATGACGCGTCACAGCCAATGGAAATTTAGGTGCCGTTCTTTTTTTTTTTTTTTTGCGTTTTGACGATCTCTATTTTAACGTTTATAGTTAACAAAAGGCAACAGTTACGACACCTTTACACTTCATATCACTGTGCACTACTACCCGATTGAGCCAAGCTGATTGGGGTGCCTTAGAAACTTTCTTAGAGGAAGGGTAGAGTTTCCTTGCAATAACATACGCGAGAACAGCGGGAGCAATTTCCGTGTGTCTCATTTTTTATTCTTTTTTCAGCATCGCACAGAGTTCACTTTGCGCGATTTCGATAACTAAACACGGTCGTGTCGAGTCATCCCATGATCCACTGTTGCCAATTTGGCGGTTTTCTCGCTAATAATTGCGGTTTTCGCCGTTGTCTAACCTAAAATAAAATATTACATCTAGCGGATGGAGGGATTTTTCATGTTTTGTTTGTTGTCAGGTTATGCTAGAACATGATGAAAAATCACGCACAGATAGACAAGGGCGAAAGAGGAAGGAATACAGAGCACAGACAGGCGTGATTTTTCATCGTGTTCAACGTTTATCCACTCGACCACCTTACAACTTTACCACAGTTAGGTTAGAGCTTAAACAAAATAGGTTTATCTGTGCGGTCAGTTGAAGTCATTGGATCGTCATTAATGATTTCTTAACTATTGTGAGTGAGAGTAATGCTTGCGACCTCATTTGGATATTACGATGGCGAACACTGGAACACGCATAGATGCAGCTTGTGCGTGATTATATGAAGGTGTCTTCCCAGTCCACCCGGCAAACTGGGGCCAGTGAAGTATTCACGAAAATTAAAAAAAAGGGTTACTATATAGAATTATGAACATCGAAGCTGGTTACTAAAAGCAGAAAGCAACGTCAGACGAGTTAGATGGGTTTACTGAGAAAATATAACTTTCTCTAAAGCATGAGAATTTGGCCGCTAAAATTCTGAACCATCACCAAACGTTGCACCAAAAAACGGAACAATGGAAGTGTACTCCGGCCGGTGTGGCAAAACAACTGGTATCCCCATTATGATGCAATGAACAGCGTTTTTTTACATGTAAGCAGTCCGAGTCAAAAAGACAACTCCTTTACAAGGCGAATATTTCAAACTTTTTACTGCCTCCAGGATATTTATATAAATAAATTGGATTAAACTGGATTAAAAGAAAATTAAAAGGACCGAGTTTGTCTGCTCAAGAGGTAAAAAAAAAGGAATTGTGAAAAATATTTGGAAACCACTAAGTTTCAGGCGCAGAGAAAGGACCTTTCTGTGCACCTGAAATTTGGTGGTTTCTAATTGTTTTTCAAAATTCGTATTTTTCTTTTTTTTTTTTTAATTTTTGAGCAGAAAAAATTGATCCTTTTAATACCAGGGCTCCCCCTCGTGACTGCGGCCCCGAAGTCTCAGTTCTGTCGCTCAGTGAGTCCGAAGTTGGGTTGACGGAGACAAAGTTACATTAGAAGAAAATTGCTCACTCCTTCAACTGGGGAAGCAGACGGGAGGAGCGTATTTTTAGTTTTAGCTTGGTGATAGTCACAGGAATGCATTGGGCTTAGGAGGGGAGGTATCATGCTTTATAAGATTTAAGGGTAGGTGGCGCGAGGTACCGACCGTTATAAAGGGTACAGACGCTAATGTCCTTTCATGCCTTCATAGCCACAAAGAGCGCGACGCAAGACAATCGTGAGTACGGCAGCGATGGGTACATTTTTTATAGCACGTCCTGCTAACTCATTTGGCAGAAAACTTGCATTCGTTATTTTGGTTTCGTGTGAATAAGTTTAACCTGCTTGCAAAGATAAACTGTATTGTATTTTTTTATCCAGGCATCCCATATACACTTACGAGGGGGTGGAACTTGACGGTGAGTACTCAAATTCTTTATATATTTTTATAACTTTTCGATTAAAGTGTACTGTGCTCTCTATTCAAACTGTACAGTCCCGAACAAGTCTGATACAGTCCCTCGCAAACGAGTCTGATACAAAGTCCTCGCACTTCACGGTTGCAGTCTACTGACTTCATAAATAAGCATACTTGGTAGGTAGGTAGGTAGGAACGTTTATTTTACTTTTTTTTTTGCATTAGGAAACGCCCTGGTGAGAGGGTTTAGGGTACAAGAGCGCGGGACAGGGGGCCTCCATTCTTATTTTTGGCCCGGTTGGTGCGACGGCGCCAGAGGATAGATCTGCGGTAGGTTTAGGAGAAAATGGGAAAATAACATTGCAGCCACACTCGCGCTCTTACTTCTTATGCTTATCGCACATTTTCGCTATTGTTCGGAAGAGGGCCGAAATTAAGCTGCAACAGGAAGACCTCCGCAGGATATGTCACCTCGAGAGCGAAAATCCGGGAGGGTTTGAGGCCCAGCTTAAAAAAAGTCAAGGACAATAATGCGCAACTGGAAGCACAGAAATATCAAGGTGCCTTGATACGTGCTCGCGCTGAGGAATACATTCTTGGTAAAGAACCAACCAAACGGGCATTAAGTGCCGATGTAAAATATGTAAAAAATAGACAAATTGAAGACACAGAACACGGTGGTTTGCTGAGCAGTCACCCCGATCTCATGGAAAAGGCATTTGCTGATTAAAATTGAAACCTCTTCGCGTACAAACGACATGGCAGTGACTTGCAGCTTGCTGATTATCTTGTGGTGATGCCGCGGCTAAGCGACGAGATAAAGGGGCGGCTGAAGGAGCCGATAAGCGTGGCTGAGGTCGAGAAAGCGCTTAACGAACGGCCGACAAAAAAATCTCCGGATCCTGATGACTTTACTGCACCTTTTTATAAAAAATACAAGAATGTCACAAGCAAGCATTGTCACTCATAAGTGAGGCATACGAGACGAAGCAATTACAACCGTCATTTATCAACACAGATACGGTACTTGTTTCCAAGGAGGAGGAGAATTATAAATAAAAAAAAAAACATGAAGAATTGTACCGGTGCCACACGGGCAACTCGAGTGCCATTTACAACGAATCACTATTGAGAGGACGGCCAATAAGCGCGCGACACTCCGGGCGTAGCGCAGTCCACGCGCGACAGATTGCGAGCTGCTTCGCCGATCACACAAATGCCATTCGTTGTAAATGGCATTCGAGTTGCCCGTGTGGCACGGGCATTACAGGTTAATAGCATTTGGTAATGTCGACTATGAAGTATTAATGAAAATTTCAGCCGTCGATTGGAAAACGTCAAAAGTGAAATCGTAGGAGACCATCAGACGTGTGGTATTAAAGGAAGGTACATTTCGACAAATGTTCACGTAGCAAGGAGTACACTCGAGCTTTGCGATGAAGATCTAGATCAGGATGCAATGCTCTAAAATGATCTGGAGAAGGCCTTTGACCGAGTGCAGCATCAAGTACATTACAAAATATTAGAGTATGTACGAGAAGGTAAACTTTAAATCAGCTTCGTTCAAGTGGCATACACCGGGTGCACTACACAGCTTATATTTAACGGGAAGCCAACCATCTGTATTTGTGTTAACTCGTCAGTTAAACAAGGATGCCCTTTATCGCCATTGTAATTTAATATTTATTTAGAGCCGTTCTGTAGCACTCTAATACAAAGTAGTAAGATTAGTGATTTCTGGATTCATAATATAGAGGTCAAACTTGTGCCGTATGCAAACGATGTCGGTATATTTTGTAAAGAGTATATAGTATTGCCGAAGCTGCGCAGGAGGTGAAATGGTACTGTGAACTGACGGGAGTGGCAGTTAACTGGCAGAACTGCTGTGGCATCTGGCATGGTACATGGGCCTCGAGACCCGACGTTTTTCAGAACAAATTTTATGTCCACGCCGCCCAAGTATCTGGGTGTTCCACTACAACATCACAATAGGTCTAACGCCTATTGGTCGGCGGTAGTTAAGAAAATGCACGAGAAGGCTGGTAAATGGGGATGGTAGGAGATGTCTATCGTTACGGGCGCCACTCTTCTTAATATTTTTTTAGTAGCTAAATTTTGGTACGTTTCTTATGTTTTGGCATGGCGCTAGAGTAAACTTGGAAAAACTACATCGTATCTTTGTTGTGTTCATCTGGCTGTCCGGGTGAGAAAAAATATATCGCGATAATCTGTTTCGTTGCGTGAGTAAAGGTGGCCTGTCATTACCATATATGCCCATCAAGCAGATAGTTTCGCTTTTCATCTTCCTTGGAGACCAAAGTAATCCTTTTCTTCGCGTTATATCATCCAAACAAGACCGCCACGGAAAATTCCTTCTTTTGTTGTTTCTTCGTATTGTCGCCAACTGTGTAAAATTTGTAGTTTGCGGAGGGAAGAGGTAGACGCGTATAAATTTTTTCTGTCCGTTTTTTTAGGAAATATTTGTCCACTGTTCCGCGCAAGCGTTTATCGCGTGGCAATATTGAAAGTGTTATCCCCGAACCTGTGCACCGTTCTACGTCCCATGCAGGACCAAGACGGGTCATTTTGTGCAGGGTTAAAAAGATGGCCATCCAGCCTTCTATAAATTTTTTTTTTAAACTACACGCAAACACGCTTCCAGTAAAAACTTGGCTCGATCAGAAAAATATTTTCGTATCATAGAGGGTTCATTGCATTCCGTGCAAAAAGCCTGAAACTCTAGAAGATATATCTTTAGACTGCTGGGATGCCTTTCTTTTTTGGGATGTTATTCAGCGAACTCTTAAAAAAAGACTTCGCTCTATCGCCACCCGGACTTAGGTTCCTCCCCGTAGAAAAACACGATTATATCCCCGTTGATTTGGTCACGCTCTTGGGTCTGCACGCAATATGGCAGAGCAGAATGGCTGTGCGGCACGCTGATGCTAAGCGCGGCCTGTACGGTTGTATTTTATAGAAAGCGTCCACAGCAGGGTGTAAGACAGACAGGTGGGGAAACAAGAGCCAAATGGGCGACCGGATTGTGTACCCCTCGGGTTTCTCTTTTTTTGTGGCGCCATCTATGTGGAGCACCGCGAACTCTCTCTCCAGGTGGGTGACCGGTGGCTACCGGCTGAACTGACGGAGATGGTTTTTCGTGGATATTCAATAGAGGACTGTCGTGCTCTCGGTTTATTTTGCGCATTATCCCATAAATTTCCATGCAAATCCGAATCCGATTTTTTCCTCTCGCCGCAACGCCATCTGTCGCAAATCGGGGGTACCGGCAAGCAGACGAGTGTAAAATCCGGGGCACGGCGCTGCGGTAGGCTTCTATGGGCCGTTTCCCCACCTGCCTATCTTACTCCCTGGTCCACAGACTGAAATCAGTGCAGGCCAAGATGGTTTGCCCTCCTGATTCGGTGCCCATTCTTGATGTTCTGGAGAATGTAAAGGAATTTTAAATTTTTATGGCCGCGCACCACGCGTCGTGCATGCGATTTTCACGTTGTGATTGTTTTTGTAGTTTCTTGTCCAAGCAGACAATAAAGAACTTAAAAAAGCACGCCTGCGGCATAATGGTTATCGTTCTTGGCTCCCACGGAAAGGATCCAGGTGCGATGCCTAGCAGAGGACGAGCGCCTTTTTGTTATTTTGGCCAATGTCACGTTCTGGCATATTTGAGAATTCTGTACCTTATTCGAGGTCTCAAAGATATACGCGCCGAACCTTCTAAGCCGATTGTTCCAGAAGCCCACGCGTGTACATAAGGGGCTCCACCTGGTGAGCCGACGTCAGTCTTGCCCACGGTGTAAGATAGACAGGTGGGGAAACGGTCCTTATAAGTCTACCGCCGCGCCATGACCAGATTGTGTACTCGTCTGCTTCCGGGTACCCCCGATTTGCGACAGATGGCGCTGCGGCGAGAGGAGAAAATTCGGAATCGGTTTCGCATAGAATTTCATGGGAGAGTGCGGCAAATAAAACGAGAGCACGACAGTCCTCCATCGAAAATCCGCGAGAAATCATCTCCTTCAGTTTAGCCGGTTGCCACCGGTCGCCCACCCGGAGTGAGAGTTCGCGATGCTCCACATAGATGGAGCCACAGAAAAAAGAGAAAACCGAGGGGGACGCAATCCGGTCGCTTATTTGGCTCTCGTTTCCCCACCAGTCTATCTTACACCCTGGTCTTTCCCCAAGCGCTCGATCCTGTCGTTCTGCCGCCATCGACGCCTGCCAAGCTAGCCTTTCTTCTAGTTTTGTTTAGGGCTCATGTTCGCCCCATTAAACTTTGAGTTTGCTTCAGTTTTCGTTGCCTCATCAATAGTCATTCGTGACAACATTCACGTCTCTTGCTTGTCACTCACCCTCTCGCGGTGGAAACGGGAAGCGCTCAAGTGAGGGTTTCCCGGTTCTCCTGCTCAGAGGGCACGGCGGAACCGCTCGCCCACATGACTCGCGAACAGTCATTTCTGGATACAAACAGCATTCTTCACTGTCCTAACGTAGTGCTGCAGCCGGTATGGAACCGAATCTTACTATAGACCGCCGCCACTCAAGAATGTAGGGCGAGGAAAAGGAAGGCCGGTGAGGAGGAAGCGGACGGAACGCTGGAGAACAGAGAAGGAAACCTTCTCCTCTGTCTAGTGTTCCGTCTGTTTCCTCCTCCCCGGCCTTCCGTTCCTTCGCCCTACCTCTCGAGTTGCAACGCGTTGGCAAGTGCGGTCTCGGGGCGCCGCCATCTTGCTCAGTGTGGTGCGCTTGGGCGCGGCAATAATCCAATTATGGCGCATTAGCAAGGCTGCGTAATCGAATTGGACGCGTCCAAGCGCACCCCAGCGAGCAAGATGGCAGCGCCCTGAAGCTGGACTTGCAAACGTGTATAGAAGCAAACCCAAGCCCCGTGCCAATTCAAGACCGCAATTTCGAGCTCCGCGCACGGGCAGTGTGGAACACGCTCGGTAGCGCAAACACACAGGGGCTTGCGTTCGCTCGTATAGACCTTTCCAAAAAAAGACTCTTCGCTGGTTCCATATTCAGTGCGTACGGCGCGTGATTTCCTCGCTTTCCGAAGCGACGGACACGCGCGTGCAGGGCTGAGGAGATCGCACACTAAGCTGAGGACTTGCAAATATTGGAATGATGTAAACGCAATACTACAACTCACTACTGTTTCACCGGTTTCCTACACTAACGAAGCGTCCAAGCGGTCAAGCGTCCTCCGAATTGGAAAGGCCGAAATTAACAACACAACGCCGTGTAAAAAAAAAAAAAAGTTGTTCTAAAACAGTTTGTAAATATATATATATATATATATATATATATATATATATATATATATATATATATATATATATATATATATATGGGTGATTTCATTTGAATTCGACCAAACTTGTCGGGGGGGGGGGGGAGGGGGTCTTTAGATTTAATTGTAAAAAATATATATGATACCCGAATCCTTGTGATGAAAGAAACTGCCTTTGAAAAAAATTAGAATTGTATAGTTTGAGAGAAAAAAATTCTGAGGCGCTGCAGGGTAGAAAACGTCAAATTCCCAATTTGATTTTATCTCGACTTCAGCCGCCATTTACAAAATATCGAATTCTTGCAGAATTATTATATTTATTACGCAATATTTACGCAGACTTGGCTATTTTTAGAGGTAAATTTCTGTCTTCTGTTATTTTAAATTAATTTTCTAAAAAATCTCAAACATGCAACCTAGAGCAAGTGTGACGCAACTTCGGACAGCTATATAAAACGAACGGTAGGGCGCAATGACGTGAGACAGATATCTGTGCGTAGCTATCAATGTAAGCTATCGATTGACATGTATTTTCCGGTAATTGTGTTTACCGTGTAGTTTTTATTCTGCCACAAATATAGACAAAAATGAAAAATATGCAAATTTTGAAGTCAATTTTCTCAAAAAAGCCATTTTTTATTTCGTTCATACTTTTTTAATTTATTGCCCAGATTCTGCTTAATAACTGGGTATAAATATTGCTTGACCTTTTTTTGTTGTAGTTTTAGGACAACCAGTTGAATAAGTCATTTTTATCGCGTAATACCAACCTCCGGCTCCGGTATGCGGGCTTCACCGCAACATTGATAATTGGCTCAGCAATATCAGATTTCACTGAAAACTACTTTACCCCGTTGAATTTTTACTAATATATTTAAAAAAAATCAGTAACGTCATAAAGAAATGAGAGATGGCTGAATTGACGAAGTGATGTCTGCGAAGTCACAGCTTGCATTTTCGAACGTCGCCACGACAACGTTTTACTACTGAGGTTGCACGAAACTTATATATTTAAATTATTTGTTTGAACATTGTGCCGTGATAAACAACAACAAAAGTAAATTTAGTTAACATCAATGTTAACTAGCCTAAGCGAGTGGAGAGATCCAAGACGTTTCATCCGTTTCGATCATGTCGGGTTGCATTCTACGGCACTATCCAGTCCAGAAAAACAATATCCCCGTTTATGCGTTTCGGACAATCTTTATTTTATACAAACATTATCGGAAAATCGGCTCGAATTTTTTAAATTTACCGCATGGCATTCTTTGGCCTATCCTTCATTGGCCCTTAGTATTCCGAGGTACGTGATAAAAAAATTGACTACATTTTGTCCATCCTTCGGCTTTTGGACTACTTGTTGCATACGTTTAAATTTTTTGGGCTACGCACAGAATATCGGAAGTTGCTTTTCAGCTTACAGTAATCATACTCTTTTGTTGGCAGTATGCAATAAAACATTCATAGGTAACAGTTTAACAAAATCACTCTATTTATTGAGTAATTTATTTGGGTTAACAAGGCACACCTATAGAAACACATAATTTTTCACAGAAGCGCAAATGTACAAGAAGAGGCTTTAACAACAAAACAAAACAAAGCCGTAGATCATCTGAGAGTTCCGCACGTGCACCACAGAGGTTCATGCATTAAGACGAAGATAGAACAGTTCGCTCAAGCTGCACTTCGCCCCTTTCGCGTCGCCACACGTGCGAAGCGCGGATGCCTTTCCGAGTCGGTACGCAACTCCACTCTGTTTTCTTGATTCTGCGGAAGTCACTCACCTCCTTCTCGGTGAAGTTCATGAGAGTTACGTTTTTGACACGCCTTCCAACCTTGTCCACAAAATCTACTGATGTTCGGACGAGCTGCTCCTCCGGTGAACGGAGGTTGTGCACCGTTGCGTGGTGTTTGAGAAGCCCTTCAACCCCGTCACAAGAGTTTTTACCATGCCCAGAGGCAGAAAATATCCACTTCAATTGGGTATGGCCCACTCGTTGGAACTCATGCAGCTGAAATCTATTTTTAAAATGAGCAGGTGCCCCGTCGGATATGTACGTTAGTGAAGCATAAACTGGGATGTGCTCCTCCAGCCAGTCTTCTATAAGTCTCAGAGCCAGCAGCGCATGGGAAGTGTCATGACATAAGTCCTCACAGACAACGCCGAAGCATTTTGAGCCTTGCGACGTGGATGCCACACACGTGAACACAGAGAGCTGACGCTTGTGCCAGTGATACTCCTGTATCTCGTGTGGCAAAATTACCGTCCAGTTCACCGCAAAAATCGAAGTGCATGACGATGTGTCTTGAGGTCACACTAGACTTCTCAATCCGTATGGCTTCCCGTTGTGTCCTACGAATAAAATCGTGCGTGGAAAACCTTGTGGCCCATTTCTGTAGCTCTTTCAAAAAGGCGCTGGAGTCGGCAGTCTTGCTTATCAAATTACCATTCTCCCATGTCAAAAATGTAATTTCCTCTTCAGGCACCATTTCCAATGATTCTAAGGAGAGACTGTCAGTCGAGGGGCAGTCTTTGCATTCGCCTCTGAAACATTCGGACGAGGGTTCAGGGCAGAGGCACAAAGCGAGAATCTCCTCTTTTGTTATTTTTTCTTCTCGCATGCTGTTCAGGGTGGAAAAGCACAAATCGAAATTCGTACAGCACACACATGCACAGACAGTCTGTTCAGGGTTTAGCTTGACCCACTTTGGCCGCAGCGAGTAAAATTTAGTCAGACCTAATTTTGAGTCCGGGTTTGCTTCCTTAAACAGCCTGTACGTCTCTCGGAGAGACCTTGTCATATACCGCTTCACGACCACATGTTCTTCGCCATCCTTCAGAAGCTTAACAGCATCTTTTTTGTTTGGGCTCTGCCGAGAACAGTCGAGATCGTCGTCGGTGTAATATTGCGTGGCTGCCCGTATGGTGTCCTCGCTTATGCTTCCACCGTGATAAGGCTCCGGACGCTCCCATACGCCGAACCGTTCACGAAGCTGCTTTGATTTCTTCAGAAGGTACTTCGATGCCTCAGGAATTAGCCGTTCTACCTCCCTAGTGGCTACGCCCTTGGGCACAAGCGTGAGGAGCTGACATCTCTCCTGGTAAGATGCCGCCTTCACAAAGGCCTCTCTGATGTTTGCCCACCACCCGTCGCAGCCGAGGCATGGTTGATCACTGCGAGAACTTGACCCACTTGGCTCCAAGGTATATGCAGTCGCCAACTTTTTTCGTACCTGTCGGCTGTGTGATCCTTCAATCTCCCGCTGTTTTCTTTCAGCATATGCCTGACGGCTTTTCGGGTTTACTGTAGAAGGCATGCGCAAAGGAGTTGTTTCAAGCCCAGCAGCAGAAATCTCTTCGTTAAGACCTTCCACTACTTCGTGCTCTTCGATGCAGCTTGCTGGAGAGCTCGAGCATGGATCACTGACAGATGATGAAAGCTTCTCACCGGTGTACTGGAAGCAGTTCTGGCAGAGCACGTCATCCAACGCAAGAGCCGCGGCTTTCGATGGAGGCAGGATCATCTTCAAGGCGTCTACGTTGAGATCGGTGACATAACGAAAACGTCGGTTGCGGTATACCCTTCGCGTATGTCTCTCGAAGTAGTCCGCGCAACTCTTTCTTTTAAAGCTGAAAACTGCAGCCATGACTGAGTTCAAAATAACGCGTTCATTCCTCGGGAGGTTCCGGCTTTCTGCTTTCGACGCAGTTCCGCAGTTCTCTTATACAAATTCATTGCTGCAAGCCCTCTTCTTATATTTTTTTATTCTCTTATACTAGATGAATTTGTCAAATATAGACACTGATTAGCGAATCAACTTAAGGACGCCAGAAATGTCATGGTGCGTGTTATTCGCTTACAAGTAAAAATAAATAATGGATAAGAGAAACAGACAGACCATAGCACCAGGGGCTCAAAGAGGACTACAAACATTAGTTCCGGAGAAAAGCGCTGCAACGAAGACACAAAATGATAAGCCAACCAAACCTTCCTTTTTGTTCTGATGCTCTTGCCGACACTGTGGCCATGTTTGTACTGGTGATAACTTGCCACCCTTGAAACAAATAAGTATCCGCAAAAGCTGTATGTATACAGTTACGACTCCATCGACCGGCGTGATAATGTCTAGTGTTTACTGCATGCCGAGCTACAGAAACTTCGGGCACCAAAGAGTCTCAAGCTTCCGCCCATAAATTTATTGGGAGAAGGACAAGGACTGCTTCACACAGTTCCACTTCGCTGTGATGCATTGCGACATCCTGTAACGACGCGAGTTCCACTCTAACAAGATTAGTATAACCCTCTTGCAACGGCGCACGCCGAGGTCAACAAAGAGTCGCATGGTAATCTTCATGATAAGAATCGCAGCCTTTTGCTGGCGCTCGCGAAGAGGTTACTGAACCTATACTTCACCTAACAACTGGACCAGTTGCAACTGATGTAACGAACATGGCTCTTTCTTTTGATGTAAAAACAAGCATAAAGAAAAGCGCCAGAAAACGTGCATACCCAGCTGGTAAGATACACACGGGAAATCAATTAAAAAAAGTTTGAAAGAGAAAAAAAAATTTGCCTACGCCACTTGCCCTCTGTCATTTTTTTGTGACATTTCTTTTTTTGTAAAAAGTATATTACTAGGAATGCAACGAGGTAAAGTGGTTGTCAGTGAAATCTGATATTGCTGAGCCAATTATCAATGTTGCGGTGAAGCCCGCATACCGGAGCCGGAGGTTGGTATTACGCGATAAAAATGACTTATTCAACTGGTTGTAATAAAACTACAACAAAAAAAGGTCAAGCAATATTTATACCCGGTTATTAAGCAGAATCTGGGCAATAAATTAAAAAAGTATGAACGAAATAAAAAATGGCTTCTTTGAGAAAATTGACTTCAAAATTTGCATATTTTTCATTTTTGTCTATATTTGTGGCAAAATAAAAACAACACGGTAAACACAATAACCAGAAAATACATGTCAATCGATAGCTTACATTGATAGCTACGCACAGATATCTGTCTCACGTCATTGCGCCCTACCGTTCGTTTTATATAGCTGTCCGAAGTTGCGTCACACTTGCTCTAGGTTGCATGTTTGAGATTGTTTAGAAAATTAATTTTAAATAACAGAAGACAGAAATTTACCTCTAAAAATAGCGAAGTCTGCATAAATATTGCGTAATAAATATAATAATTCTGCAAGAATTCGATATTTTGTAAATGGCGGCTAAAGTCGAGATAAAATCAAATTGGGAATTTGACGTGTTCTACCCTGCAGCGCCTCAGAATTTTTTTCTCTCAAACTATACAATTCTAATTTTTTTCAAAGGCAGTTTCTTTCATCACAAGGATTCGGGTATCATATATATTTTTTACGATTAAATCTAAAGACCCCCCCCGACAAGTTTGGTCGAATTCAAATGAAATCACCCATATATATATATATATATATATATATTTGCATTTTGGGGAATTTAATTTGAATAAAGGTTTTCAAGAGTAACGAATCTCTTAGCACCGTATGCCTTAGTCACAATTAATGTAATTTTACAGAGATTTCGCAAAGAATCTCGAACGGTTTCATTTATTTTAGCCTATTCTTTTTTATAACTTGTTATATCATATTTATGATATTTATGGCACCATCTATGATAATTTCCAAATTCATGTCGCCATAGTTGTTAGCGCATTTGAAGTTAAATCATACGCAACAAATTTTATTAGAACATCAAAAACTATGCATTAAAATATCTCAATTGTATTATAATTAATACTAAACCCGGTAAGCTATAGGCCCCCAATAAGCGCCCAAGTCAGAAAATTACGCCATTTAACCACAATAGTCTTTACAGAAAGGTCTCACATTGTTTTCCTTTTAGCACATGATAAATTCTGACATTCTTATGAAGATAGACAAACGCTGGATGTAATATAAACTCCTACGTGTCACGCATTGCCTTAAGAAAACACAGACACTTCGGTTTTATAACTCGGATACGTTTTTGGGGTTTTTGCAGTGAGAACAGCGTCTTTTTTTTAATTTATACGTTTTGCGAACATATTCTAAACTCATCACCCTTGGCGATATTTCATATATTTTGGATTGATTCTGTTAAAAGCTACAACAATTAATAATCTAGATGCCCAAACGCCCATTAAAGCGGCGGAAGTTCATTATTTCAGGTGGCACGTAAATGAGTGAGAAAATGTATCAAAGAACACACATATATCAGACCTTATTTTATTTTAACAGATACAATGTTCTATTATACCTCTAGGTGTATGAAATACCCTGTCTTTAAAGGGACACTGAACTTTCCAAAGTATTTGAAGTACCTGGATCGGACACGAATGTCACAAAAGAAAGTTTTCGCGGACAATTTCTTTAGCTTAATGAGTACGTTGTGAGACAGATCAGGCACCTAGCCAGGGGGCCGAGCCCCTTGCCCCCCCCCCCCCCCCCCCCCCCGGAATCTTCCATTTTGCTGGGACCTCCTCTGCCCCCTCCCCCTCGAACAGTGTTTTGTCACAGCCAGCCTCGCCCCCCCCCCCCCCCCCCCCCCCCCCCCGCCCCCCGAAACAAAATCTTGGCTACCTGTCTGTGTGAGACACATCATGAATTAGAAGAGAAACCTAAATTAACACCATTATCAGAAATTCGATCATAGATAGAAGTCAGTTTCGGTTTCGTTCCAGAATTACAACGCGCCTCCTGGCGTAAAAATTACGCTAAACAGCGCTTTTGTTTTCAGAAGAGGTGAATTATGGGCCTAATTAACACGCTAGCTGCCTTGTGTAAGCGGGAATAATTTGTGTCGCTAAGCGAAGCAAGTAGACAAGACAGGGCAACCGGTATACCGGCACGCATGTCTGACCCTCACTATAACCGCCATTTTCGAAAATGAGTGGCGCCACCTATAGAGACAGTTTGAGTCTGGAAGAAGGCAGGATAGATTAATAAGTGTTTGTATATGACAAGATATTTATCTCTTCTCGCAAGGCGTAATATTTTGTAACTGTGTGTATTTTCAGCTTGGGCGAAAATTTGTGCGATCTGTAGATATGACAACTATGTGTTTGTACAAAGTACTGGCTACTTTCAAGAAATCCCCATTTTATTAAGACATGTGTTGAAAATGTGAGTAGAATATTTGCACTGAATAAACTTTCATCCCGTATCATTATTAGCAAGCTCTTGTGGTATAACTTAGAGTAAAGTGCCTCTAAATTACCACCGCTAAATTTAAAAAAAAAAAAAAATATACGATAAAATGTTTTACAGGAATCTTAAACGTTATAAGGCAATTAAACTCAAACAATCAAATCAGGGCCTGACTCTACCAATCTCAAAGGCCCGCGAAATGATTATTTCAATGTCAAAGCTTACAATATGACATTTCGTGGCTATTGCTGGCAGAGCAGACGGAATTCTAAGTCGCTGATGCCCGATAACTTTTCCTAATTAGCATTCAAAGCGAAACCCATTATTGTGTATCTGATGTCCTAAGAGTGAAACGTCTAAAATGTACCAATTTCTACATCGACCGAGGTGTCAAACGCAGTTACAGAAAGAAAACAAAAACTGAAACGGCCTTTCAAAAAAAGGGGCTATTATTAAGGACTTCTTTCGTATATTTTTAAAGTAAATTGCCTTACCGTGCTAACCATGCTCATTTGTAAGCATACGTTATAAACTGACATATTTCGTATCCATACAGTAGAAGCTAGAAAACGCTTCAACGTAACACAATATTCTGTCGTAACAAGTTCTCCAAATATTAAACTTAGTTTGACCAGGCTCGTGAAATAAACTTTTCGCAGGGTAAAGCCGACGATCATCTCCGACTAAGACGACCATTGCCACGACTTAGACCGATGCGGAAGTTTCGAACAATTTAAATACGTTTCTATCTTAAATTAGATTCAAGTGTCTTATCTGAGCTCACAATTTTGATTAAAATATTATTACACGAATAAAATAACTGCTTCATGAAACATAAATAAGCAAAAAAAAAAAAAAAAAAAAAAAACACTCCCGTTATCGGTGTCAGTTGTGCACAGGACGACGCTTCTTCCCGGCCAGCAGCTTAGCGACGGAAAAATATAATTGGTCAATAGGAAATGCAAGGTTTTGTTGTGCGTGCAATGCTCTGTTTGTTATCAATTTTTTCGTTTTTAGAATTGGCGTTGGATACAAATGGCTCTGTGGCGCTGAAACAAGCAAACTTCTTTTGGAAAGTTACAGCTCACCTCCAAGGGAACTTTCTAAATGTACCACAGATGCAATTCGGGACTGCCTAAAGTAAGTGTTGTATTCACTCCTCCTAGTCGCGTACAAATAGTAACGTATACCTTACATTATACTCAAGCTCATAAACATTTTTGATTATCACTCGGACTTTGCCTGTGCCACATAGACTGCACAACGCTTGTGTACTCCAAGTTTGCTCAAGTTTATTACGAAATGTAGCAGACCGGTATGGGCGATAAGTCAGCGTCTGACTACACCTATGGTGTCAGGAACGCATTTCCGACTGAAATATGTAACGCACTTTTTTTTTTTAATGGTTTCTCGAGTTCCACGTAGCAGCTTCGCAACTGGTGCACCTAGTCGCTATCCGTTATCTTAGTGGTGGAAGAGTGTCGGTGATGGAAACTTCATGCGCTTCTTCTTCTGTAGGTCGCTTCTTAGTCAGCGACTTGACGGAAACTAAATGCAGCCACGAGGTTCGACGCTACGACGTCTTGCGTTCGCTCGCCGCCGCTTCTGCGACCTGTCGGCAGGATTGCCAGGGGCAATTACCTGCGCCGCTATCTCCTTTGACCTGTTTATGTTGCCACCTTGGGACAACATCCGTTGTATGTGCGATACATGACGCTAAACATAGCTGAAGGCGCGTGCCAGGCACCCCTGCCGGACTGGGTCTTGCGTGCTGACGGTTCTTAGAAAAAAAAAACAATGATCAGCAAAGCGGTCTTTGTGCGAGGTGTTGCCAGCGCACGACTGTGTATTGTTTGTTATAAGAAGTGCTTTAGAATAAGCACTATTTAAAGAGCCAGCTCTAAGTGCCAGCAGCTCTTGAGGATAATGAATCAAAAAATCACGAGCAATCTAAAACCACAAGCTGTTGCGTACGGGAGGGTGATGACCTCAGGCGCGGAACCAGGAGTCGGGGCTGTGGCTCGCTGTTAGCATGGCCCCGAGGAAACAGGCCTGGGGAGGGGGTGCTGAAGTAGAACTTTTATATACAGTGAATATACAAGTAGCATGGTCGACTGGTTAATCGGCCATCGGCGATTTCGGGCTTTCCAATCCCAAGTTATATAGCCCTCCGAGGGCGAGAAGGCCGTCTGAGAAAGAGGAACCTTCCCCGGCGTTCGAGTGTTCACGAGGCGTCCGAAGTGCGGGGGCGGCTGATGCAATTTCCGGGCGTTCTTTCAGCGAGGGGAAGATCATGTAATCCCTCGACGTTCTTGTTGCGCTCCGGTGGCTGATGTAAGGAGTCGACGGTCTTTCTGAAACACAACACCGACAGACCCACACACACACACTGCAGGCACGCACACGTACGCCGGTGTTTCTCCTTGCGAGGGCCCGCGATTCCAGATAGTCTCGTGGCCTCCGGAAGATGTTCTTTTTGAGTTTAAAGCCCCCAGCGAAGGCCGTCACAACAAAGCGTAGGTGACGTTTCCGCTCAAAAGCTTAAGTATGCTGTTTTGTGTTTTAGAATACGCGAGGCTTTAGTTTTCGCACCAACTTGGTAAGCTTGACTCGTTGACATTAAAAACGAGCGTGTTGGTAAAAGCAAAACATTCGGAAAGAATAAACACGAAAATAAGGCGAAATACAGACGAAACTGTTTTTTTCAACTCTCCGCTACAAACAAAAACTCCAACATATGTGCAGAATGGCTAATGTCCCTCCAACCACGAGCCTATGCAACAAGAAGCACGGTCAGCAATTCGTCAACTGTAGGAAGGAGATAAATTATTCCATCACCTTTTCGAGCGGAAAGGAATATATAGGGCAGACCTTGCAAGTGCTTGAATGATCGCCTGAGGGAGCAATCACGAGGGGTGACAGAGCCCCCTGAGGACTCCGCGCATTCAACAACAGAACACCGTAAGAAGTGCGCAGGTGCGCCCCAAGGTACGAAGATACGCGCGTAAAAGGAAGGCACCGCCGGAGATGTGGCAGGGGGAGGTAGCCGAGTTGTTCGCCATTCCCAGCTCGCTGAAGAATATTTTTACGGCATCTCTCACCCCTTCAGATAGGGAGTTGTCTTTCCTTAGTCTGGTACTGGGCGGACGGCCGCGCCTTCTTCCTCCTCTAGCCCCTCTTTCCTCCCCCTTTCCTTCCCCCACTATCTTTCCTTCCGATTAACACAATCCTTTTCCTTTTCCTTCCACTTATCTCCTCTCCTCCTTCCTCTTTTCCTCCACCACTATCTCCCATTTCCTCTAATCCCTTCCCCAAAAGCGCTGGACAGCGGACAGTAGCAACCCCTCAGTCAGTTACAGGTTAAAAAAAAAAGTTTTCGAGGGAAAGGAGGGCAGGGGAGAAGGAAGCGGACAGAATGTTCAAAGGAAAGAAGGGAACCTCCTCCTTTTCATTGGATCAAGCTGCCTTAGAACATAATATAATTTATTTTTATTCAATAATACTATTCCGCTAATACATTTAGGATTGTAGTTTGAATGCGGTAAATAAAATAAAATAACATTAGTATAAATACACATCGGCGCAAACAAGGCACTTTCAATAATAGCACATAAAATTGTTATTCACCTTCCAGTAAAAACTTTAATGTTACCACGTATTTTTAGAAATGTCGACTCAATTGCGCACGGATAACGACGAAGCACGGGAGTCCATTCTATGAGGAGCTCAAAGCAACCGATTGAAGCACTCTACTCGGGCTCTACATGAACAACAAAGCCCCCAAATAAGTTATGTCTCACCTTTCAATCCTATCAATAGACCCTTTCTTCAAGGGCGCGGCCATCTTGAAATGTCGTCACTTCCAGTATGGGCGAAAATATAGTTTCGCCGTCGCGACGCCAGTGGAAGACACTTGGGATATAAGCGTAACCTTTACACATTATCGTATTGCCTCCCCATTATTTTTTTGCTAGCTACAGGTTGAAACGTTTTAGTATTTTTTCGTCGCCCATACCAAATATGCGTATTAGGTGGCTGGAGACCAGAGTACACAGAAAAGGTCTATACGTCCCGGAATATCCGCCACGAAAAAAAAAAAAAAATTGAACACGAACTCTAAGAACTCTTTATCCCTGTCGAAGGAAAGAGGTCTATCGATAACTGACCAGTGTTATCTTTGACTGTGGCTACACAGGTCACTCACACCGTAGTAGGACCACGAATTCACGTAAATGCCGTAGTATCAAGAGAACACGAAAGTACCACATACAAGAGCAACGACTAGATGCTTGGGACGAAAAGCTTAACGTTGTTGGCCTATCTCTTGCTCGTGTGCGCTCCCTGCGGCGGGGTCTGGATATTTTTTTTTTCGTTTCCCCTCTTTTCTGAAATGTCTCGGCGTTCCCTCTCAGTCAGTAAGGAGCTCACACAAAACGTAAATTCATCAAAATCAGAACCCGTGTGAGGAAAGAAAATGTGTAGCTGCCGAGGCCAGTACATTTGAAAAGTATGGTGAACTGCGCGTGAGACGGCGCGTGACATAATTCTAATCTGGTCTAATTTGATTATGGACGTCCCTTGTAAATTAAAAACATAACGTCCTCTCTCTCTCGCTCACTCTCTCTCTCTCTCTCTCTCTCTAAATATATATATATATATATATTTGGCAGACGGCTCCCTGCGCACTTTGAGAGCTACACTTGTTTTTGTTTTACCCATCAGCAACGCACCTCAGAGATGTAAACTCAACTATAGGTGTTTAAACCGCAGACGCTCCACGTACAGTGTTCGCGACGAGGTGAATATGTGTCACCCTATTGAAGCTGTGGCGGTGCGGCCGACAGCAATAGCGGCGGCCGCGTTCCCCTCCACCAACACGTCCTCCAGACGGCATTCTCGGAAGACTCCGCGCGTAGTGGGGGCCGATACCCGACCTGCGGTCTGGAAACTCCGAACGACCTTCGATCCTCGGAGCATCTTCGGAGCATCCCTGGTGCATCCTCGGAGCTATACGTTGCCAGGATGCGCCGGGAGAGGAGGACACACAGAAGACCACGCTCAGGCCTGCACTAGGGGAGACGACTTGGGAACAGATGCCGGGACAGACGGCGACATCGCGTCTCAATCCATATTCTAAGTTTGGCTATGTAACAACCAGTTAAATAAATTTGATATTTTAGTAGAACACACTTCCCTACATTGATGACATCTATAAAGCATTCTCTTTTTGTTTTATTCCTTCAAGAAAAATGACAGGTGTAGTTTATCTACGTGATAAAGAGGTGTATATACAGTGGACTTAATTCACCTTCCAGAAAGGTAACATAACGTCATATTTTGTTTGGTTTGCGGTTTTCCCGGAATCGGAATAGCCGTGTGGCACCGTCTGAGTTCGCCAGAGTATACAATAACATTTGAGGCCGCTAGATGCAGTCGAAGCAACCGCAGTTGAAACCGCCCATTTAACGAGGGTACTGCAGTCTTTTTTAAAATGTTTTAAGTGTTCTATGTATGGTAAGGTGAATCTATATCACGATTTAATCTCCACGTGGAGGTAATATGTTAAGAAATATAGCGGTAACGATGAGCCAGAAACCATGAACTCTCTGCCACTTCTTTTGCTCGATTGTGTGCTGCCAAGGAGGTATTTGGAATGCAAGCATAGCGAGATTGATAAGGCTATATAGGAAGAATAAATTTGTTGCGGGAAACTATTAACACGACAAAACCACGTGGGCTTGTTCATAAGGTGGTACAAAGATTTCTTTTTTTCTTTTTGGTAACTCAATGGCTGCATAGTTTGCTTTCAAATAAATTGTTTTATTCCAGGGAAGCCAAATGCAAGAATATTATGATCTCCCCATCATGGTACCAAGGACGTCTGCCGGGTCATCTTTTTCATGGCCTGAATGCTCGAGATCGGCTCTGCAAAGCTCATGACCGAGTGATGGACAATCCAAAGCAATGTCACGTACGTGCTTAAAAATACTTTGTCTTTCGCGAAAACAGGTGCTGCAGAACCCAGGCACCCTGGGTTATATTCCCGCCCTGCCTATTTCCATTTGGAAGAGCACCATACCGTCGTTTGCTGTATCTTAACAACATGACACAAGTAAAATCCGGTTGAAGTAATAATACTAATAATTGTAATAGCTAACACGAAAAGAATACCACGAAATTATGGCCAGAAGCACAGTACCACATAAACGTAAGAAACTATACTCAGCGACAAGAGGTTAAAAGGCCCTTGAAAAGGAAACAAAACTTTCTTTTTTTTAACAGTGATCTTGGGTCACGTGTGTCAAAAAACGAATATTAAGCGAAAAAAAAATTGATTTAAGAGCAATATTCTCGGCGCGAGATGCGATTTAGGGGGCAGTCACCCCCTTTCCACTTGTTTTCACTCCCGGCATTTGGGGCGCGTAGAGGAGAGGTGGATCGGCTTGGCGTTCACGACCGAGATGGTCATTCCCGGAATTAACCATGGCGTCATGGACTTTGCACGCAGAATTTCAAATGAATCTCTAGCAATCAATACTGCTCTAAAATTTTTGTTCGCGTAAAATTTATTTTTATGACACGCGTGTCCCAACTAAACTGTTAAAAAAAATATTTTTGTCCTTTTCGGGGGTACTTCAAGAGTAAAGCGGAAGCTCCTGGCACTTGTTTCCACTTGAGCAGAGCGAACGCCGGTGAGGAGGCCCACAACTCCCCAGTAGTGAAAATCAGTCGTTAACCTTACAGGTTTTATTGAAATCTTGGTTTCCTTAGTGAATCAATTGAGTTATCGACAGCGTATAAATTGAAAGAAGGATTTACTATGAAACAAAAATGTTTGAAGGGATATGAGGTGAGCTTTGATTTATTGTCACGGAGTGTAAACATTACTTCTATCTGTGCTAGTTATTGTATTCTGCACATTTTACACTCATGGAAATAGACTTTTGTTAGGCGAGTCACACGCCAGTTTGTCTTCAAGCCTTACGGAAAACCCGGAGTGCGTGGTAGAATGCTCCGTTTCCCATCCAATTTTACCGCAGCCAGCGCTAGGATTCGATGGAATTAACCAAGAAGCACCAAAAGGGCGCTCATCGCTTTTATGCGTTTTCTGTCACGCATTAAATGAATCACGCACAATAAATACGTCACGATATCGCGTTTTTTTTTGTGGGTGATTGGTTCATTTCGCGATGAAAAACCCACAAATACACCGAGCGACGTGACGATGCACATTTTGGCACCGTTTAATCGGCACCGTCGAATGGTAGCGTCAGCTACGGTCGTACTAAAAATGAAAAGGAATATAGCCACGCTCGGCTGGAGATTTCGATTTGAAATTGAGCGTCTTGGCTTTACGTATGGCCTCAGTTCATTATCTCAATGCGATGAACTCAGCCTATAGAATTTACCAGCGCGTGGTTGAATTATGAGTGATTGTCTGTAGATTAGTATCTGGGTAAAGCGAATGTCACAATCAGAGCCATATATACGGGGAGACTTTGGCCAGCTGGCATGGCTTCGTTGACAGCTCTTCAACTACTTCACAGACACGCCACGCGAACGCCTTGGCCACGCCCATTTTTCGCCATCTTCGAGCTTAACCGACGTCGTGGACTTATGCCCGTACGCTTGGTTCTCGGTTTCCACCAACGTATGCCCCATTGTACCACTACGCGAAATAGCGGCGGCGTTGTCCTCGAAAAATGGACGCAAAAATACGTCATCAAAAACGCGCTTCAGAAATAACACACAAAGAAAAGCACAGCAACAAAGGTCCTTCCTCACGGAAGCCGCCGGGGCGCCGCGAATGCGCAGTGGGGGGAACGTGATGTCACCGGCGGACTAGAATGCTTTCGCACTCCTACACCTAAGCTGTCTTAAGTGACTTCAGCGTGTCGTTTCAATATCCGCTAGCAGTATTAAGGCTCTGTTGTTCTCATTCAGGAGCCACGTTAAGTTAAAGTTCCCGGTCACTTTCTCTATTTTCTCTCCGTACTCGCCTCGACACCCGTCCTTTCTTACGCTGCGCGGACGTACGTTGCGTCGCGCAAATTACGCTGGCGTAAGTTTCGCAATTTTCAGTTCTGGTTGACGTCCCTTGACACTTAAGCGGTGCGCAACAATAACAGCCGCTACTTCGCAGCTGAATGGCTTTCCGTTTTCATAAGCGAGCGTATACGAGAATGCCGTCGTTGCCCGCGTTTTTGAAGAAAATGGTCTGTTTGATTATTAAGTGAGATAAAGTCGTTCGTCCGAGAGTTTCCCGGAGCTTTGTTTATTTCTAACTGCATTTCCTTTCGACCATGCGCCAGAGGGTCAAACGAGATGGCTTGGTCAAAAAGATCGCTACTTTTAATGTGGGATGGTCAGGTCGTGTGATGCTTACTGCCTGCCTCCGCCGAACTCTCTCGGCAATGAAATAATGATATTGTTCTCCGAACATCTAAGAAGCCCGAAGGTTACGAAAATAGAAAAGATAAAAACTAAGAAAAGGTTCTGCGAGTTTGGTGGCATTGGAAACGAAGCCGGCTCTCACGTTTCTCGTAACGTTAGAGTCGCCTATTTCGTAACGAAAGGTTACGAAATGAACATCGAGACACTAAGCGACAGGTGGATTAAAGTCCCTTGATACCTATTTACAAGTAACGACAACCAGTACAAATGACAAAGCACATGCCGCTTGGACAAAATGACGTCACTCAGTTCAGTCTTCTGCTGTGCGCCGCCATTCGCTTCCTAAAACCTGCAGGGTCACGCAGTCGCGCTTCAAAGAATGTCGCTACTTGTGGGAAGCTCTTATCTAGAGAGTTTAAGGTGGATCCGTGCGAATAATAAGCTTGCTCAGTTTAATAGATTTAAACTCCATTGATTGGCCGTTAATAACGGCGCTGAGATCCCAGCACCAATCGTTACGCCATTACATAAAGAACTGGAAGATTGAAAAACCACAAAACTAGCTTTCTCATACAATTTTTTTTTTCTTTTTTTGTAAGGCATTAGTTTAACAAGAAATGAATTTACTTTGCTGTTTAGGGAAGAAAGAAGGAGGAAAAGCTTCAAAACCATGGGACCTCTCTCTCGTTGCCATTATTCATATTGCATAAACTTTAGTGAAAATGTGTGTGCACAGTGTTTTTTTTACAATCTCTTCTGTTTCTGTTTACTTTCCTTTTTCTTTAGTTTTTGAACTTATTCCCTATTTTTCTTTTTTTTTTCTTCTTTTCATGAAGTAGCACATTAGCTTTGAAAACACGATGACCTCTTCGTGTGTAAATAAACTTCTCTCTCTAGATCGCTAGTTCCATTCGATAAAAAAACAATTCAAGAAAAAGGAGCCTTCTTACTTCACAAGCACAGGAACCTTTCGTGGACGTCCAGAATTGTTGCCCTTTATTTTATTCCACCATATGCGACGTTTTTTCTGTTGAGATTATAAAAAGGAAAAGAAAAAAAGAAAACCGTGACAGCTGTGATTAGAACGTCGAAACGCACAACAACGGACCATTTTCTCACCAAATAACTTTAAAAAAGTAGGGTCTGTACGCAGGATACTATGCGGCCCTGCATGCGGCCACGTTGGCTTGGGATCGGTAATGGTGGACCGGCCTCCGCCATTCCCTCGACGTTTTCCGTTGCTAGGCGGTTCTGACGTCAGTTATATGGCATGAGCCTGGGAGGATCTAAGGTAAGGTGAGAGGTCACCAAGGACAATAGATGTCCAGACTCTTCCCCTACATATGGCTCTGGTTACAATGAGCGATTTCGTCGATATGTTGTATACCAAATATTCCTCTTGAGTTGCGTGTAGTCCTCATGTAGGCTGCGTTGTTGCACAATTCTGGTACACGAAATCATGTTTTAGTTTTCTTGATTTAAGCGCGAAACACATGTACGACGAAACCGTCCGATCCGACGTCCGACCACGCAATACGACGGTCGGAGGCGAGGGTTTTCAACGCTCTCCGATGCTCCGAAAACCCTCGCCCCCCAAGGTCAATCCGGCAGTCCGCACGTCGGATCGGAAGATTTCGTCGTACATGTGTTTGGCGCTTGAGGCATTTTCGGGGTCGTTTTGCCTTGCCGGTGTCCAAGACATCCTTAAGCATCAAGGTTTTCATGAAAGTAGTAAATATGGAGCTAGCAAGAGGTGCCCATTCCGCTCTTGCGTATAGTAGCTAAGTATTGCATAGCCGTTGTAGGGAAAGTTAAAAATATATTTATTATTTATTTTTTTTGAAAATACTGCACACCTTTCTCAGGCCCTGGCAGGTTACAGGAAACAATTCACAACAGTACCATATACAGCGCTAAAAAGGCGACAATACATAAACACATGACGACGGAGAACACAGTACATTAAAAATTCCATCAAGCAATGACACAAAAATTAAACACTTACAGTGTTTAATGAAAAAAAAAAAACCTATTGATAAACAGCTTTTCGACTTCGTGAACATTTAAAAAAAGGTGACTAGCTTCGGTGTGGGCCCTGCTAATGCAAAACAGATTGAGTGTATTTTTTGTAACTCCGAGTTTTCTGCCCATGTGTTGTAAAAAAACAATGTTTGTCCGTCGTACATTATTTTGGGTTTCTACAGTCAGTGACTGCTTCAGAAAGGCAGGGTATGACCTAACATGTTCATGCATTTCGCTTGGTGATTACTTCTCCATTCTTGTCGGCCAAAGTCACAATCTGATTTGCAGCGGAGTGATAAGATGCTCAAACCTGCAGCGCTCTGCGTTTCTAAAGATATGAGTGCCAGAACACTCATAGGTCTTCCAAGACGCCGAGGAGTTTTTAACAAAATAAAAATAACAAATGGGTCACACGGAAGGGCAACAATGGGTTGTGTACATGTTCATTAAACTCAAAATTATCAAGTGATAAGCCATTAACCTTATGGGTTCTAAACGGCTTTTAAGAAGCCCCTATATACGCATTTGTGTTTGAGTCGAAAGTTCGCGGAGCGCGCTGATTGGACCATGGCAAACAAACGAGCTGAGTCATCGTAAGGTGCGTAAAGTCGGCGCGCTCCGTAAACTATGGCCAAAAATTTATATCTGGCGAATCTCCAAAGCCCCAGTTTTCTTAAATGTATGCGCATCGTTTGAAGCGCCAATCAACAGACGGGACACGTACCCGTTACGAATACTTCAAAGTTTTATATCTGCAAACTTCTTTCGTACCTAGGCTGACAGTGCGGTAGGCGTTGAGCTCACGCCGGACCAATCAGCCGCTTCCCTTTCAACACCTGACCCTGCATGCGCTCTACAAGTGAGCATGGGTGCCAGCGCGTGATCACGTGGCAAAAGAGGCAGACAACTAGATCAACGAGCAGGAAACTTCCACCGTACTGCCAGCTTGGAAATTAACTAACTTTAGACACTGGCATCTTAAGAAACGCTAGGCGTGGCCAGTTCCGTGCATCTCATTGATGCCTCGCATCCGATCAAATTGCGGCCTTAGACTATACCCATGCCGAGGACCAAATCGGCAAGAAAGGGGCTTTACGGTTACAAATTACGCTATGTGTTTCTGAACATGTCAGTGGCTATGTAATTACTTACGCCATCCTTTTCTATTTTGACTCCAGTCGTCGCTCGACCAACGCACATGCAGAGTGGAGTGCTGTGACGATGTCGGATCCAATGACATAAATGCAGTTAATAATTTCGATAGCATGGAAATGTCTCCGACCGATGCATATGGGCCCGACGGAATGGTCTGCGATCGATGGAGTACAAATTTCGTACGTCTACACGTTTTGCATTAATTTTTCTTCTAGCACTAGTTTATCATAAAGCATATCACTTCTTCGTTATAAACTCTTTTATCCGGCTTCTTTAGAGCCGAAAAACAAATTTTGTTAACCGCTTACTTTGTCACGGAGAGGTTTTGACCTTATATAATCTGAAGTTGGACGTGACACACCGGGGAATATCTTTAAATTTTAAGGGACTGATTTAGTTTTACGCTTACTTTCACAAGAGTCGTGGGCTACTTGAAACGAGCATGTAATTAACCATGATTCGCCAGGTGAATTGCATTCAGACATTTTTCGCTATGTTGCGTTTTAGGAGCTTTGCTAGGCAAAGAACGGTTATAGATCAAAATGTAGCGAGCGACACCAACGGTCGCTTCGGAAACATATTTCTCTGATATGTGCTCTTATCTGACCGCCGAAAACCTTGGAATAACATATCATTAACCTCAGATTCCATGCAGTCATATGGACTTTCTCATTTAGCGAAATCATTTGACCTTCCAGGTTTATCATACAATTTGCAATCGAGTCAGAACAGTTATTTGGACGACCACATGCCAGTGTCTTACTGTTTTTACAGATGCCCTTTAGAACCCTTTTGTATCAATTGATTTCTTAGCTACTTTTTTGCAGGATATTCGTTCACCTGAAAATACTAACCTCCGATAGAATACCCCGAGTAGTCGTAGTCGCTGCCACGTTTCTTCATTTCAGCGTTTTCAGTAGAGTTGCTCAATACATTTGTTGACAGGCAAGCGACGCGTTCTGGGTGACCCTACACCTGCACCTTGTGCTAAAATGGACAGTAATTAAAATTACGGCAATGCATTTCGGAGTTTCGCAACCCCTTCCAGTGCTGGGTATACCACAAAACATACTTCTCAGAGATATTTGCATTCGCTTACCATTATCGCCGTGCACTCCAGCGGAAATGACAACATATAAAATAAAACAAGGTCATCAAAGCACAGTCCCATATTCAGAGCTTTTACAATGCGCTTATGATTTTTTTATTCTGTTCCACAAGCAGCTTGCATACCTTCTAAGATGTGAAACTTCACGTGCAGAAATAAAAAAAAAAAAAGATATAGAAACTGCACCGGCATGCGTGAACGCTCCGTGCTTTCACCGCGAAATATATTGCAAAAGCTTCAGTTTTGGCGTACCACAGTTGTATCTACAGTTTTGTTTTTTTCTCAACCAACAATTTAAAGAGGAATTTTAGCGCTGGGAGGAATCAAGAGGCGATACGTTTATCAACACTTCGCACGTGATCAGGGGTGCCAAAAGCATTAGTGTTATGGAACTGTGCTTCCTCTTCACCGGCGTACAGATCCCCAGCTTTGGTTTGTACGTTGAAGAACCGAGGAAGAGGAGGATATGACAGTGGACGGGAATATCAGAGCACCAAGGTTTGATTGTAATGATTTATGGCTAGACGAAAGGGCTAGCTATACCTTTGCTTCTACTTACTATTGGAATGTATTTGAACAGTTAGCATACACAAAGGCATCCAGCTTTGGCGCATACCACTGATCATTCCAAGGGGAGCTGGCCACCACGACGCCCCACGCTCTCTCATGTCCTCCTCTCCCTCAGTGTCTCACCGTACATAAAGGGAAGCACAATTCGCAACGAGTAACATTAGATTCGCCAGGCGCGCTTCATTAACCTTGTTAGCCGTTCACCAGTCAACACCAACGAAGTTCGCAGCTTGGTTCTCGAAGTCCCGTTCCCAGATACCAACGGTGTCCTTGTGAAGCCACCGATTTTCCACACAACAGCTTCTGAAGAAAGGCGGCTGCAGGTGGTGCCTATCGGTAGCACCGCTGAATTCAATGACTTCGGAGCTATAAGCAACACTTCTAAATTGGAAAGAAATATCGGGCTTCGTAAGCAGGCCAGTGAAGTCCGTGCAAATGAGCGGTGAAAGCGTTATTCTTGCACATCCGCGTCGACACAGCCAACATCACTTTTAGATATTATAAGGAGCACGGCAAGAAACTCTTTTATTTCACGCAAGAATCGTGAACATGAAAGAACACGTCTTGCGTTTCATAAAGGCTTCAGAGACTGTATTTTATCTGTGTAAGCGGCAGGCTATGGAGAACCTCGTGTATGATCACGGATGATTACAAGTTTAAGCAACGAAAGAAAACGTGCCATTTGCTTTTATCTTGATTAGTGCGAATATTATTTACAAATCGACAAACGTAAACATTCTTCCAGTTCTTATAGTTTCCATTTAATAGGTGACCCAATTTTAATGCTGCCTGATCGTAATAATGTTTATTTTCATCTTTCAGGAATGTCGAATTGGGCACTGCGTTGATGTAATGAACGGGAAATAAAAATATCACAAAACAAGTTTCGACAAAAGTGTTTTTATATTTAGCTTAGCTCGGTCATAGTAATCCTGTAGCATGCAACCGTGGTCAGGTGGACACAGTCTACTTTGACATGACCAAGACTTTCGATAAGGTTGACCACCAGATACTCTTGTTGAAATTAAAAGAATACGGACTATGCACTTTGTATTGCGCATGGTTTGAAAGTTACCTTTCAAATCGCCAAAATTATGTTAGATTTTTAAATTGTGTGTCGGAGACATTTGCATCTTTATCTGGAGTACCCCAAGGTTCTAACCTTGGACCACTTCTGTTTTTGATATTTGTTAACGATCTACCATCTTCCATCAGAAACTCGAAAGTGCCAATGTTCGCAGATGACTTTGAACTTTTCCGTGTTGTTGACAATGTAAATGACTGTATTCAGATACAAAATGACATACGCTCCGTTGAACATTGGTGCTTAAAAAATAGGCTTCAACTGAATCCAGAAAAGACGGTAGTAATGTCCCTTGCCAGGAAGAAGGGGAGCATAGTCTTCGACTACACTATATTTGAAGAGCAAGTGCTGCGGGTTGTCTATGTACGAGATCTTGGTGTCTTTGTGGACTCGAGATTGGATTTTCGCCTCCACGTCTCTCGCATTGTTGGCCAAGGACTTCGGCAACTGGGTGTAATTTCACGGATGACAAAAAAATTTCGTCGCTCCGAGTGTCTTTTATGTCTGTATATTGCATTGGTTAGATCACGCCTCGAGTTCACGTCTGTGGTTTGGAACTCTGTAACGATGTTACATAGTAATCTTATTGAAAACGTTCAGCGTAAGTTTATAAGAATCTTATACGACCGATATATCGGCCGCCGCCGTTTCTAATTACCATTGCCTGCTCACTGACCTCGGTCTAGTGCCTCTGCACGATAAACGAATTGCAAGAGACATGTATATCCTGCGTCAAATTGTGCATGGGTTTCTTGACTGTGCCCAGCTGCTGATGTCGCTGAGGTGCAGGGTACCGTCAGGGAGGACATCAAAATGCAGACACGTTTTATCCTGATGTGCGGGCCACTTGCCCAATGACACGTCTGCAACAGACTCACGATGCCTTTTTTGGTGAAACAGACATTTTCGCCTGATTGTGTTTTTATCTCACACTTTTATGTATCTGTGTACAAGACAGTGCACTGCTGCTCAGGCCACTTGGCTGTTTGCAGGCACGCAAATAAACCCCATCTGTCTGTCTGTCTGTCTGTCTGTCTGTCTGTCTGTCTGTCTGTCTGTCTGTCTGTCTGTCTGTCTGTCTGTCTGTCTGTCTGTCTGTCTGTCTGTCTGTCTGTCTGTCTGTCTGTCTGTCTGTCTGTCTGTCTGTCTGTCTGTCTGTCTGTCTGTCTGTCTGTCTGTCTGTCTGTCTGTCTGTCTGTCTGTCTGTCTGTCTGTCTGTCTGTCTGTCTGTCTGTCTGTCTGTCTGTCTGTCTGTCTGTCTGTCTGTCTGTCTGTCTGTCTGTCTGTCTGTCTGTCTGTCTGTCTGTCTGTCTGTCTGTCTGTCTGTCTGTCTGTCTGTCTGTCTGTCTGTCTGTCTGTCTGTCTGTCTGTCTGTCTGTCTGTCTGTCTGTCTGTCTGTCTGTCTGTCTGTCTGTCTGTCTGTCTGTCTGTCTGTCTGTCTGTCTGTCTGTCTGTCTGTCTGTCTGTCTGTCTGTCTGTCTGTCTGTCTGTCTGTCTGTCTGTCTGTCTGTCTGTCTGTCTGTCTGTCTGTCTGTCTGTCTGTCTGTCTGTCTGTCTGTCTGTCTGTCTGTCTGTCTGTCTGTCTGTCTGTCTGTCTGTCTGTCTGTCTGTCCGTCCGTCCGTCCGTCCGTCTGTCCGTCTGTCCGTCTGTCCGTCTGTCCGTCCGTCCGTCCGTCCGTCCGTCCGTCTGTCTGTCTGTCTGTCTGTCTGTCTGTCTGTCTGTCTGTCTGTCTGTCAATCAATCAATCAATCAATCAATCACCTGGTGTCCTTTGCCATGGAAGGGTCTATATTGCAGTGGGATTCTACAGCTTCGCTGTCCAACCAGCTTCACAGCGTGGATTCAAGCTTTATTTTTTTCCCCACGGTTTCTCTTAAAACCGTTTTTTGAAGAGCAGATGTGACAGAAGAATTACAGCTCATTGAGTAGTGAATGCAGCAAGCTAGTGAGCGCAATCTTCAATGTTATTTTTCTACTTGCTCCTCCACTTCTGCTTTTGGCATATCTTGTTATACTGTAACCATGCAGTGAACTAGCATCTTTTTTTCACCGGCGTTTGCGTTGGTCGCAACGAGAGAGCTACGTACAAAACGATAATTATTTTATGGAAGCACATTTTCCACCCAAAGATCACAAATCATGGAGACTGCTGACTCGTTAGTTAGCGGATTGAAGTTCTTAAAGGTAAAAGTAGATTTATAAATGAAGGCTCGCCTGGGTTTCCCTTCGAACTTTCTAGTGCGGGGAGCTTGGAGGACACGCTCTTGAAGGAGACACCCTACTTATAGTCAAGAGCTCGCGCTCCAGGGGCTGAAACACATCTTCCTTCTCCATATGTCCAGTACAATATTCCCCAACCTTGTCGAGATTCTTGCACGTACTTCCAGAGGACGGCTAGTACGGCTTGTCTTTATCCGACATTGCACCCGCGACTTCACCAACGTGGTTTCGTTTTGCAAAAATCCCTCCAGCCTCCCCTCCAAAACAAACAAAAGAAAGAAACAGAAAAAAAATGGACAAGCAGAAAGGCCATAAAACATTTAAAGGGGCACTGACACATCAAAATCATATTTTTTTTTATTATCCGAAACGATTGAAAACGATGCCGGGACATTAGCCTCAAAATTTGAAATTTGGGAATTCAGTATTTGTGAAGTAAAAAAAAAACAATTTTCAAATGCCGAATTCGAAGTTCCCGCGCGATCGGCGCCGGTGCCTTGACGTCAAAAATTGCGGAGACCTGAGAGTCCCCTTCCTTTCACCACTCCCTGCTGTTGCCAAGGCGACCCAAAGCGAGGGGGAAAGGAGCGAGCGGCGGCGTTCCGGCGGACCGGTTTTGAGCGGTGTCGCCTGTTTTCCGTTGGAGGATACAAATCCAGGAGGGCCGAAAAGAAGGGCCGTAGTGCGTTCGCAATTGGGTTAAAAAACATGTTTTAGGATTGCCGTAATTAAATGTTATAGAGATGCCGCCTACAAAGCTTCTAAATTTCATGATTCTTGACGTCACCGATCAAAAGAAGCGAGGAGGCGAGAGGCGGGAAAATCAAACGCCAAAAATAAAAAGGCGCGCGCGCGCGCGGGAAAATTTTTTTTCGCGTTGCGTTTTTTTTTTTTTTGCATGTCTATGACTGCAACTTGCATCGTTTTAGACAATAAAAATAAATACGACCTTTGGGGTGTCAGTGTCCCTTTAAGGCTCCAAACCACGCTGCGGAGGTGGTTACACAGCCAAGCTGTGGTATCCCCTGCAACGATTGCCACCTCAAATATAGACCATTTTTAAGGCAAAAGCCATCAGGTGGTGATCCCGTTATTTGACGCCCCAGGGAGCTTTCGGTTCTTGAAATGTACATGAAAACTTTAACCACCAATTCTCCAGGTGAACGCCAAAAGAACGAAGGAGTGCGAGGTATGTTAAAATGTTTCCGTTTTTTTTTGTATACCAGCTTGCCTCATCCAAAATGTAATATTTAAAAGCCGAAGGCCCTCGTTAAACCCCCAACTGTGTTGTCCGTGCAGAATGCATGCTTTCTAGCACTGGTGACATATTTATTTATTTATTTACAATACTGAAAGCCCTTTCGGGCTGTTTCAGGAGTGTACAGCAATAAAACAACAGAAATAAAGAACCAAAGATCAAGAACAATCACCGCAATAAAATTATTTGAGTAAAATTTCGGTTGAACCACACCACCGAAAGTCACCACCACCAAGGAATACTAGTATGGCTCTGCATAAACGTGGCGGCCGGAGCTGGTGGGAACACCCTCTGTGGAAAACATCATGTATGTTCTCAGAACATAACACGCTGCCAAAACGAAGCAAAAAACTTTTTTTTTTCGTCTTGATTACAGCGAATGTTATTTAGAAATAGAGAAACCTAAACATCTTTTTTTTTCGGTTTGTCAAGTGTCGTTATATCGGCGAGCGATTTTAAATAATGGATGATCGTAATAATGTTTCTCTTTATATTTCTGGAATGTCGATTTGGACACTGCATCAACGCATTGTTTGGAAATAAAAAAAATCTGACAAAAATTTTTCGAGTAGAATGTGTTCGTATTTACTGCCAGCCAAGATAGTATTAATGCGATGATTATCCTTATTTTCCCTTCTAATTTGAGCAAATTATAATAAACCGTTTTTCATACAATTGAGGCATTAGCCCATAAAAAACAAAATGCCGAGAAGCAAATCCCGAAGAGAATATTGATCATCATAACCAACGGCCCTCGTTTCTTAAGCTATCTTTGAGTACAGATTATGAGATCTTGTTTTAAAACGACAAAATATCCAAGGTCAACGGTAAAAAAAAACAAAAAAAAACAAACAAACAAACATACTTTTCTATGAGAAAGCGGTGTTCGGCACAGAACGCAAATCAAATAGGGGCTCTTTGCCGGGATCTACTCTCAGTATTTTATAGTTATTATTATTTCAATCATTCCACTTACGACCAATTAAGTTTTCAACCGTCTCTTACTAAATGTAGACATAGCGAATGTTTAGAACGAAATGTAACTCCATACCAGACCCTGCTACCACGACGGAGACTACAATCAACGACCGCTTGAGAAACGCGAAGAATGACCTATCCGCAACATCTCATTATTTCTCCACAGCCAATCGGAATGCGGCGTTAGCCGACAAAGACGCCGTAGAGCCAATAACGAAGCTAGAGGGCATGACCATTATAAGCCACGCCCTTCCTTTCTTAAGCTTTCGGCGACCTCTAGATGGCAGTTCGCTTATCTCTAAACCTTGCAGCAATGAGTATTCTAATATTTTGTTATCCCTTTTCTCTTGCTCTTTTTTACAGTGGTGGCTGGTGTCATAACTTTAGTTACGCGTTTGACTTGAATAATTTTCGCAAAAGGCCCCCGATTATAGTAAAATATGACAAACCGCACCTGTATATCTATTTAATTTTGTAATAACTTCTGACAATATACATACACCTAACCTGAAATTTCCCCCTATAGGCTACCTCCTGTATCCCTCAATATTACCTAAGATTAATTTGCAGGGAGCGTGCTCCGTATTCAGCGACGTTTGTTCAAAAACAGACGAAGGAACTCTTGGGGTTCCAATTTTTCTCTTTTCTTTACGCGTCCTTTTGTTACTTTTACTAGCTTTCTCGAATGCGCGAAGGTTCTTAGAAATGTATTAGTGATACTTCTCTGAAGGAAAATCTTCTTACCCGATCCTTCTGTGTTACTGAAGAAGAAATATATGCACTTCCGGATGTCTACTGGGGCACCGAATACTGCGGCGCCCTCGTGGTATTACCCCCCGCCGAAAGTAATGACTACATTTTTAAATAGGTATATTACACGGTGTTTCGCGGAACACCGGCCCAATCGTTCCTGCGAAGAGGGTGTATTACACAGTAAAATGATAAAAAAAATAATTTGGATGTACGGTTTCACTTGGGGACACACTCTGAGCATCGTCGAACCGGCGCGAACTGGCGGAGCCCCACATTATTTTGCTAAAATAATATTGCAAGAATAAGCTTGAATCCTTGGGGTTCATCTTCCTAACGGGAAGAATTCGTGGCGGCGTAGGTTTGTTGCGCGCTTTGGCCAGCGCTAGCAGGACTGCCCTTGCAAAGAAGCGCTTATATTTGCCACTTCTGGGAAATTCGACCGCACTTAGAGACTAGATATGAAAACTGTCGCAGCAGGTTTGCTCGCCACACGTTTGACGCATATCAGGTATTTCATGGCGCCTGGCAATCGAAAAACGAAACCATGAAGGAAGGTTCTAAAACAGCCGGATAAAATCGCCAATAGCGTCCAGATGTTCTTTTCTTATTTTTAACGTCGTAAGTTTTCTGCACGGTACTCATTTTTTAAAAAAGATGGGTTGATCTAGTAATGTTCGAGACGTCCGAAAATTTTCTACTTGAACATAAGCTTAAGGTTATAAATGTAAATGTTGATGGCATACAAACAAATAATAACCAAGTTATCTCGAATTTTATTCGAGATAACTTGGTTATCTCGGAGAGAGCTCTGGAAAATAGACGACACTTAGCGGCACATAGTACACACAAATGAGATAAACATTTTCATAGTACGCAATAAGTAATTTTTTAAAGTTTCTTTAAAAACTTTCTTTAGATGTTTGTATATATCAAAAAGTATGCTTCGTCATAATTAGGTAATACTTATTTCGAGCTCCAGGCCGACCTACAGAATTGTCTTCTACCGGGCAGAAAACCGGTTCACAGTTACCTCTTCTCCATTTCCTCTAGAATTCTTCTCTCTTCAAAGGAGCGGGTCTCTGGTCTGTGAGCGTCTCAACACAGAAAGGAGGAGGGTTTCCCATTTCGGCGAATGGAAAGCAGGAATTGATGGAATGTTTCCTCCTTTTTGTCTGCATGATCAGAACACGCTTTGTTGTCATGGTGATGGTGACTATAGCAGAGGCGCATTATTGTGCAAAAAAAGACGGCGGTGTTTCGAGATCAGGTGTTATGGTTTGACTCCTTTAACGCGCTTTTCAAAAAGCGGAGTGTGAAAAAAAGAAAAAAAGAAGATGTTTAGAATAAGGATTAACGGCGAATGGCTGATTCTTTTCAGCGCCATATTTTAAGAAGTTTTACAGAAAGGGCTTTTTTTTTTAAATATCTGGCGGCCGTTTTTTTTTTCTACTTCGAACATGGGTTTAAAGGATCCTATTTTCCCCCTTTTACACATTTAGGCTAAGCGACAAGGCTCATTTATCCGGAAACAATTATTTGGTTATTGCCACCCACCAACGCGTTGGGTTGAGTAGCTATATCATCGTGTCATTCGTTAAATGGGTGTATAAGCTTGTATTGCCTCTTTGCGATCTCGTGGAAGTGCGCCACGCCAATCGATAGACGTGCCCTCGCAACAGACTCCTTTAGAAGTTGCGTGACTGCTCTCTCTTGTCACATTGGAACTGTAACTTCGGTTCTGTTACAGTGCGTTCTGCTTCTAAAAAAGCATAAACTTAGACTTGTGTTGTTGTTGTTGTTGTTTTGTTTGTTTTTCTGGTTTTGCTTCTTTATTCTTGTTTAATTTTTCTCGCGAAATTATCTACGAATTGACGACGCTCATTCTGCGTCCAAATGTAGCGCTCGCGGTGATGGACCAGAAGCCAAGTTTCGGGACCGTTATCTTCCTCAAATGTTATATATGATTTTCTGACAGCTTTAATAGGAAAGAAAGGGCCCGAACCCAGTACCTGAAGCCGTTCATCCTCATGAATTCGCGAAATTTGTTACCACCAATTTCCCATTAAAAACTAAAAAAAGAAATGTTTAACAGGGTTTAACTGAGACAAGGGTTGGCATATTGTCGGGCCGCCTAGCGCAATATTTCGGTTGAGACGGCTTTTTTTGCGACACGTATAGTTCAGGGACCCAATGCCTGCAGGATCCTGCACTCTGCCAATTTTCATTAATTCCTCGAGAATCCTTTTCACGCGACACACATACACAGGCACAGATTAGTGAGGTGAAGCTCGTCAGAGCGGTGTGCTCACTGACATAATAAGAACGACAAAAAGTAGTTTGAGTTTCGCCCATGTCCAGCGCGAGCTTAAGACCTTCGATGGTGCTTTGTCATGTCGTGAGCTTCTCAGTGCACGCACTGACAAAGGACCACGGAAGGCAATGAGTGCGTACTAGAGGTCGGCCGCTCGATTGACACTCCCCGCCGTTCTGATCTTGTTATTGCCGACTCACACGTCGGACTGATCCTCGGACGGATTGATCACGTGACCAGATGTCCGCGGACCGTCCCCTATCCCAAACGCATCAACGCGGACGAGATGACGAGCAGACGACGGCAAGGGCGCGGACTGAACCTGTTCGCGACCCCGAAGGGCTGCGAAACGTGAACGTCGCATGAATAATAAAAAAAATCAACCGCAATCAACCCCCGAAGAAGAGACCTGCTCGGTCTCTTCTTCGGGGATTGATTCCGACTAAGGCCGTTGAGGAGCAACATTTTTGTTTTCTTCTCCTTCTTTGTGGCGGTGCCTTTGTTTTGCATCCCTTAGGTAGCCAAGTCCGTTCACGTAGAAGGGGGTCAGCTTGTCGAGGGATTTATTTATGTCTTCTGGCTTCGTTTGCATGTGCCGGGATTCGACGAAAAGTCTATATGTTGGATTGGTCTCTCTTATTATTGTTGCTCCCCCAACCAGGGAGAGTTCTCTCGAATGTTAACTTTCAAACGCGGCATTGTGTTACCGTTGTCCAAGAGCGAAAGCAACGATTGCCCCAGCGAGCGCGACGCTGCCTCGAAAAAAGAAACCGTCGTGCCCTCACAAAAATATTTATCCACTGTCTACAGAATTTCTTTAGAAAATAGTATTCAGAGGCTATAGATACTCTCGAAAAAATATGTCCACTCGTCTATCCAGGCTTTATCGCTTTTTAGCCATTTTTTTTGTAGAAAGTTTATAGAACCTACTGTATAAAGATAGGATAGAAATTGTATACAAAACAGATATAAATTTTAACGACGTTTCTATCTCCTTTCTAAGAGCAATAGGACCGTTTTTCGCTAAAAACACAATAATTCTGAATACCAGTTTTTTTTTTGTTTCTCACGATATATCTGGAATGAAAACACTCGCCGCGTGCAAGTATACACTGACATCACAAGCACACACGCCACGGAGCACTCATAACACTAGTATTTGAGTAGTGCTGACTGCTCCACCGCTATATATACGCTACACTTTAAAGGCAATCACTTGAACGAAGACCATACCAGATGATTAAAATATTACAAGTATGTTGCTTAATTTGTACATAATTTATACAAATCGAGGTTTATAAGTGGCCTTAAACTGCATCTCCAGTTATAAATTAAAAAACGCGATAATTATTTGACACTGTTGAAAACCACAGCCTCCGCAAAGCGGCTCCACTGCATCTTATTATTCTAACGATCCAAGTCTATAGAACTTCTAAATAAATATTGTGGCACAATGTCTATTGAGACGTGGTTATTTCTATCGCCTGTACTCTTCAGACCTCGGTTGAAACAAAGTCTATAGAATGTCTATTAAAAATTGCCAATACGGCATGACTAGATATAAAGTTGAGGGCTGTTAAAGTGCGGATAGGATTTTTATAGACTGCCTGATATATATGTTGTAAGTGTGCAGCCGGGCAAAGTTCCTACAACTTCTTTCACACTTGGTATAAAGACACGCACGACAAAACGAACCAGCGAACGGGTAAAACGCAATTATTCGCCATCCCCAATTTGCCTTATTTTTTTATATATATAAAAATGGTGTGCTTTTGCCAGTTTAAACGCTTTTCAAGTCAGTCCCCCTTCGAAAATCCGCGAGCGAAAGGCGCTCAACTATTTCAGTCTTCGCGTCCGCGGATGAGGCGCACATTGTTGGAATTGGTTACAGTATAGTCGCGGGATACACTGTCCGCGGACGAAAGCCGCGGTTTGGTCCGTCGTGTGAATCTACCATTTGTGAGGTTTGTTAAGAGCCGTCCTGTCACGGACGCCAGAAATGTATTGACCGGATCTCAGCCTTGCAGCTGTGCGACGCCAACACAATGGACAACAGCAACACCGTTTTGGTCCAAGAAAACGAAGAGAAAACGAACAGCGAAGCTGGGATTAAAATGAAACGAAAATAATGCAGCTTTTCAAGATGGAATGTGCGCCTTACAGCCCAGGGAGGACGTGCGGCGTAGTTATGATCTTCGGTAATGTCGGCGTGGCAGATAGCGGTGGTGTTCGCTTCCACTCGCTGGCACGTAGGTCAAAATGATCGGCATTGGCGTCTTTGCGCGGTTCAAGAAAACACCACCTGGAAGACATGGCATCCGTCTTAACCCCCCAAGCGTAATCACTATACGGAGAGCAAATAGTCTGCTCCTTGCACAGGGGTTTCGGTGACGTCAATTAAGATGACGCCGAGCTTTGATTTGCTTTGGTTGAAGGGATAGTGGGTAGACCTCAGTGATAAATGCCTTGAGGTCCACTTACTATTGTTTTCAATTACACAAGACAAGCTCAGCGTTCCAACGTGCTCGCAACCCCTTTGCAAGAAGCGGGCGAACTTGCGCAAGTTCGTCTGCCGAATGTCAGAACGCCAAACTCTCATTGGCTGATTAAAATGATTAAAAATAAAAAAGTGGGGGGACCTCAAGGCATCTATAAGCATTGAGGTCTACCCACTAGCCTTTCAACCAAAGCCAATCAGAGCTCGGCGTCGTTCTGACGTCACCACAACTCCCGCGCAAGGAGCAGACGACTTGCCCTCCGCATAGTGAATCCATGCAGTGCCGCCTAGCTTGTCTCAGCATCACCTCCAGCGAACTTTTGCAGCGTCATGCAGCGCTTGCACGTGGCGCCCCTAATACGATCGCATCTGCCGATTTGCGGCGACTCTCGCCGATATTCAGCGTCCCTGCCGCTTGGAGCGGTCGGTTCAAGACCTCACACGCAAGAACGCGGGTCTCCCGATTTCCGAAGGGCTCGACCTGGTTTCGTCATATCACGCCATACCTTTCATCACTTTCACGAGAGCGTCTAAATAAGTTACGCTTAGAGTATATCAACACTGCACTCCCTAACTTTTTTTTTTTGCTACGCCGTTGTTTTGGTGTTTGGAGCAGAGTTTGCGCAAGCCACGATCGTCATATACAGAAAAACTGCGACTTCCTGACCTCCAGGCATGGTGCCGGGGAGGTCTCGCAACAACGTTTTTCCTACGTAACGAAAGGCTTTTAACGATTTTTGACGAATGTAAACCACTTCCCGCGTGCTCAGACAAAGCTTTAGATAACTGGAAACAATGATGTTGAGAACTAATATGACTGACGTGTCGTTGCTGTGAAGGGAAGCTTAGTAAACGTATGGAACCTGGAACGCGCCTCCGAATGTTGAACTTACCACGTCCACAAAAATGTGGTCCCCGAGATTTCCGCCTGGTGACGTCATAGAAGAGTCACGCTGTCGTCGGTCGCGATCCTGGCGGTATTCCAGCAGCGGTGGTGTATGTGGCAGATGCCTGTTTTGCTGCTGGTCGCTCTCCAGTGTGGCAGCCCTCGGAAGCTTCAGCAATCAAAAGTTGGGACGCCGCGACGACAGCGACGTTCGCGTTCGCTCATGAATTTCGCTGCTAGCATTTATAGTACCAACCGCCGGGATCGCAACATCCGACAGCAGGACACTCCAGCTTCTTTGACATCATTTGTTGCCACTTCGGGACGACTTTTGATGTATGGGCGGGATAGGACGCTAAACGCACACGTCGGAAACGGGCTCAAGGCACAGTAGTTACTGGCTCTAACTTTTACTCTTTCTTCCATGTCTTCTTCGGTGCCGAATCGCAATCCAGCTTCTACTGTCGTCTCCTTGCTCCGCAACAACAATGTCACGTCGACGCTAAGGCGCTCATCGAAATCACCCCAATCGTGTTACGTCGGTCTCTCTTATAAACTGACATGGGAAGTTAATAAAATTACACGGTGTGCCGTCTTTTACTTGGTGTGTCTGCGAAGATTTTCATGAAATCCCTAATACTAAGGCGTTTGAAGAAACGAAACTCCTTTCGGCAACAAACCGCGAACCAGGCAATGCCAGGGACAGCAAGAGCCATATTAATTATCAAAATATTTACGTAAACTTTAGTTCTTACCTTTTAATTTGCAAAAATCAATGGTACGACATTAGCCCTTTCCGAAGATACATGGTGCCCCTAGCATCTACTTTGTGCATTGTGACATTTATAAGTACGGCAAGTGGAATTGTCCAAGAAGCGGAAGACGAAGTTCAGTTCGTGTATTCAAAACGCAGAGAAGGCAGATGGAAAGCAGGAAAGAGTTTGTGATGACCTTTTTTGTTTGTTTTTGTGCGTGCTTGTGCATGTGTTCTGAGCTCTCTCCTAATGACGAGAAAGAATGAATCGTACCACCATGGGCGTACCAACCGGGGGGGCAAGGGGGGCACTTGCCCCCCCAGTTCTCAGAGTGGGGGGGCAAGGCATACGTTTTGCCCCCCCTGAAACGGCCGCCACTGGGCAGAGCAGACACAGGCCGGCGGCGCCCAAGGAATACCAAGGGCACTGCCCCCCGACCCGCGCGGGCATATTTTTAACGCGCAGGCGATACAAACCCTAGCAACGGTGCTCACGCACGCCGGATTGGCTGGTTCGTAAAGCCTTGCTCCACGAACAAGGCTACACGGTAACCTTACGGAATCCATCCGCGAGACATGGGCCGGACGGGCCGTCCAGACCAGGACGTAGGCCCTTACACAAAATAAAGTTTTGCTTGCTTGCTTGGAGATAGGCGCTGCCGCCGTCAACATAGGCAGCGGATGCAATGCGAGTTTCCGAAGAGGTAGCGTAACTTAGTGGTGAGATGTCTGCCTCATACGTGTCAGACCCGGGTTCTATTTATGGTGTGGGCCGGCTTACTTCTTTTTATTTTTTTTCTCGAACATTTTGTTTTGTCGAGGCATTTGGCGATATTTACATTTCTTTTTTACCATTAACACTAAAAAAACGAATGTTGTTGACGAAACATCGCTAAACTAAATCGTATTGACTCTATTTACGGAAGTGCATGGGGGGCAGCGGGGCTTGGGTTGCCGACCGGACGCCGCAAAGCGGCGTGTACGGGGGGTGGGGGGGCTAGGTGGGTTAATAGATTTGTAATTAGCAGCCGCACACCGTCACCGCGAAGCGGCGTGAACGCAGGCGCGGGGGTGGGTTAACGCGCTTCGAGTGATACACGAGCAGCCCATCCGGCGTGAGCGTCGTTGTTAGGGGTTCTATCGCCTGCACCGTAAAAGGAGCAGTGTGTGCACCTCCTGTAGTGGGCAAGAATTCCTACATTGGAGAGAAGCGGGGACAAGCCCTTTCTTCAAATGCGTCAAGTCTCCTTGAGCTTCGGAATACAAAGAAACGCCACTATTCGGAGCTAATCCCACAGTTACTCGACCTCTCTTGCGTCGTGTCTGTTCGCTCCCCGCGCCTCGTAGCAGTGTCGTTGCAGTGGGGGGGCTCGTTAAAATTTTGGGGTTTTTTGGACTATCTAAATCACTTTCTTCCTTCCCATCCCCCCCCCCCCCCCCCTTTTCTACTCCGCATGCTTCCCCCTCTGCAAATATCAGCTGACCTTCCGACCTCTGTTCTCTGTTGATAGGCAAAACAACCACTAAAATTAGAAAGTAATTTGTAATTTGAGTGGAAGTCACTCGGAAAAGTAGTTAAAGTAAACTACTGATTACTAGAATAGAAATGTAATTAAAAGTTACTAAACTACCCAGAAAAGTAGTTAAACTACAGTAACTTGAGTAAAGTAGTTGAACTACGTACAAGTCTGGCCTGGCAAGCGCTCTGCGTAAGTGTTTTCACTGATCTGCCTAGCCCCGCACACCATCACATGGGCCAAGAAAGGTGTAGTTTTACTGCAGAGGAGAAATCAGCAGGGTCCAAGATGGTGACAATGGAGGATGGGGGACTGTTCCAGTGGCTGATGGCTTGAGAAAGGAATGACCAATTGAAAGCGTTCGTAGAGCCAGAAGTGTGTTTGATGGTGCAGACGTTGTTGAGGCGAGAAGATGTTCGGTCGAGAGGTAATAACAAAGTGGTTTTGAGGTCGGGAATGTGGTAGTAGATTTTGTGAATAAGGCACAGCTGAGAGACTTTCCTGCGAAGCTGCAAAGAGGACATGGTTAGTTCAGTTTTTAGCGCCGAGACACTGAAAGAAAAGTCATAAGTGGATGAAATGATGCGAGCAGCTCTGTTCTGAACTGCCTCTACAGCGTATTGATGAGGTACAGTCGATGGGTATTCCAGATGGTTGAAGCATATTCTATTTTTGGTCTGACGTACGTGTTAAAGGTTAGCTTAGGGACAAAGGGTGGAGCGATTTCTTAAGTTACGTCTGCTTAGTTCAAGAGTTCCAGATGAATCAGCGGTAATGACTTCAATGTGGTTATTCCAGGGAAGGTCAGATGTTAGTCTTACACCAAGGTATTTATACACAGTAGCGGTCTCAATCAGATCGGAGTCCAAGAAGTAATTAAATGACAGAGTGTTTTTTTCTTGGTGAAGTGGATTAGTTTGCGTTTATACTTGTTTGGTGACATAATCCACTCTTTGCACCAATTGTTAATTTTATCTAGATCTTCCTGAAGCTGGTTATTATTTTGCACACAAGTTACTTTGTTATGGATGACGCAGTCGTCGGCGAAAAAGCGTTTTTTTGAAGAAATCCTAATGGGAATGTCATTAATAAATATTAAAAAGAGTAAGGGCCCAAGTACGAACCCCAGGGGAACACCAGGAGATACATTTATTAAGGAAGATTCATGATCATCATGGACGTGACCTGTACACGGGAAAAAAGAAAGTCACGAATCCATGCAAATGGTTATTGGTCGAGGCAAAAAGATGATAGCTTAGAAAGAAGGCGTTGATAAAGGACACGGCCGAACGCTTTGGAAAAAAAACAAAAAAAAAACTGCGTCAGTTTGGACGTGACATTCAAGGTTAGTGTGCAAGTCATGGATGAAGTCGCAGAGTTGCGTTTCGCAGGAAAGTACGTTTTGAAAACCGTGCTGCTGTTTAAAGAAAAGAAATGGGATGATAGGTGCCTCATGATATTGGAGTAGAGGATATGCTCAAGTAGTTTGCAAGAAATTGAAGTCAATGAATTAGGGCGATAATTAGATGCGGAAGAGCGGCTGCCCTGTTTAAAGACTGGGAATTACCCTTCCCACCTTTTGGTCAGATGGAAGGCAGCTTTGAGATGAGGACTGAATGAAGATAAGTTTCAAATACTCACTAGAAATAACACGGGTGTTTCTTTTAAATTTTAGGGTTGATGTTATCGGTTCCAGCGGACGAAGTAAGTTTTAGTTTATCAATCAATGTTTTAATACCAGCGGAGTTAACGTTAATAGGATGCATGCGCTCGTAAAGCTCTTCAGGGAGAGTGGGGACGAAGTCCAAGCACTCGTTAGTAAACACTGATGAAAAGTATTCGTTAAACACAGAACTATCATGCTCGACGTTGCACATCCGACATTCCTAACTCTCCCCATCTTCCTAAACGTCCGTGTGTGTCCTAACACCAGAAACCGGAATTTTAAAGGTTAAAAACGGCACGTTGCGAATATGGAACGCGCACTTTCATGCAAAGCTGACGTCAAGTGACTCAAATCGAAAAACATGCATATTTACAGTATTGTTATCTCTTCTGGTGAAGGCTAAACAACCGTTGCATCCGTTTTCGCGCACGAAACGGTGACTCCCAGAGAAAGTAAGAACGCAGTGATTGTCTTTATTTTAACAATGTAAACACACTTGCAGGCGTGCGCTGATGAAGCCTCAAAATCAAAACTCTCGTAGTGTGATTCGTGACTGCTCCGGCTACTACCCAACCTCGTTGTCACGCCACTTTCTGCAAGCAAACACTAAAATTGCCAGTAAACACACAAAAGCGACATCGATACAATTATCTTGTAGAATATCACCTTATTTAATCATAACTGTTTCAATAGGCACTACAAGTTGTATTTATTTTAAGAAGAAGAAGCAAAATTTTTTTCGTGAGAAAAAACAAAATATCAATGTTAAGTCTGGTAACGTTGTAATTTTGCCGAATCATTGCCACATCTTTAGAAAACTTCGACAAAAGTTGCGCCGAATTTTCGATTAAGGGGGGGGGGGGGAGGGGGGGAAGAGGGTCGGGTTTGCCCCCCCACTCAAAAACAAGTTGGTACGCCACTGCGTACCACTACCAGGATAGGTACACTACACTCTCAACAAAAGGATAGTTGTAGGGTACGACCTTTGGGGTAGTAAGAGGCCGTCACAGAAAATCGCTACCCCCCCTTCGTTATACTAGCAACCTCAAGGGCGGTCACACGGCAAGCAATCAACAGGTAATCAAAGTGAGCACCCCCAAAAGAAACATGGCGGCTGGCAAGCGACAGGGGAGCGATACGAGTAAGGCCTAGCGAGCTGGACTGCTTTTTTTCTAAAATACGATTCTTAAGTGCGTGCGCACGTTCGCTGTCTTCCGTGCGCACTAAAGCACTCCAAAACGCGCCTCGAAGCACCGGCACCGCACTTAGTGGGGGGATTCGCGGGTTTGTCCGAGACTGCTTTCGCGCAGCCGGCTGCATTTGCTTCGCGGCCAGAAAAAATTCAAAGAAGGAAGGAAGTGTCTAGAGTTCCGTCCAGACGGAACGATAGTCGCCACTAAAGTTCCGTCCATGTTGGGTCTCGTATAAAAGAAATGGTGAAAGCTAGTTTCTGAAGTGGTGGTGTAGTGTAGTGGAAAGGTGTCTGCTTTACACGCAGCGGGCCCGGGTTCAAACCGCAGTGTGGGGTTACTTTTTTTTTTTTTTCTCTCAATTTTTTTGTTGGTATTTACATTTCTTTTTTACAATTATCACTGAAACATATTAACCCATGTTGTCGACGAAACTTTGCTTCCTTTCCGGAAGTGCAAGGGGGCATAGCCGGTTTGGGTTGCTGTCTGGACTCCGCGAAGCGGCGTGTACGGAGGGCTAAGTGGTTTAATAGGTTTGTAATTAGCAGCCGCATACTGTCGCCGCGAAGCGGCGTGAACGCAGGCGGGGGGGGGGGGGGTGTGTTAACGAGCTCCCCAGTGATACACGCGAAGTCCGAAAAGAGTGACCCAAATGGCACGAGCTCTCCGCGTTCCAGACGGAACTCTAGTGGCGACTATCGTTCCGTCTGGACGGAACGCTAGCCACACCGAAGAAGGAATCGTATAGCGACAAATGGAATGATGTCTTTATTGAACAGAGCATCTGCTTGCTGTGCTTGCCGTAAGCGATTCGGCTTTTTCGGTTGACAGCGGCGATGCGAAGCATCACCGATTCAAGCGGCGTCGGTTCCGATCGTTCAACGCTCCTGCTCACCTGTTAGCATTCGTTATCCACTTTCAAGTCCCTGGTAATCCTCACCGCGTCTGTGCACGCACTTGGAGCTGTACACCGCACGGAACACCCGTTCAACCTGCTATGGGACTGATCAGGTGTTGGACTGATCCTACTGGGACGAGAGAGAGGCCGAGAGCCGAACCCGAGCCTCCGTAGGCTGCTCCGTGGAGCCATGGAATGCCTCCATGTTTTTCACCCAAATAAATAGACATATAAACGCGCGACTCCTTGAATTGGGCGGCGACAAGCGCCACCTGACGGATGTTTTTTTACCTAATTAATAGACAAATAAACGCGCGACTTTTTAAATTGGGCGGCGACAAGCGCCACCTAACGGACAACGCTCAAACTAACAAAAAAAGAAAAAGTAGCAGTCACTGTGAGCGCTTCGCCAGACAAACGCCTATTTCACACCAAACTTTACACATTCGCGACATACAGTTAACATACGCATTGTGTACATGAACGCGTTTACAAACAGCACAAGGTACAAACCGTACAAACATGGGACACTGACACTTTCTATTCCTATACACACAGCAAGTTGTCACCACCAGCTTATATACTGCTGTATTTTTTGTAACCGATTAGGCTGGTGACCACTGTCATATTTTGCATAAATACAAAAAGACTATGCAAGATTTACCCGTATATAATATTTTCCCCTACCGCCCTTAGGAAAGCGCTTTTATCTCTAATGTAATCCACTGCACAAGTGAACTGCAGGTTATAAATAAATTTGAATAGTCGCTACACGTCACGTTTTCGTCAGTTTCGTTTTCTCGCTAGCCTACACTTCAAGTATACAGAAGCCTGTTTAATGAGTTGTATTAATTATCGAAACTAATTTCGGAAATTAAAACTTTCTAAACATGCTGACGCATTTTCTTTTCTCTTTTTACATATTCCGGCTCTGACATATCCGAATGACTTTAGCGGTGGTTGAGTACACGCAAAGTAACGTTGAGCACACTGAGCACGCGGAGGTGATTCTGGCGAAGCGCGTCCACCGGATCCCCCCCGGAGCGTTGTCTGTTTTCTTCTTTTCACTACAATAGTTTCTGCTCAAGTGCGTGTCTTTCAAATGTATGTTCTATGCGCGAGCGCTCGCGCCAAGAGGACAGTGCAGAATTGCACTTTCGGGCCCGTGCCTTCACCTAAGAACGCCGAGAACATAGTTCTCTGCGCCGCACCTGCTGGCGTCTGCAGCAGCATTTTTTTCTAAAGCAAAAATCTAAAACAAATAGCACTTGTATCTTTGCCAACGCCTTATTTTTGGAAATACACTTGGAATCTTTTATATAGATAAAACGAGCGCGTGCCGGACGGACTGAAATCCTAGTCCCCTTTGGATGACACACACATCCATTTCGGATGACTGACACTTGCCCTAGCGACCCTGCCATTGCTTGAAGCATTTTTTAAACGCCATTTTGGAAATGGACTTCAGCTGGGCCGTCATATTCCACATTATATCTTCTTGTGACCCACATAGGGTCCCTTTCGGCGGCATTTTTATCTTTGGGGAAGTGCCAGAAATCGCAAGGAGCGACGTCGGGAAAGTAGAGAGCCTGATGCGTGCTGTGTCTGGCCAAGAAACTCAATCAGATGCAAAGAACGAGCTGGTGCAGTCATGGTGCCACTGTCGTGTTCCAGCTACCCACAGATCCGGTGTCCCGTGCTGCACGGCATTTTAAAGAGTACTAGCAGAAGATACGTTCAGGTAGTAAGTACTCTTTGGTAATGTTTTAACCTTGTAGTGCATACTCGGGATGCATTACCCCAGCAGAGTCAAAGAAAATGGTCAACATCACTCTAATGTTGCAATGCACCTGACATGCTTGTTTTCACACTGGGATGTTGAATGTCTCCCTTGTGATGACTACATCTTGGTTTCCAGATCGTACGCGTTAACTCATGACTCATCACCAGTGATGACGGAGTTCAGGAAGCTGGAGTCGCCATTTATGGAGTCCAACATGTCTTGAGAGACCTCCAGACAGAGTTCCTTTTGCTCCATAGTGAGCAACGTCGGCACAAATGCCAGACACTCTACGTAGACCCAAATCCTCCTTCGAAATTGAATGCACTGAACTGGAACATACTCCCACCTCAGCCGTAGGTTTTTTAATGGTGCTGCGACGGTCCTGCACAAAAAGAGTCCGCACTTGGTTAATCACCTCGTTATTTCGGCTAGTTGAAGGCCTTCCGGAACGTGCGTCGCTTTCCACAGACGTGCGGCCATCTTTGATCCGGTAGTACCACTTGTTAATTTGTGCAATGTCCATGGCACTGTTGCCGAAAGCCTGCTGAATCTTTCTAATTGTTTCCACCCGAGTGTCACCAAGTTGGAACAAAATTTGAAGAAATACATATATTCAAGCCGTAGCATCATCTTAGGAAAAGAAAGAAAAAACGACGAAGACTGATTGCAATTACTCACTCGGAAGCTGACTGCCAGCGACTCATTTTCTGCGGGCCTGATAAAATTCAGTCATTTGCATTAATGTTCCCTTCACCTCTACACCAGAGGATGCTGTCCGCACTTCATTTGCTTCCACGGGACAAATTTAGGTCGGATACCTTTACACACTGCAAAACGCGGCAGGCCAAACCTGAGGGGGCACAGGCACGTAGCCAGAGGGTGCTTAGGCTCGGAGGGTGGGCGGAACGTGCTACCACAGGTTATGCCCTCTTCTTGTCAAAGTGCCTGTCAGTCAAGCGAATGGCTTTCAGAATTATTTATGCTTCAAAACAGAGTTCGGAGCTCTCTTCGGCGCTTCCACGAGTTGTTCTTGATCTTCTCTCTTTAAAAGGACCATTCTGTGGTCTGGGGTGTTGCCTGTAGGGTCCAAAGATCTAGACACTGAAGCCGCACAGGGTATGTGCTTGCCTCTTTAAAGGGATACTGAACCGAAATCTGAATTCCGCAAAAAAAGGCTCTAGAAGCGTTGAACAGGACTCTACGAACTCCAAAACATTAGCTGTACATCGATATCTCAAAAGGAATGGCCGGACTTTTGGAAAAGAAGGGCGTGACCAAGCGAGGCCTCTGACATCACAGTCCTCTGGGAGAATTTGAGAATGAGGGGGAGTGGCCTCGCTTCGGTTCACCAGCTCGACGCGGGACGTAGTGAGGAGGAGAGGGAATGGGGAATCGTGACGTGCCTCGTCTTGTCGGCCTCGTCAACCGGGTTCAGTCGGGCACTTTTTTTCTAAAAATATGGGGATCCGTTAGATATCGCTGTACGAGTGATGTTTTAGGGTTTTGCATCGTCCCGCCTATCTGTCCAGCCTTGTTTTGCGAGTTCGAAAATTTGGTTCAGTATCCCTTTAAAGCTTAGTCGAAAGACATCACGTTTTACCCAGAGGCTCCACACCATACGTGTCACTCTCAAAGGTGTCATCTTTATCCAGCCCGATGATGATGGGCTGGATGTGAGCACTAGTGGCATTGCCTTGTTGAAACACTTCTTCCACCCCAACAACGTGCTTCCAAGCATTGCACAAGCTTTCAGCCATGGCCAACCCAGCTTCATTGATGAGCTATTGAAATATGGCACATCTCGAGAACTCCCAAGTGACTGTGGATGTGCCTTCCAGTCAAAGTCGCGTCTGAAATTCTGCAAGCCTGCCTCTCTGCCTCTCTTCCCCCCCCCCCCCCCCCCCCCCCCCCAATCCGCCTTTACCTACCGTTTGAACGGAATCTTATCCGATATGTTCTCGGTGTATGCCATTGAAGCCCTGAACCCACAATATGACAGACGTCGCACACGAAAAGATGCCATTCACGTGCTCCATCTCGAACCTTAACATCGAGCCATCGACCTCGTAGCTCCACGACGAGACGTGCTACCTTGAAGTGGTGTAATATTACAAGATGAAGGTACTGCTTAGGAAAAGACGAGGTGGAGGACAACTAACTCGTGCAGCAAGAGTCCAGCCTTCTGCAACAATCTTCATTCCTATACAAACCACCTTTTCATAGAAACAATATTAATAGTGGAACAGCACCTGGGTCCCGGTGACAAGATGGCATTTCCGGGCTTTCAGTTATGCTGCACATAAAGAGAGCAACTTTTTTTTTATTGTGATCCCATACCTCTCAGTGTGACATAAGTGAGAACGTGAAGCATGCTTCTTAATCAATGCTTGCGGAAATGTATGAGCAAACTTTCAAAATTTCTAAAAAATACAGAAGATGATGCCTGTTCCAATAAAAACCACCACTGTTTTTAATGTGTTTATTTTCAAAATATACAGTACAAATTTAAATCACACGGCTTTCGTTTAAAAACAAATAGCATCAAGTAATGTGATTTAGGTTTAAAACGATGTTCAACTGAAAAACAAGTCTTTATAAGGCACTGCACACATGGTACACTATGAACAGCCTTTACTATAAGTTAACGAAAGCAGGTCTTGAATCCCAAGCAGCTCCAGACTTGCAATGCAAGTGTGCCCATTTTTGTGTGCGAAACCCCGATGGCATGCTCAAGAAGGGCGAGTGCATTTTTGATTTCAGCAGAGTATTTGATGTTAAAAGCCCAGAACAGGCACATCAACAACGACACTGCTTGTGTAAGGCTTGCAGCATCAATGGTCAAACCTTCGACAGTGACCGCATACACTGAAGATGTGAGCACGTCCTCACCAGTGTACAGAATACTTGGGTTCATGTACTGGGCGCCCGGCTCTTGTGACAAGGACAAACGCCATTTCGATGAAAATACCAACATGCAAATCGCTGCACAATTAAAAACTTTCTCGAGTCATTTCATTCTTATTAAAAGTAAAACTTATACTTCTTTCAATTTGGTAATGCTGTTGGGCTAACATGCTTTTAAAGTTTATCCAGACATTTTGGGAAAAATATGCAAATCAAAACTTGCTGTTTCGGCAAGACAAATGACATTAAAACAATTCCTCAGAAGGTCTTTACAGACAACCTGGTAATTGTTCAGTATGTTATGTCGTCACATATTTTTCGCAAGAGTAGAGTTTCGGAAACAGTCCCACACTGCAGTTTATTTTGAAGTAAATGATTAAGCACAAAAGGTTGTATGTATCCATATAAACTTGCTGGATTGATCCTCAACTTTCGAAAGAAAAAAAAAAAAAATTTGCAATGTCTACCGTAGTCCAAGCGCCCACTCAAAATTCGAGGATAATCACGAAAAATTGGGGGATGGGTGCTTCTGAGGTCCTCAATATGCAAAGGACTTGCTTTTGCATATTTTCGAAATGTTACAAAATTGCGAGACACTTATTGTGGAATGGGTGGATGCTCGCATTTCGCAGTAAATAAAACCCAGTTCGTTTTAAATATTAACTACCATAATTATACAACTGATCTACCCAGTTCACTCAAGCATATCCTTTGTTTCAGGTTGGAAGCTTTTTCGGAGGGTACCTATAAATGCGAAAAAGTACCATTTCTTCAATTGTTGTAGTGTTTTACATCACAACGCTCGGGAGGAGCTCTGCATTTGTTTTTCATCCCATCCTCCCCAAACATCAGGGTTTACAATGTTAGAGATTAGCTTTTTTGTTGGTATGAGAAAGTAGGATTTCTTCTCCCCAAAATAAATATGCGCCTGGTGCGACATAATGGACCTTTTCCGAGAAGCATTCTGCGCACGTGCGAGCGCCCGATGCCAAGCAGCAAAAGACGGCACGAAAAATTGAGAAAATTCAGAAGGAGGCTGTGGATCAGCGAGTAGAACACGTAATTGCAGCATATTTATAATTGTGTTACACAGAAAAAGAAAGTGGACAGAAAGATAAATGCAACACTTGGGTGGACACCACGGATGCCCTTTAAAGTTGCGTTGGGCATGCGCCGCTGCTCAGAGAGCAAAGAAACGGGTAGCGTGGCTCGCATTATAGATTGGTAGCGCAGGTACTTCACTTCCTTGATTTTTAGTTCGTGCAGCCACCGCCTCGTGCCGTCGGTATGTGGAAAAGATCTATTGCTGCAAGCACAACAGCCCTGTTATGCACCTTATTCTCATTTAAGCTGACGACAAATTTTGCATTCATTATCACTTTTCACCACAGTAATTGTTCTGATTACAGCTTTCCAGTTCTGTAAGAAAAAAAAGAAAATACTGGCGCATCACTCATTCACAAACTGTCGTGCTCTGTACATTATATACCTGTGAACCCTTTTGTTATTATTTTAAATTAATAAACAAGTTTTATCACTTTCCACTTTCCCAGTTATTTGATGTTAATATCCTAATGGGCTTTTCTCTCTAATAATAAATATCTATTTTAATTGAAATAGGCATGCCGAGCAATTCATACTAGACTCTTCACGAGGTTGTTGCTTCTTTCCTTCAGCAGGCATGGCAGTAAGATCAAGGCACCGTTGGCAAGGAGAGCTGGAGAAAAAAAAAAAGAAAAATAACATCTTGGAAAATAATGTTTTGCAATCAAATGTTGCCATGGTTATACAATCACAATATACTATCTAGAACCTTTACCAGGTGTTCACTACATTACTTCGTTTTAGCTTTGGCATGTACACCAACTCATGTTTACAAACAAACCGGAGCGCCCCTAGCGGACGCCACTGGCGCCGCGCATGCGCGGTGGATGGTGGGTAAGAAGCCCGCCGTCGCCCATAAACAAACCATCGAATTGCGTTGTTGTCGGCGCCGGTGCGAGTCCCCGTGCTCTTTTTCGCGATAGGATTGTTATTCTACGTACTCCTAACAATGTCTGACTACTTGAGCGGCTTCAGCGAAACTAACAAGGCAAAACTTTGCGTGCATAATGTGACGTGCGGCGATTCATTTCACGTGGACGCCGCAGAATGGGCGCTAAAGCCGGACTCCCACGATGAGATTCTGCTCGCTATTTTTCAGTCGCGACGTCGCTCGGACTGCAAAAGCGTGGACCGTAGCTGAGATGGTGGACGTCGATACTGAAAACCGCAAGTAGAATCGGTCATTACAAGTCGGTGATGGCCACTGGTAACAATGATCAACATCTTCTTATCTGTTTACACTTAGCCTACTTACCCCAACCAACCTTCAAAAGTGTTTTGAGGCCTGCATTTAGTTCTTATCGCAATTACCGGGTCAACGTTTGGTTTACGGGCCGCTGTCGTTTGAACGAGCTGACGACAAAAAGCAGCCAAGTTTGAAAGAGCAGACGACAGTTCGAACACATGCGCAATGGAGTACGGGCAAGAAGCACCGCGTCCCGCGTCAACAAACCATTCGAATGTCACGTTGTCGGCGTCTGTGTGTGTCTGCATACTCTTTTTCGCATTGGAATTGTCGATTCTACGTCGTCATCGCAATGTCTTACCACTTTAATCGCCTGAGCAAAATAATCAAGGCTCGTAAATAATTTGACGTGCGGCGATTCATTCGCATTAACACCGCAGAATGGACGCCAAAACCATGATGAGATTCTTCTAGCTATTTTCGGTCGCGACGTCGATACTAAAAATCGGAAGCGGGAACAGAGCAAGCGTAACAAGTCGGTGATGGCCACCGGCACCAATGATCAACATCTTGTATCTACTGTTTGCACGGAGCCTATTTAAGTCTTTTGAGGCCTGCAATTACTTATTTTTGCAATCACTGGGTCAAAGTTTGGTCTACGGGCCGCTTTTGTTTGAACGAGCAGACGACAAAAAGCAGACAAGTTTGAAAGAGCAGGCGGAAGTTCGAACGATCAGTCGGCCGTGTGAATTTGAAGACTCACTGAACCCGTGGGTGGTCCGGACAACTTGGAGGTTTTCTCTCGTTCACGATGGAACAAAGCAAATACATTTGGCGACCACAAAGTATTGCCCGCACAAGCAATCGTAGTTCGACAGCGTCTGGTTTGCCCTATTCACGGCTACTATCCACGTCCTCGGACGAACGGAGGGGGCAAAAACGCATGAAAACTGATCTTCAAACCTTTCCAGACTCTCTTGGTACAGCCCCTGTCGCAACATTTTGACGAGAAGGCAGGTTTTGTGTCTCGTTTCTTCCAAAGGAACACAGGAATGCATGTCTGGCACGGCGACTTCTGCCCACCACCCCAGACCGGAAGTGCGTCCCGCGCGCCACTGCCGCGGCGTGACGTAGGAGAGTTGAGTTCGTGTATAGTATGTATTCACGCGAGTCTTGGGAACAGTGCCGCCTTTGTGTCCGCGAGAGCAGACAACCACACCGCCACACCAGCACTGCCCGGCGATTTCTCCGCCAACACCATGCACGAACGACGGACGCTTTACGCAGTTGTGTTGTTACAGTGCACTGGATAGTTGCGGCAACATTATGATGTTGTCTTCGGAAAGTAGTTTTCCACCGTTGGGCCCTTATGGCAGACAGCCAACAGGAACATGTACACTACGAGAAGATGGAAATCTGCAGCGTGGATCCCATCGGTCTGTCGCCGAATGGCCTCATCCAAGACAACAGGTGGCAGATGCGGGTGGAAATGACTGACATCCAGGACTTCAGTGCAACCCACTTCAAACGATAATGAGAAACTGATCATTTCCAGTCTAGTCGTATCTTAAGTGGGTAGCACTGTACTTGATGTTAACAACAAGTTTTGTTATGTGCAAGGAAGTCTTAAATGCCGGTAACTACAGGCTAATGGGTTCAGGCACTGTCGATGAAAGCAGTAATTGCGGAAAGCGCGATCGTCGTCTCGCAGGTAAGGTAGACCTACGAATATTTACTTTTACAAGTTTAATCATTCTTTGATCTGGCGAAGTAGACTGAACTCGCGGCACTTGTTTTCAAGTACGTCTGTGGCACTTCTTGTTTTTGGCAGACATTATTTCTTTTGACATGTCGACATCTCAAGAGGGCTAGGCCTATCGTGCTGGTCAAGTTCAGCCGCTATAAAGGACTCCCAAGAGAAGACCCAAACGTAAGCTTCCTATTGGAGGAGGCGGAAAATCGGCCTTGAAAGAAATTATACCATTCTTGAGCATGTTTTCGTCTTTTGAGTCGCAGCAACCTCAAAGCTTTCGGGCGCTGTTGCTTGCCAGTGACAAGCAACAGCCCGTACTCTAACCTCGTGTTGCTCGCATGGCGCCAACAATTCACAGTATCACTTTACAACGTGCTGTACAGTTCTTAAGGAGAATGATTAGCCTTCTAAAAGTGAATCAAACAAAGGTGCAGACGTGCTCCAGAATTACGCGAATATCTTAAGTCTACCTCACCTGTGAGACGACAATCGCTCTCTCTGCACTCGCTGCTTTCATCAACGGCTCCTGGACCCCTTAAAATACTCGGTTGAGCGTGACAAAATCTGTCTTCAGGAGGTAATCCGAGATGTCAGTAATTTCCCCCAGTGGCCATAGCTAAGCTCTTGGACGTGCGGCTGTGGAGCGAACGGATCCACACCGCAGATTTCCACCTTCTCCTCATAGCCTGTGCATTCTTTTCCACTGTCCACCATAGGAGCCCAGCAATGGAGAAACCCGTGCCGTAGACAGCATCGTAACATTGCCTAGACTATACACTGCACCGCACCACCGCAACTGCATAGAGCATCCGTCGCTGTCACTTGTGCGTGATGTTGCATGCAAGAATCACTGGGCAGGGGGGCCGTACAAGCACAGTTGTCTGGTTTCGCGGACACAAAGATGGCACTGTTTGCAGAATGCCAAGGTCCCAAGCTGAGCTTAAATACACCTCATTGCTGAAAAAAGTTCTGCTCGAGCCATAGGCTACAATTAGGGCTCCGTGTTTTCGAAGTTTATTTTTCGTCAAATTCGGAGGGTGTTCTTCGGAGTTTATTTTTTGCCGAAGATTCGTAGTTTATCGGAGTTTATATTTGGTTGATTCCCAATTCTCCGAAATTCAGAGTTTAATTTCGCAGTAATTCCTATTCAACATAAACATGTAAATAATAACCGGATGTAAACGTATGCCAGATAAACAATAAAACGCGCTTGTACCGATTAAAATTGCTTCAGATGAATTTGACGTTCGTGCCATTGCCATTGGCAATATTAATTTGTCCCACTACAAAAGTGTTGCTTCGATAAACGTCGATACCTTAAAAATCAATAAACTCCCGGGGGCAGTCACTACGAAGCTTGTAGTCATCCCATCTTATTCCATCAATCTAGCCCACGGCCGCGCGAGGTGGAGTGGTTAAGGAGGTAATAGAAAGTTTCAACTGTTTCGTTTCTCTATTTAATAGAATCTCTATGGTGCATAGCTTTCACTGTTAGAAAAGCATACCATCTGCTTTCTCTAAGTCACAAATCGCTTGGCTCAAAATGGAAACCAAAAGATTGGGTTTTGTTGTGACCCGAATGTATGATGACCTGATGCCCTGAATCAACCTCGACGAAAGAAGCGGCAAGACCCCTTTTGACAACGGTCTGAGATTTGGAAGATAATTATGGTGCCAGTTTCTCAGGACCATTAACTCCGTGCTGATCAAATTGTAAAAAAAAAAAAAAAAAATATATGTCTTTCACTTCATTTTACATTTTTTTTGCGGGGGGGGGGGGGGGGGGAGGTGGCATGGGCACATAAACATTTGGAGTTTATCGAATAAATCCGAATAAACCAAAATTTTACCGGTGGGTGTTTTTCGGAGGTTTTCGGATTTATTCGAAAACACGAAGCCCTAGCTATAATGTAAGCAGCATCACAACAGCTGGTTCTGTTGGCACACATAGGCAAATAAGGAAGGGTAGAAAATATTTCTGCCTGTAAACAAAATTAATGCAGAGGTATAGCACTTTTTCTTCAGCTACTTACTTTTACCCTCTTCCGGGCAGTTCTCGGCGGCTTCCAATATTTGTTTTTCCTTTTGTTTTGATGATGACTTCATACGGAAAAGCACATAGAGGGCCTTGGTGCTTCTCTCAAGGAAGGCTGCGAGACCCTCCTGGGCATCTCTCCCTGTCTGGTGTCGGAACTCCTGCTGAATCTGTAATAATAAACTTTGCTCAACTTATTTAAAATATGTCAAAATCATAACAAAAACATTCATAAAGATTTTTGTCCAATAACATAGCATGACAATTAAGGCTATTCATGCTTTTTTGCTCTCGGAGATACAAGATGCGTTACCTAAATGATATATTTTAGTACTATTATTTCAACCATCTAGCTTTGACTTCTTGCAATGTTTGGAGTTCTGCATAATAGTTTCCTCAGCTGCACATTAACATTAATCATATTTCTCTGTTTGATGCCGAAACTTACATTGCTGCCGAGTTACTGGCATATGTAGACAAGTTGTGACTATACTAGCCTTTTATAAGACGTAAAACAAAATGATTAGGAATTGATGTCTCCCATTGGAATATTTTTGGATCATTCTACCTAAATGTATAAATAGCGTAAGAATCCTAAAAACAATCTGAACCGTATATTACTGTGACGGTAATCATGTTCACAGCCTCCATAATCAACCAGCCATTGAGCTGTACAGCAAGGGCATTGTGATAACTTGTCATGGTTCAAGAAAATGCTACAGCTAGTGGCAGCCAACACATCAGGTTGTGAAGTGAAGACCTCAACAGACGTGGAACATGACTGCTACTATAGTCCGTTTCATAGTTAAGCTAAAATGCTGCCATGGCTAGTTGTGCAAGCACATGGCTTTGTCTAGTACCCCATTCGCATGCGACCACATGCAAATGAGACGCTAGACAAAGTCAAGCTCTCGTGCTACTAGCCTTGGCAACATTGTAGCTTAAGTATGAAATGGAGTGTAGTTGGTCATACAGACAAAATTCATTACAACGGACTAACATGACCTAGCGCAAAACATCCCCCCTTGTATCCAAACTATGCTGTATCCAAAACGGGGAGGTGCAGAAATGGATAATTTCTTACAGAGCAACTTCATGAAGCTTTATTTGCAAATCTTTCAGAAAGAACAGTGTGATGAGAGGCTGCTGGGATTGTCTGAGTGAACATGCAGTAACTTTTCACTAGATCTTAACTATATGCAGGAGTGTACATTTTACTTGGTTTAGCTGTGTAAACGATCCATCTTCGTACTCACTGATTATGTTTTTATCTTCGTATCTGGCCAGGATTTAAGGCAACTACTTTGTCTGCTACTCGGAGACGACTCCTTCGTTAACGATAACAGCTCTTCCGTAGATTTGCATAAAGATAACATTGTGTCGGATTTTAAACAGACCAAGTCAGCCCTCCCTGAAATTGACAAGGACAAGGCCAAAAATCACAGCAAGCTCTTCAGCACGCTTTCTCAGGAGCAATCCATTTACAGGAACGCTCAGCGCGAATGCGCCTCACAGTCACAACAAAGGGACCATCGCAACACACGGCCAGGTAGCTAGCCTCCCAGAGTCGCAAGTGTTTTCCGCAGATGTCACCAGAGACATGCTTCTGCTCGATTCCCTTGTTCTTCATAATTGTACTGATTGTTTGCTTGTACAGGGCCTTTGCGACATCCAAATGTTTTTACCTAGATCTGCAGTGCTGGTGATTCTCACTTTATTGCCAAGAAATCAATTTTATCCTTTATGCGGACATATCAATGCCACCCTCGTCGAACATGAATAGTGCGCAGACACACAAACATAAAAAAGGGCAAATTGAGAGTTCACTGATTTGGCTAAAGTCCTCCCAAAGATGCACTACATGGCGCACTATGGAAGACTGACTGCGGCCCTTGGACCACTGCGCCAGTACTGGTGCCTTCGTTTCGAGGCGAAGCACCAGTACAAGTCCATGGCTTCAAAAGTAAAAAATTTCATCAACATTTGCAAAACCCTTGCGACTCGGCACCAACTCCTGCAGAGCTACAAAATGAACTCTCCCAAGTTCCCTTTATGCCCGAGAATGCTGTGTGCCCGAGCTGTTGACAAAGCTAGCTTGCCAGCCGCTGCCCAAAGCTTGGAGTGCAAAGCAGATCTCTTGGAAGCAAAAAGCGTGTTTCTAGACGCCGGAGGCTACAGGGTAGAAGACATTCTGGTGGTAGGTACCGGAGAAGTCCCCCAGTTTGCGCAGGTACGGGACATTTATGTCTCAAAGAATGATGCTTTCCTACTGCTTGAGAGACTTGCTACAAACTGTTTTCACCAACACATCTGCGCCTATGAGGTGACCAAAACAGGGGTGCTTCAACTCTCGAAATGTGGTCCTGACAGTGCCGGCCCTACATCATCAAGCGCCCGGGGCGAACTGCGACCGTGCCCCCCCCCCCCCTTCCCCCCCAACTCCCTCTTTATACACCCCTAGCTATCGACATCACGCTGTTCGTAAACATGTGAGTATGGCCCACCGTGGTATGGCCAACACGAGCATTTTGTCAGACGAGAAACGATTCCCAATAACGAACGACGACCGAGCATATAGCGTCCTGTCGGGCGCCATGTTCAAATAAATCAGAAAAGAAAGGTTCGAAAAAAAGGGGGGGGGGGCGGTGGCGCCCCCCTTTTGATGGCGCCCATCCCTAAGGCCGGCCCTGGGTCCTGAACTGGAGGCCTCACATCAGCACTTGGACCTGTACAGTGGTGGACACGTGTGTCTTCGTTACGACGTATTATTTTAAACAGCCAGTGCCCATTCAGAGCCTGTAAATATGCTTATTGTATTTGTGTTACATGGCAAAGTAAATGGTTCCTTTCGAGGTATGCTGTCCACATTTGAAATGAGACGAGCACTGCAGTATAAATAATTGCGCTAACCTGCGGTGGGAAACTCCCTTTGCCTACAGTGCCTGTACAATCTGCTGATCAAGTGGGTTAATAGTTTTGTAATTACTAGCCGCACACTGTCGCCGCGAAGCGGCGTGAACGCAGGCGGGGGGCTGGCTTAAGACGCTCCCCAGTGACACACGGGCCGTCCGAAAAGGGTGACCCAAATGGCGTGAGCATTTGGTTCACCCTTTTCCGTCGAGGTGCACGACATAGGGTACTCTTCTCAACGGAACCTCCTCGAGAAATTCGATTAATGTGCGGGGCAGACATGTGGGAGTTTCTCGTACGACCTCTTGAACGTACGACCGGTTGAACGAACATTCACGCTGGGATGTTGTTTGTCGTGCAACCGTCCCAAAACTGTGAGCACATATCAAATATGCTCGATCAAATGTGCCAAATGAGTCAGTGAAGGCGAATCCTATATCCCGAGACAGAGAAATACTGAAATACACGGACATGATCCCAGATATTTGTGTACGTTCGTCCTGTACGGCCTCAGTCGTAGTGTTCAATGCTTCACACTTCACTGCACTTCAAGGCAAAAATAATGGGTATGACAGGCGTGGAAGTTCGGCAAAACCGAGGAGGCCATTTGCAACTTATCTGCACGCAAAACTGACCGAGCACAAGTTTAATGAGAAGACACTCTTTACTGAACCGCATAATAAAAGACGACAAGGGTATCCTTACCTCGTTCCGGCGAACATTCAAGTCAACTCACGCCCGTGCGTAGCTTCCTGTGCTTTGCTAGATATTTGGTTAAATTCCTTGAGCACGACGCCAGCTGCCAGCTGTTTTCTGTTGTAGTACGTACACGGTAAAACTGGTAAAACCGTAAAACCACTGACAAAACAAGCGTTGGGTAAAACCCGCGACGGAAGCAAGAAGAACAACCGCGAAACTTTTTATTTGTCTCGTGTTTTAGTAGGTGCCTACCAAGGTTGCCTGTACTTGTTTGTTTTCTGCCAGTTTAGGCGAAGTGAGCCACACGCATGTTTCGGCCGGTTCAAAATTGAATAAATGGGACCAACGGCACAAAGAAAACAAGTTTCAAGTACTTTTTGAGATTTTTGAAGTGACTTTTACTATTGAACGACTGCATGCACTTGAATGTTCAATTCAAGAGTTTATAAAACGTGACAACCCCAGGCTTGTCACCTGCGAACAGGGTAGTTACGCTCGATGGCTCGAGCCCAGTGGGTCGTTAAGTAAGCCTGTGGGGTCGTTACAGCCGTCAAAACGCATGATGACGACGGGGGGTGCTCACTTTTTCTTAGAGTGTAAGCGTTCGAGCCGGCCGGAGCGTACATCCGAACAGACCCATGATTTTCGTCCCTGGAAGGTTTCCTACGATTTTCCGGAAAGGTGTAGTAGAAACTCGCTAAGCGTTATGTAAAACCCCCGATTCAAGCGATTTTAAAACGACCTGAAGCTCGAGGGAAGCACGGAAATGCGCTGAAGCTTAGCCCCCTCCATACTGTCAAAGCCTGGCAGATCGCCACGAGTCGCGGCCTCCGAAAGTGAAAAAGCGTCAGACAACGAATGAGAGGAGAGGCGTGTAACGGGCGCCCCGCTGCGGCGAAACGCCAAAACACACTTCTCCCGAGCGATGGAATGTCCGCTCACGCTCCTCGCGTTCCTCGCGCTACTGCGTCTTTACTGGTCGGGTTTGAAAACCGTGTTTCGGGTCCTTGCCGCTGTAAAAACTGCGCCCTGAATACCAGAAATGCTTTGTGCTACCAGGTCCTCCCGCTCCAAATCTGCAACCAGGCACTCCATGGCTCTGTCGTCCAACTGCCAGGCTTTGTGAGAATAGAGGAGGCTATGGCTGAAGTTATTACTCGTGTAGCACGCGCGAGGCCTTCGATGCGGAGACGCTGATGATATTCTCAACATTCGAGTTTTCGCATCGCCGGCCTTGTGCCCGCTGCACGAGTGGTGCCGCCTTTTTCACGTGCTCAAACTGACCGATGTAAGGGTGTTCAATGTCGCGCAGCAGGTTCCTATTTGATAGCCCATGTTAATTTTCTCTGTTTAGAAAGTTTATTAGTAAATTTTAGATAATTATTTTGTCAATTAGTATGTCTTCTGCAATTCTTGACGTCCGCTCTAGCTGGCATGTCTCCCCCGAACAAGATTTTTTTTTTCCTCGAGCATTTTATTTTGAGGGCTTTTTGGACTTGTTTACATTTTCAGTTCTTTTAAAGGCTCAGGTGATTAGTGACAGACTACTGTATTATTAGCGTCTATTTCCCTCAGTAATGCCTTATATGCTATGGCTGCTTTTGAGTGCAAAAAAAATTATACGCTCGCAATAAAGATATTTATAGCAACAAGGAGTCTTTCGAAAATACTGAGTTTATTTTATTTATCTTTTCTATGATCTTGACATGCATTTTGCAACACAATTGGTGTTGTTCTCGGGCCCCCGACAAGTGATATTTGACAACGCTTTCTCACACCTCTGGTTTCTTAGGAAAACATTTATGTTTCTTCGTTGCTTCAAAATGATATTGCCATCTTCACATGCCGGGAGCTATCAACATTAGTTCAGTCAAAGCTTTTAGGGTAACACACGGGTCGGGTCATGGAGTTGGTTAGTTTTGCAGTGGTAATAATTCTTCCAGTTGTTTTTTCGAGAGAACCTCTACAGAAACATGAATCCTCGGAGAGGGGTATGGAATTTCGATTTCACTTGACTGCACATAAAAATACAAATGGCTGCCCTATTGAAAAAGCAAAAATCCCTATATGATTTGACCAGTAAAGATAGCAGAACTTACAAAACTGATATGAAGCGAATATCAGACAAATGTAAGTTATTTTATTATTGTATGCCTTCTAATATGTTCGTTGAACACCTTCCTTTAACTTTTTATGACTAGAGTTTTTCAGATTAAATATAAATAACATACAATACGCAGCAATATTGAACTAATATTGACAAGAGAAAAGATTTTTGCAGAACACTCCAATTTTTTTATATAGAATAACCAAATCAGAACGCTATAAAAAAAACCTGAAGGTTTTTTTTGTTTTTTTTTGTTTTGTTTGTTGGAGTCACATTATTATGCTCACTATTTTCTGCAGTACACTGATCTGCAATCAGCTTATCCAAATATCCCATTTCATAATGACAAGAAGTCTACAGGAAGACGAGCTCGATATACTTTTGCTTTCTAGCTTGAAGAGGTTTTACAATGTCCAACCAATAAATTACTGTAGGCCAATCACAATGAAGAAAACGCGGGAAATTCACTTCCTTGTTCTTACTGTGAGGATATTATCAACGAGTAAGTTTGGTACTTCACTAGAGGTATACAATACATTGTTGGTATGTCCCTTTATAATCCCATCATAACTCATTGAAACAGTACAATCGGGAACATCTTGTTAGAACAAGGTTAAGGTAAATCCTGTAACCGCTTCGAAATCGCGCCATTAGCTTGGGTGAAAAATATAACACTTAGTATAAAGATACGCAAAATACAAGCCAAAAATGTCCTATGAATTTTCCTAAAACACTTCTAAGAGTGAAAGGTACGGATACATGCACAAGCTTTAGAAAAAACTAAACTAGCCGGTGTGATCCTGCTAAACATAAGTAAATTACACAGGAAAAAAAAATCTCAGCTGGTATTTTCCACAATCATGCCAAATCTTCCTTGCGTTTGTGTGTGTGTGTGGGGGGAGGGGGTTATGAGGATATTATACCGTGTGTAGGTTGGTCAGCCATTTAAAGTTCCGACGAGTCACTCCCTGCAGATGAGCAATTTAGCCAGTGCAGTACAACCGCTAACCGGGGGTCTTTAACTTGCACCACGCAGTCGTGATAAACGACCGCACGCCGGTACGATGCTCATCCTGATCGAAACGGGCAGAGGTGGGGCTCGAACCCCTGCCCTGCCCTGCCCTGCCTGTGATGTGGATTGTAAAGTATATAGTAAATGTTTAAAAAAATATCTAAATTTTTTTTTTCAGGTTCAACTATCGCTGAACGGACAGCCTCCTCCCAAATGCAGCTCTAGCGGTCAAGACCACATTGCAAAGATTCGAAGCTTGACATTATCGTATTTTTTACTAAGATTATTACATTAACATTGTTTGTAAATTTTAATTGGAAAACTTAGGTCGACATCTAATACATACATGGGAAAACAAAGCAGAGTTTGTGATGACCTTCTTTTCCGTTCTTTTTTGTGCGTGTTTGTGTGCGTGTTCTGAGCTCTCTCCTGATGATAAGAAAGAATGAGTTGTGGCGCTACTAGGATATACGAAGCGTTCGAGCCAGCCCCAAGCGCACATCCAAAGAGCCCCACGATTCCCCTCACTGGAAGGTTTCCAAGGGCGTTCCGAAAGGGTGTATTAGAAACTTGCTAAGCCTCATCTAAAATCCTCGAATTAATCAGTTTTAGAACGACCCGAAGCACATGGGTAGCGCGGGTGTTCTGAAGTTAAACTCGAGTAGCAGGCGCAAGGCCGGAGACGTGGAGACGCGGTTGATATTCTCATCATTCCCGTCTTCGCATCTCCGGCCTTCCGTCCGGTGCACGAGTGGTAAGTTTAGGGCCTTGCCGCTTTGCCCAGGTGCTTTTTGAGCCGTCCTTAAAGTGACCGATGTAAGGATGTTCGATGTCGCGCAGAAGGTTTCTATATGAAAGCATATGTTTACTTTCTCTGTTGACAAAGTAACTTAGTAAGTTTTGGATAATTTTTGTCAATTAGTATGTCTTTTGCAAGCCTTGACGTCCGCTGTGGCTGGCACTTTCTCCCCAAAAACAGTTTCTTTTTTCTTTTTTATTTCTCAACCTATTTTTAGGTTTTTTGGGCTGGCTTGCACGATGCCTTATACGCCTTGGCTCCTTTAGAATGCAGATGAATTATACGTTCGCAATAAAGATATTGAAAATAACAAGCAGCTCTTCAAAAATGCTGAGTTCACTTTTTTTGTGATATTTACAGTAGAATATTACCTATTGAATAATAGGTAATATTCTAGGACACTAGACAAGTAATATATTCTAGCACCCGTGAGAAGTAATATTTCATAAAACATTATAAAATATTACTCGTCTGGGGTCCTAGAATATTACCTATTGTTTTGTTATATTGACACGCATTTGGCAAAACAATAGGTAATCTATTGTTTTGCCAAATGCGTGTCAATATCACACTAAAAAAATTGCATTTGGCAAAACAATAGGTAATATTCTAGGACTGCAGACAAGTAATATTTCATGTTTCCAACACGTCTGGTTTCTTAGGATGACATTTATTTTTATTCACTGCTTCAAATGTTGTTGTTATCTTCACTTGCCCCGAGATATTGATTTCAGATCTGTTATAGCTTCAAAGAGTAACGCACGCGACGGGTCATGCAAGTGGTACGTTTTGCAGCGCTAATGATTCTACCAGTTGTTTATCTGAGAGCACCTCTACAACCACATGTATCCTCGATGAGTGGTATGGAATTTCTGATTTCACTTGACCCCAGATAAATATTCAAATGGTTGCCCTATACACTCCGTGCGACGCGACTGGCGCGCCGCCGCGCGGCTGGTACCGAAGGTAGGCAGTGAGAACCCCAGAGAAAACGAAACCGAAACCACGCCGTGTACGTCGGTATGCATTGAAATCGGAGTGGTGCGGTTGCGCTGGGTTCACAGCATGAAGTGCTGCCTGTGCTGCGTCATTAGGTGCTTCAATAGTTATGCGTCGTATCTCGTGGAGACAAAGTTTCACAGTTTTTCACCTCGCCGATGTTTTGTGGGACAGCGACAACGATGGAGCCGTGCCGTACGACGCGAGAAATTTGGTCTCCCGATCATGTCTGCCACTGTGTTGGCACGGCTGACATATTCTACACTGCCGCTTTGCGCTCTGCGTTTGTTTTCGTACCAGTAACGCCTACATGTGTCAGCGCCGATGGGACGAACTGAAATGCCATCCCACACTCGCGGGTTTGCAGTGCCAATTTCATTGGCCCTCCAAAGAAGTTCCGTCCCCATCATACGTGTCGATGATATTTCCGGAAAAGTATGGCACACAATCTGTACTTCATGAAGAAAGATTCGAACGTTAAAAAAGTGACAAATATAAATCTAAAAAAAAAAAAAAAAACCAATGAAACTCGGAATCACTGGAGAATCGACGGTTGAGTATGGAAGTGTATGTGGTGTGCTTTCTTTCTTGATCAGCCTCCTTTTGGAGGTGGAAACGCTGACACCCCGAGTTCTGTAGACAACAATTTTTTTTTCTCTCGGCTTTAGGGCCGCCTATCACAAAGTGGTTCGACCTGGAAGTACCGTCCTACTGGTCCCTTCTTACCTGTAAAGTGTGCACCTCCCATGATGAGTGGAATTATCTGACAGCCTTTGACGGTCAAAGCCAGTTCCCATTTAGTTACGCCGCCCAAACTAAATTTCAACCTGGTTTCGCTATGCCAACTCTTTTTGTTATAATAAGTGTTGTGCCAAGTGACGGTCATGTCAAAGTACCTGTGCACCGAAAATCAGCACCTCGCACAACAGGTTATTACACAACAGCTGACCGCAAAAGCCCTTGGCGGCTAAACCGTGTGTTGGCCGACAACTTTGTTTTCCCGCCTTTAGAACCACCTTTCGTAAAGTTGTTTCCATTGGAAGTACAGTCCACTAGTCCCTTCCTACCTCTAAAGTCTCCACCTCCCATGACGAGTGGTATTCTCTTGACAACCTTTTCATGGTCAAAACCGGTTCCCATTGAGTTAGGCCGCCCAAACCAAATTTTCAGCTGGTTTCCCTGTGCCACCTTTTTTGTATAATAAGTGCTGTGTCATGTTACTGTCAAGTCCAAGCACCTGTGTGCCCAAATCTGCACTTTGCACAGCCCGCTAAAACACAACATTTTGGGTTCAATATTGGATATCCCGTACAGCTTTATTTCTTTATTCGTTAGAAACATAACTTTCAACCTGCCGTCTTAAAGAAACTTGGCACTCTCCGTGCACAAACTTAGTGAACATCTCACTCGCCTCCAAATATCATCGTTCCAGCAGTCCTAGGTTTACAGCGACGAGCGAAATAAATTTCCCACTCAGAGCAATTATGGTGGCGGCCGTCTTGTTTTTCGGAAAATTGCTCCAACTCCTTTTTCGGTCGCAACTAGAGAAATTACCCCTAATAACGACTCAAACTCAATATATAAAAAGTGGAGAACAGCTAAATGCCCTTCTGCCCCAGCACTCATGCAACGTCACCCTCAACTTATCGGCTCAAAAAGCAAAAGTTTCGCCCGTGCGCGCTTCCGCCGCCACAGCTTGGCATGCGAAAAGGCGCCGGAGGCTGCTGAACGCGCCTCACAGTCGAACGCCAGCTCCTCCGCTAGCGGCGCTGCGCGTGTTTTTCAAAGCGCCCCCTATAGTTCCCGCACGGAGTGTATTGAAAATATAAAAATCCCTATATGATTTGTCCAGTAAAAATAGCAGAGCTTACATAAGTGATATGAAGTGCATATCAGACGAATGTAAGTTATTTTATTATTTTATGCCTTTTCAGTTCCGGTTCAGTTCCGGTTCAGTTCCGGGGAGCAAAAAATAACGGTTCGAACCGGTTTGAACCGATCAATTGAGAATATATTTTCCGCGTTCTTCTCGAAATAGGCCCTATTTACGCCGTGAAACGATTAACTATTTAGTTTATTTTATCGTCTATACCACCAAAGTTTATTTTCAGGTACCAAAAATATAAAATTCCGGTAATTAATTTCGACGCAACAAAAAAGAAAAATCTACATTAACGTACAAAACGCCATGTTCATACGACTCAACATCCCTTTGTTTACCAGGGTCACATATATTTTAACTAAATCAAAAAGCTTAAGTATAGCGGTAAAGAGTTGAGCTTGTTGATACATACCTGTAAATAGATAAGCTTGAACTTTAGAACAATACTGCCATTCCCTGTGCATTCTTTCTTCGTGTTCAAGTATAGTGTAACGTTCAAGCTGATCTTTTTAAACGATATCAAAACCTTGTCGCGAGGTGTGGTGGGTCGCATAAAATGCCCTTGATTAGTACAACTTTGCGTCGCAGTAATAAAAGTTAATCGTGGTTGTGTTCTTGAGGTAAGAAATTAGTTACAGCGCATAAAATCACGAAATTGACACCTCGTCGCCTTATATGCCATGAATACGGTTTATGAAATACGTTTCCGAATAAATATATGAGGACGACAGAACTGAGCTAAATGCAATAGCATTTTCAAAATGTCACGATTTTAGGACAATTACTTTCAGTCTATTTTTATAGAAGCACCGAATGGCAATCCCAATAGTTGTTTTTCTAACCAAACATTGTTTACACTCAGCACCGTGGTGCACGCGGCGAATCATGCAGAAAGAAGTAATCGAAATTGTTCCCTCTAATCTATACGCGTCTTCGCACTCAGATCGAATCTGGCCCAAAATAGCGCTTGGGTGAACATCTCCTTATACAGGATAAACTGGCATAGCCTGGCTGTTGAGGTTTGCTTTTGACAAGAGGCCGGTCAAATCAATTTGAAAATAAGCATCACCCTTGGTAATAGATCAGGGGTGGCCAAGCTGCGGCTCGCGAGCCACATGCGGCTCTTCGCGTGTTAAAGTGCGGCTCGCGGCTTCCTCCCCAAACCACCCACCTCCCCTGCCTTCGTTCCGGTCACACGAGCACTTTTCCAAAAAGAGAAATGGAACGCGTTTTAAATCGAAAGACAGGTTGAGGTTTGGCAGTCTTGTGTACTGCTACCTTACATACAGTTGGACTGCTTTTGACTCGGATAGACTGAAAGTAGTTCGAGCGTCGTTTATTGCTCTGGACAAAAGTTTGTCCCCCCCCCCTCCCTTCGCGGCTCTTGGAAGTTTCGTGCTTTTGTTTGCGGCTCTTAGGCCTGGTCAGCCTGGCCACCCCTGTAATAGATGATGTTAACGCGATAGCGTTAAGGAGCTCGTGTCGGAGAAAAGCCGACATCGGTTTCGTGAGAGGAAAATCCTGATTGGTCAATGTAATCATGATGTCACAGCTACATTTCCTCGCGCAAAAATTTCATACAACCCACAACTCTCACGTTACTATAGACGTCACGCGTGGAATGAAAATGATTAAAACATGACGTATAAACGCGAAATAAAGGTCGTCAGATGTCTCAAATGATTTCATTTTATATATAGTAATTCCTTCGCCTTAAAGATCAAACTTGAAGAATTTTAGGTGGGATTTAAAACCACGACCCTTCGGTTGGCAATCGGATCAGCTGAACACGGACAAACAAAGACGTGAAGAAAAGGACTGGACAAACACCGTTGACTAACAACTGACTTTTACTATATCCTCTTCCCAGCCTAGGCCCTTTCTTCTTCGTCCTACGGCACATTAAAGGGATACTACAACTAAATTTCGGCGCTAATTTTTTGGTCTATATGTGTTCAAAAGACAGTATCACATGGAACATACCAATATCTTGTTAAAAAAGTCTCGAAACGGAATTTTAAAACGAATTAAACAATTAGCAAAGAGCACCTGGTGGATGTCGCTCACGCCTCGTTTGTAATGCTCGTCTAGGAACCTTGACAGCTAGTGACGGAGGTTGTCTCGTCTCCGGCTACGACGAGAGAAGGGGGGAACGAGGAACTCCCCTCTTCCCGAGAATCCCTTTTGTGTGTCGCAGTAATCGCTATTGTCCCCCTAGAAGATTATAGAAGATTAACCCATCACTCGAAATTCGTACAAAAGCAGCCGCTTCGGTGGCTGGAACGACTAGGCCATCCTCTCGACGTCAGCCTCGCCGTAGCTTTGCTCGTCTTGAGACGACCTACGTCAGGATTGCGTTGGATGTCACGTGCTCTAAGCTGGGCCTTCTCCGAGCGCTTGCCAGAGTGGGCCGTTTATAACGAAAAATACAGCCACCAGGATCAAAATACAAACGTGCGATTGTCATTTACGGATATTGTGGATCATATTCAACCTATTTTTGAACACGACGGGAATATTTCAAATTTCGTTGAGGTATCCCTTTAAAGACGTTTAAAGCAACATTTTAGCCCATCACTCAACGGGGTGTGGCAAACCGCAGATACTGGCGCTCTTTTTCGTGAACAATAATTGACGAGGTGCTCACGCAATCTTCTCCCTTTCCTTCAATGGCCAAGCCCTCCAGCACTTCATGCGCCAAGGAATTCTTGTTCCTATGAAGGACGGTTATGCTGGTGAGCTCTTCATCACATCCACAGGTTCGGCAATGAGCTGACAAATGTCCCACTGATGTACTTTTGTTTTTCCGTGTTTAGCTTACCCGATTGCCAGCAGTATGTACCAACTAGCTCAACTAAAGCCCTTCGATAGCGAGTCAGACACGCTGCTGACTAGGCCACACAAGGCACGGCTGCGCGGCGATGAGGAAGCGATGCAAACCGAGTCCAAAAACGCTATAGCGTTCCATCTTAAATGCGAAGCTTAAGCGTCCTCCAAGACATTTTTGTTAAGCAAAACAATGTAGTATTTTATGCTCCACTTGACATGATAGCTCATGATAGCTCATGATAGCTCATGATAGCTCATGATAGCTGATGGTTCGTTTAATTGGACACTATCTGACGATTTGCGTGCGTAATCGTCATAATTCCGACACGCGCCGTGTGCACTTTGTTTTTGTCCAGCCCACAGACACAGATATTATGTTCACCACATAAAACAGGCAATAACAGACTTCTATATACTTGAGTAGTTATATGTGTCAGGAACATATAGTTACTTAAATTTGCTTCAAAATCAGGTATTTTTGTTATGTTCTCCCAAATCACTTACAACGTACCTGTCGAGAATAAAAACGCCAGAAAGGATTTGCAGAGCATCTTTTAGATAATTTCGAGTGCATCGCTTTGGAGTGATCGGCGCATTATTGATGTTGTCAAATCTTCAGTCACTAATTAAATATATATTTTATTATCATCAGTCATTTTTACTTCATTGTTCCCATAACCGCTCGAGACCGACATGGTAGGATGATACTCGAGACTACACCAGCTGCCGACACTGCGTAAACGTGTTTTTTTTTGTTGTTGTTGTTCGCTGATTGGCAGTGTGAAACATCTGGTTGCAGGGTATGGCAAAAAGGACTTTCCGCTCACATGATAGATCGGAAAGCAAGTTCCAGAAATGTGTAGAAATAAAGAGATAATAAATGATATTTTTCTAAATATTCCCTTGCAGAACGCATTACTGCAAAAAGATATGCATAAAGATGCATGCCGTGATATTCCTAATTACACATAAATAGCGCGAACGACGGAAAAAGATTCTTAAAATCCTAATATGAATTACATTTCATTAACTTGCTTGAGCTCGAGAGAAGAGAGAGAATGAACTTTATTTATGCAGTTTTCTGAAGGGGGGGAGGGGCCCTTAGTCCAGGGCTCCTGTGGCCTTCGCCGCCGAGCGGGCGCGGTCCACCAGCTTACGCTGGTCATCCAGGCTGGAGCTGAGCAGCACGGCCTCCCATTGGGAAGGGGTGGGGTGTGGGATGGGGGGAATCGCGGGGTTTCGTTGGCATGCCCATACAGTGTGGTATAGGTTGGCGTACGTGCCGCAGAATGGGCATTCTTTGTTGTATTGTTCGGGGTACCATCCGTGAAGTAGACTTAGGTGTCGATATGTGTTGGTTTGTAGTTGCCGCCAGACAACAGCCTCCTCTCGTGTGAGCTCCTTGTGCGGCGGGGGGAGCTTTTGGCGTTCTAGGCGATAGTACTCTGTGATTTCCGCGTACTGGGTCAGTGGGTGTCCGTCGATCTTGCTCTCTTCTGTTTGTCTGCAGTCCGGCGCTCGGAAGGTATTTGCTCGAGTGACAGCGTGGGCGCGCTGGTTGCCGGGTACAGACTCGTGTCCAGGGGTCCAGACCAACTTGACCGGGGGGAGCTTATCTTGGTGCTTCGTGAGTAGAACGTGCGCCGATTTAGATACATAGCCCGTCCGGTAGGCTCGGCACGCTGTTTGAGAGTCCGTTATAATTGTAGTGTATGGGTCGCTGTTTATGATGGCTAGTGCGATGGCTGCCTCTTCGGCTTCTGTTGGTCGTTTCGTTTTGATTGTCCCAGTGACGACGGTTTCGAGGTCTCGATTGATCACGCTGTTAGCCGCTGCTTGTTTCTGGGGGTAGTCTGAGGCGTCCGTATATCTAACCGCTGGGTGGTCTGCGTAGATTCTGGCGTGTGCGCTTGCCCTGGCTTGGCGTCTTCCTTTGTGGTGCTCAGGGTGCATGTTCTTCGGTATCGGTGCGACTTCTATGAGGTCGCAGACCGCTGCCGGTAGGGGCAGTGTGGGTTCACCATCTGTGTGGCCTAGGTATCCGAGTTTGCACAGCAGGTGTCTGCCGGTAACGGATCCCCGAAGTCGATACTGTTGTCCCGTCAGGTGGGCCTCGATAAGTTCACATGTCGTATTGGTAACTCCTGTGGCGTGTAGCTTCTCGGTAGCTGTTGTCGGTGGGAGACACAGTGCCACTTTGTAGGCTCGTCTGAGTAGTATGTCGATCTTCTCTATTTCCGAGGGTTTCAGGGGTAGGTATGGGATGGAGTACGTGACCCGGCTCACAATCAGTGCGCGGACCAGTCGGAGCGTGTCCTCCTCTTTGAGGCCTCGATGGCGGTTGGTGATTCTGCACAACATCCTGATCACTTGACCTGTGGATCTCGTGAGGTGGTCGATGGCCGTTGTGGCACTGCCATCCTTCTGCATGTGGAGCCCCAGAATGCGCATGCAATCCACTGTGGGTATCTTGTTTTCGTCGAGAGATAGTTCTATATGAGTGCTGGGTTTGCTGCGCCCGGGTGGTTTCTTCTGTAAGATCATGAGTTCGGATTTGGTCGGTGAGATTGTCAGGTTGCCGAGCTGCGCGTATGCCTGTACAGCTCCCAGAGCGCTTTGGAGTGCCTCCTGCTTTTCTCCTTCCGAGCCCCTGGTTGTCCAAATAGTAAGATCGTCTGCGTATATGGCATGGCGTATGCCGGGTATTGCATTGAGTATGTCTGGGAGCTTGTTCATGGCCAAATTGAATAGGGTCGGCGACAGGACGGACCCTTGGGGTGTTCCTTGGTTCGGGGTGTCGAAGGTGTCGGTACGCAGTGACCCTATACCGATTGTGGCGGCGCGATGGCTGAGGTAGCTTCTAACATAGTTGTATATCCGTTCGCCGCAGTTCGTGTGGGCGAGGTTTTCTAGGATCAGTTTGTGGCCGACGTTATCAAAAGCGCTCTTGAGATCGAGTGCTGAGATGGCTTGCGGTGTGTGTGCAGATAATGTATCTAACAGCTCCTCCTTCAGTTGGAGTAGGACGTCTTGTGTTGAAAGGTGTGCTCTAAATCCAAACATCGTGTGAGGGTAAGCCCCTGCGCTCTCGAGGTGTGGCTGCAGGCGGTTGAGCACAATGTGTTCATATAGCTTACCCAAGCACGATGTCAGTGATATCGGTCTTAATGTGCTGAGGCTTAGAGGCTTGCCAGGTTTGGGTATTAGTATTATCTCCGCGTGCTTCCACTCCTTGGGTACGTCCCCCCGTTCCCAGTAAGAGTTGATATAGTCGGTCAGGGCTATTATTGAGGGTTCATCTAGGTTTCTGAGAAGCGATTCTGGACCTTATCTCTCCCTGGCGTCGTATTTCTGGTGAGCTCTTGGATGGCTTTGGCGGTTTCTTGCGGTGTTACCTCTTGGTCCAGCTCGGGGTTGTCGGTGCCTGTGTATTCAGTTGTGATCGCTGGGGGGTTCGTTCCTGGTATGTATATACGCTTGAGTTCCTCGAGTAATTGGGCGTCGATTCCGTTGTACTGGTGTATGATCTTCCGCGCTTTATGTTGGGAGGCTGCTTTGCTTTTCATGGGGTCGAGTAGGTGTTTCAGGAGGTTCCATGTTTTTGCTGTGCTCAGCGTGCCTTGCATCATGTTGCACGTTTGTCCCCAGTTGCTACGAGTGAGCTCCTCCGCGTATTCTGCCGCTTCAGCGGTGAGTTTGACTATTCGAAGTTGTAGTTTCCGGTTGAGCTTCTGTCGGCGCCACCGTTTGATGAGACCGCGCCTGGCGTCCCACATGTGTAGTAGACGTGCGTCGACAACGGGTGTTTGGTCCGTGAGCGTGATCCGTTTGGTGTGTTGGTCGATGTCGGGTTGTAGCGTACGCACCCATTGATCCAAGTCGCGTATTGGTGCATGCCTGTTCGTGGTTTTCTCGCGCACTTCTAAACGCTGTCCAATCCGTAAGTGCTATCGTTTGGAGAGTCTTTCTGTTTTCCGCTGGGTATTGTGGCAGATATGATACAGTGGTCGCTACCTAGTGTTTTTTCTAAGTTTTCCCATTCGGCCAATGGCATTTGGGAGGTGAGCGTGAGGTCAGGGCACGTGTCCCGTGATACGCTGTTGCCTATCCGCGTGGGTTGACTGGGGTCTGTCAAGATCGTAAGCCTGTTTTGATTGATAGTATCGTGCAGTTTAGCTTCTTTCGGTTGTGATTTTTGATAGCCCCATGCCGGGTGAGGACCATTAAAGACTCCGACTATGATGAGCCGGCCTTTCGCCGTTTTGAGGGCCCAGTTGAAGAGGGCATCGAATCTGGCGTAGCGGTCGGCGGGCGAGCTATAGATGTTTAATACGAAGGTGCTGAGTGCGCCTCTTCGTAGCGGTAGGATTTCTATGAGTATCGCGGTAATTCCTGTGTCCAGAAGGTCGTGTTGGAGGACTGTAAGAGATTTACTTACTAGGGTGGTTATCTGCGATCTTCCTGGTGTTGTGTAAGTGTTGTACCCTGTGAGAACGGGAGTGGTTCCAGTTTCTTGCAGCGCGATCACGTCCCGTGGTTTTTGAGAGTGCTGTATACATTGTCTAAGTAGCCCTTGTTTTTTCTTAAATGATCGACAATTCCATTGCCAGATTATCGTTTTCGCATTTGATTGTTTAGGCTGTCCCGCCATGTTGTTGTTGCTGTTGTTGCCTGACGGTTTCAGGGGCGACGTGTTTCTGGAGTATCTCGAAGATCTCCTCTATTCTGAGGTGAAGCAGCTGTTGCTGTTGGTTCTGCTGCTGCATCTGTATCTGCATCTGTTGGTTTTGCTGCTGCATCTGTTGTAGCTGCTGCTGTAGCGGGGCGATTGCCGAGTTTGTCAGGCTATTAATCATCTCCGCGAAGGTATTGTTCTGCTCTAAGATTTTGTTGAGTCTTTCCTCGAATTCGCTTACTCTAGTCTCGAAGCTTTGCTCTAGTTTGGAAAAATCCGCTCGGAATTTCGCAATTCTAAGGGTCACACTTTTCTCTGTTTTGCCTGTGAGCATCACGGGTTCATGTGTGTGTTCAGTCGGGGGGGGGGGGGGGGGTGTAGAGGGGGGTAGGGACCGTGCTGCCCAGCTCACCTGCTCAGTCAGATGGCCCTGGTCACCCGTCTGCTGGACGACAGCTCCCTCTGCGGGCCCCGGAGTCAATTCTTCCATTAGGTCCGGCTCCCCGTCCCCACATGCTTCAGTGCGCGGTCGTTTACTCGTTGATGAAAGGGGTTCGTCGCTCTCGGGGGATCTGGTCCCCGTGGTTGACTTTCTGGTGTGTTGCCCCGTAGGTGGCTCTCTGGGATGCTGTCCCGTCGTGGGTCGGCTTGGTGTGGCGTTCGACGTGGTGTGCTCCGATTTAGGTCCTTGTATGACAGCGTCAGCCCAAGATTTAGTAGAAGATCCCGCTTTGGGGGATGGTACCGTTGGGGTTCGTGCTTGGCTCTTTTACCCTTGATAACTCGTTGTCTGTTTTGCTCTGGCGCTGGTTTCTACGTTTTGCTTGCCGGGCTGGTGTTCTGGGATTGGTTGACGCTGGGTTTGCTGATGCTGGACCCTCGACGCGTTGGGTTTTCCGTATCTTGGTATCTTGGTCGGCTGCCATTCCTCGGTACACTCCGTGCTGCCCGTCATATGTTCGCCTTGACAGATGCCGCACTTGGGTGTGCACTGATGTGCCTCGGTGGGTTCTGGGTGTCCGCAGGTGACGCAGATGTGTATGTCCGGCGTCGGGCACACGTCCGCTCGATGTCCCTGTTTGAGACAGATGCGGCACACTTGTTTGGTCGGTCGGTAGGGTTTGCAGCAGTATTCGCCTCCCTATGGGTACACTGCCCGGGGGATCGTGGTTCCCTTGAAGGTGATGATAGCTTTGTCGGTTTTTCCCATGTGTCTTGCGTATTGATTTCGTGGGTTCTGCTCCATAGTTCCTTTAGGAGTATTTCCTGGGTGACTTCAGGTTCCAGGTCATGAATTACCCCTTTGGCGGAGTCCTGGGGTGTCACCGAATACGTGTGGACCGCATAGTCGTAGTCCCCCAGACGTATTTGGTCGATGTCACACAGTCGCGTGGCGAGTTCGATGTCTGCGGTGCTAATGATGACTGTATTCTGATCATGTTGCACCCTGAAGATCACACGGCCGCGCATGGCCTCGATGGGGAGCTCACTGGCTTGACTCAGGCTGCGGGCGATGGCAATGTTGCTCTATTTCGCAAAGTTCAGGCCTTCTCTCGGCTTCATGATGATCTTGTAGTCGTTCTTTGGTAGCGGTTCTTGCTTTACGGCACGTTTCGTGGTGCGGTAGCGTGGTGTCGTCTCGGGTTCCCTCGCTCCGTGCATGCCCGTTGCGTCTGCTTCCTCGTCGCGGTAGCGAAGCTTGCCCCAGTCTCGAACAACTCTGAGCCATCCTTTCCCGTGTTCTTGATTGGATACCGTGGCCGCGGTCCTTCCGTCGTCTTGTAGTTCCATTGCAGCTGTACCGGCTGCCATCTCAGTCGCTTCGCATCGGCCTTGCGCCGGGGCGGTTATCTCCAGGCCGGCGGCCCAACCACGCCTGGATAGCTAGGTTGGACATTGTACATGTACCTTTTTTTAGTACACGGAAGTGACGTCATCACGTCTGATTGGTTGGAAACAAAAGTGACGTAATTTCCCTAGAAAAATGTGGGCGGAGTCGGCAAAACTGGGCGGAGACGGCTACCGGACGTGACAACAAAATGACGTTTCGTTTTGTACCGAGTACGTTTCAAAAGGTACTTGCTCGGAACTAGGTGTCATTGGCACCATGTTTTCGGCGGCGAGGCGTCGCCGTCTCGTCAATTCGTCTTTTTCTTTAATATAGCTTTTTTTTTTCGCCAGAAAGGCTGTATCGGGAACACCGCGATGCATTCGAGCTCCCGGAGGAGATCTTTTGGAAGCAATACCGCCTGCCCAAGATCGTGGTGCGGTGGTTGTGCGACGAACTTCGCGAGGAACCGGAGGTGGGGAGAGTGCGTACCTCGTGGACGGTCATGACTGTGGAGCTTCAAGTGTTGTGTGCACTGCGCTTCTACGGCACGGGGAGCTTCCAAGGCATGGTGGCGAGCGACGAACACGTAGCGCGGGACCAAAAGACAGTCAGCGTTGCGGTCCGCGCCGTGTCCGTCGCTATCGTGCGTCGTCTCGGGGTCCAGCGTGGCTGGATCCACTTCCCCGAGACGCCGAGCGAGAGGTTCGACGCGGAGAAGGGCTTCAGGCTGTTCGGCAGGATACCCGGCGTCATCAGTTGCGTGGACGGGACCATGGTCTCCATCGTCGGCCCGTCCAAGAACGACCCCACCGTCACGAAGGCGGCGTACTGGTGCCGCAAGTACTTCTACGCCCTCAACGTGATGGTGGTAAGTACACTCATGTTACGTTGTCAAAACGCGCCCCAAATCTCTAGAAAAAAAAAAAAAACGTATTGCCGATACGGTTATATATGCCGTTTTATGACTGCGGGCTGTGGGGTCTCACGACTGCGCGAGCGTGTGCTCTACGTAGCATGTGAGCCGTGAGACGCTTCTCCCAAAAATAATACTTGTCTGTTAAGACGTGCAAGCTTCCGTAAAAAAAAACAAAAAACAAACAAACATTATTTTTGTTTTAAGGTAGTTAGTTGTACCTTGCGTCCAGGAAGGTGTGTTGACATGCATGTGTCAGACAAAATAACTTAAAAGGTTCTGAAATTGCGACTGCTTTGTGAACCATAAGTACAATCTACTACTTGTGGATTCAGGTAATTACATGTCAATATCTCTCTCACTTTCAGGTGTGTGACGCCGACTGCCGGATAATGTGCATCGACCCACGGTATCCCGGGTCGGTGCACGACTCCTTCGTGTGGCAATTTTCCTGGCTCCGAAGCCAACTCGAGCAAGGGCAAGTGCCACGCGACGGCCGGTTCCTGCTTGGTGAGCATACTAAATTCATTCCTTACGCACACGCGGTGGCTCCCACTGCTTGAAAGCCACAGTACCACACGTACTGTGCTTGTTGTGAGGCACACAGACACAGTTGCTGGAACTCCTTGAAGTGAGACAACACCCAAAGTTTGGCCATTAATCTCTGTTTATGTCCACATAACTCTCACACTCTGCAGGCTACGAAAGCCACACTAGACCAATCTCACGACAGTGATAGACTATGCAAGGCATGCAACCGCAGTGCGAGTCGTTGTCCGGTTCGGCCCACTCACTGTTACTGTCTGCCTGTTCCCTCTTGCTGGTTGGTTTTTGCATGAAGTTGGAGCTCTTTCGCCGATCCCGGAGGGCTCGCCTGGTCGCTTTGACGGTCGTCAGTTTGTACGGAATGGGATCAATTCCTCCTTGGCCACTTGGGGCTCGCCAAATTTGTCCTCGGGTCGTCTCTGTCCCACACACTGGATTCTTTTCCCTGACCCCTCTTCTTCGGTCTGCCTATATAGCTCCTCCTATTAGACCCTCCGTGTCCCAACAGGACCTGACTCCTTTCGAATCTAACCACCCCCTCTCTTTTCCCCATCTCCAACTCCACCGAGGATTAGGAAAGAGGTTCGTCGAACTGGCGCCTTATCCCCTTGCTTGCCAAAGACAAGGCCAGCGTGTTCTGCTCTGCCCGTGCCTAAGGTCACGGCCACACTCCCAAAAGCAACAGAGCTTCTATCTGTCGGATGCAAGGGCCTAATAATGCACTTGAATACAACACAGCACCCCTAAGGAACCGTGCACATATCCCATACAACCCACCAGGAAAACACATAGTTATATGAAATAACAGGGAGTTTGCAGGCAAGGTGGTGCTAATTAATCATAATGTAAACTGATACTGTAGTGCAGAAATATTAACACACTTTTAAGTCACACTTAAGTTACATTATAATTGACATAGTTGCACACAGCTGTTTTCTTGCCTTTTATTTTAAAAAGTAAAGAATGTAATATGTTCCATCCTCTACATGTGCAGGTGACAGCGGCTACCCCTTGGAGCCCTGGCTCATCACCCCTGTTCCCGGGAACCACGCGACCTCCACCGCTTGCGGCCGGTTTAATAAGGCGCATTCCTCGATCAGGTCTGTTGTGGAGCGCTGCATCGGGCTGTTGAAAAACAGATTCCGGTGTCTGCAAAGGCACCGGGCTCTGTATTACCACCCTTCAACAGCCACCGCCATTATTTCGGCATGTGCAGTGCTCCACTACATCTGCCTTGCATCGAGCGAGCCAGAACCGGAGTCAGACTCCGACCCTGTAGAGTCAGAGTTGGAGTCTGAGCCGAGCTCGGACGGTTCTGAGCCGAGCTCGGAGAGGTCAGCGTCGGCTCCCGAGAGGCTGGCTCCTGCCGGCCCTCCGGTCGGCCTTCCGGTCGGCCTCTCGGACAGGGGGCAGGCTCTGAGGCAGCGCCTTGTCGCCCGGTTCGGAACCCGCCGCAGACGTGCCCGTGCGGAGCGCCACACGCAAGGGGTCCGCCGCCACGACGGTAGTCCCGACCACCAGGGACTCCGTCGGGAAGCCCCTCAGCGCCCTCGCTGCGGTGGTGCCCAGCACGAACGCCGCCAGCGACAGGGAACCTCTCGCCACCACGACTGAGGTCCTGACCACCAAGGACCCCGTCACATTCTTGCCCTCAGTGAAGCCCTCCCCGTGGAAGCCGTAAAGTGCACACTTCGCTTCCTGCTCCACAGTCATGGCCGTCCACAAGCTACATACTCTCTTCAGCTCCTACACCTTGTGAAGTTCGTCGCACAGCCAGCGTGCTGCCTCCGGATACGTGTCGAGTGCATCGCGGTGAAATCGATACAGCCTTTTTTTATTTTTATGAGCAGAAGGCACGAGACGCAGTCGACAGTGACAGAAAAGGTTCGGAGGTTTAGTTGCCAGACCAACAGGTCATCTGGATTGCCCCTGCAAAGAACTCAGAAGTAATTTAGACTACCTCTAGAAAGAAATGCTTGCTTTTGCAGAGATTGCTTTCTTAGTTGCTGATTGAACCAGGGATATTGTTGTCATGGACATTGTTTCATTTTACAAATGCTTCAAAGCGTCTTGCCTTCTGCTCCATTTTATTATCTCTTTTATGGTACTTCATCAAAGTTAGGTGATTGTGTTATCTCAAGACAGTGCACATGTAGTTTGTTTTGAAAATTGCTTTATTTCTTAAAGAAAAACCTGTGACTTCATGAATAAAAGTGTGATAACATGAAATGTAATATTTCATTCTTGGAAGTAAAACTGAGCATCGACTGGAACCATGTAAGCAATTGGGCAATCTTAAGTATATATCAGAGATATCTTGTTGAACACTCTGGTCTTATTTGAGCACAATGGTTAAATTTCGAAAGGAAAAAAAAAATATATATATATTCTCTGACTAGCATACCACCTTATAAACACTGGACCACTTTGAAAGAATTATCACAGATGTTGCGCCAAACATTCTTATTTGAGCACAGCAATAGCAAGTTCTCGAAAGATAAAAAAATTGTTTCTGACTAAAGCAGCCGTCACTCGCGCGCTCCCCGTTGGTTCCGTTGACCCCTCCGCTGCCCCCGGCACACCCGGCTCCTCGTGGTTCGACATTTTGGTTTGAAGAAGGCGCGTAGCGCACATCCCGCATAATATTGGAACAACTTTCTCTCCAATTAATTCTTAAATGTATTGCAAAAGGGTACAAAAAAGCGGTTTGTTTTAACAACGCAAAAAAGGTTTTGATTGTTTTTCAATACATTTACCTGTACTAGAACAGATGCGACGGGCAGCGACGCACAGGATTGGTTGCCGTTCCTTCGCTAAACGCAGGAACTGCTCTCCGCGTCGTAGTAAATCCTATCCCGTATCCCGCGCGTAGGGACGCCTCAGGGAATGCGTAGCTACTTCCGCTCGTCAGTGGTTGGCTCCGGACGTCGCTGAAACGGGTGACGGGTGTCAAGTTTGCGATGACGTAGCGGCGTCAAAGTGGGCAGAGCCGCCACGTGAGTGTTGCTAGGATACGCTCCTCCTTTGCATTACGTCATTTCCATGTACCTTTTCTCAAATGTCCAACCTAGCGATCCTGGTTTAGCGCGTTAGGCCTAGCGGGGCGTCCTCCGCGTCGGAATTTCAAACCGCCAGAAAATGGTAAATCCTGGATTTACGATTGAAATTCGGGTGTCCACGGGGTCCACTTGACTAGCGGAGATCGCTGGTATGGTCTGTTTGTAGTTTCGTTCAGGTTTTTCAATGGAAAATAGGTATCGATGCAGGAGGCCACACGAAGCTCGTTCGCTCCGTCCGGTCCCCTAGCGGCCTTCTTGAGCTCGAAATTTAGCGAAGTAATGGCTCGGGAGGTTAATGTTATATTCGGTTTTACGTGCACTTGTTTGGGCCCTCACTTTACAACATTGTGCTTTACCAGTCATGCGTTCTAATATTTCTCTAGGTTGCCATAAATCATCGCGAGACTGCTATAAATACTGTACAACTTTACAATTTGGGCACCTAGTGCTAGTGTTAAGAACATCGCATTTCCCCAGAAAACTGAACTGTTTAACATAGTACGCACGTGACGCCATCACACTATATGCTGGCGGTCATTGCGATTCTTTCTTCCTGAGAAAACCTAATCCAGTGATGCAAAACGCACGCCGGAAGAGGCTCACGCTTAGTGAAAGCCAATTATTTTAGAGGCGTGAACTATTATTCTTAGTGCATCGTCATGAGGAACGGCGCGAGAGTCTAGCACGACGAAAACGCGCTTTTTGGCAAGAGTGTTTTTGCAAACAAAGTAGGTTCTGGGAACACGCTTTCTGGTCTGCGCCGAATATGCGAGGCAGAGGTACCTTTATAACACAGTATGTTTTTAAAACTACACCCCCCCCCCCCCCTTTTTTTTTCTTTTATACAAAATGTTTTGCATTCCTGAGAAATTGCGTCCTCCTTTTGGGTGTGTTAATTCGACAAATATATTTGTCACTTGGTAACAGTAACCCTCAATTGCTTTTATTTTGCCCCCCGTGAAGTTCAAAGGGTCATAAAACGACATCAGGTTGGAATGTTCATGACTTTGCAGAGGCGTACGTACGGGTTCAAGTCTGGCCCAAGTAGACTCGTACAGACCGTCACTGATACGGAAGCTTCTTTGTCGCGGTGAAATTGCGATGATAAAATGAGACTATTTCTTTCAGTCTTGCCTTTCAAAAAAGATTGATGACGTAATTGTGGGATCGAAACCACCCACCTGACGACACTCGAGCACGGCTCATAGATTGGACACGAGAACTGCGTGAGCACTGGACTTCGGCTCGTAACACTCAATGCCTCGGCGGACACTTGGGTAGTGACTCGTGTCCAACCACTACGGTGATGAGAACAGCCGTACTCTAACAATGCCTGGAGCTCACCACGCGTCTTCTTCTTTTCCAACCCCAGCTACGGGGTATGATTAACGTCGGTGGCATATGATAGGCACCAGACCACGTGGCCGCTTCTGGCTCCGAGTTGAGAGAATGAACGATGCTCATATTCCTCTATTTTTTTTTAGCAACTACCATTGCCTAGAAAGAAGAGCTAAAGCAACTTAAATTCGTTATTAACGTTGGGGAGTGGCTCTAAGTAGTATTTAGAGAAGGTAGAAATATCATTTCACGGTTACTTTAAACAAAATACAGAGGTGGTTGAAACTTGGGGAATAACTTGAGAGCGAAGCTCGTGCGACACTTTGAGCGGTTGCTAACGTTCGGCTGTCCCTCTGAAGCCACTATGATCTTTTTTTTTTCTCCAGGTATTCCTCCCGTACACAGATGTAGTTCTATGTAACGTCATAGTAATAAATCAGATTTAGTCATTTTAATGCTTCTATCCTCGGGAAGATCTTTCCGAGGCCGTTCAGCAACAACGAAAACAAGTTTGGGTGCCTCAGTGATGTAAAATAGACCTATAAACCTGTTGCTATATTACCCAAGCATCAAGGAGAATGCAGGGATTGGTGTTCCACGCGCCGCACGTGCTGGCCTCAGCAGTAGCAACTTTTCGAAAGCAAAAACCTAAAACAAATGGCATCTTGCACATCTTGCAGGTGCGTTCGTCAATGCTTTATTTTGGTTATTTACTTCGAATCTTTTTCTACGGGGAAGGCGTGCGCGTGTGGCACGTGGAACAACAATCCCTGCATTCTCCTTGATGCTAGGGTAATATAGCAAATGGTATAGACGATTGCAAGCTGGGCGACTGGCCGCCGCCATGTCTCTGCTCGAGCAGGCACGCCCGTGCGATTACGAGCTTGCCAAAGCTACGTTCACCCGCGCGTTGCACGCGCTTGCACGCATGGGGCACCATTTGTGGCGCCATGCTTGCAATTGTCTATATGACCCAAGCATCAAGGAGAACGCGGGGATTGGTGTTCCACACGCCGCACGTGCTGGCCTCAGCAGTGCCACGGCCGGACCGCAAGCGCGCGCTAAGAGAAAGAAAGGAAGCGCTTCCAGTCCGGCCGTGGCAGCGCTAACTTTTCTAACGCAAATACCTGCAACAAATGGTATCTTGCACGTTCGTTCGTCAAAGCTTTATTTTTGTTATTTGCTTCGAAGCTTTTATACGGCGAAGGCGTGCACGTGTGGCGAGTGGAACACCGATCCCTGCATTCTTCTTGATGCTTGGATAATATAGCAATAGGCATATTGGTCGTGCAAAGTTTTTGTACTTTCAGTAAATACCGTTAAAAAATAATCTCTCACTTTATTACTTGCAAAAACATCTATTAGTTTTTCGCTCTGCGCCATAGCAGATGCAGAAAAACGAAAGGAAAGAAACAGCTGTTCCCTCCTCAATTCGCAATTAGACGAAGCGGCCACCAGATCTGACACTAATTAATAATTATAAACCGCCAGTGTTCATCATCGTCTTGCGCTGGGGGTTTGTAAAGCAAAGAATTTGGGCTGGGCTTCAGATATTGTTAGAGTTGGGATATTATCATCTTTAATTGAATAACAACCGTTACCAGAATATTTGGTGATGCTGATTGTCATAAACCCGAGCACTCGACTCGGGGTTATGAAAATCGCTCACCTAACGGTGTCACATGACTCTCGGTAGAAATCGTGATATCATGTTACGCCGCGATGTCAACAAGGTTAATATATCTAGTGACTTCCTCAAATTAAGTCGATTTGACTCAGTGAATCACGTGACGTCACGGGGTCACGTGGCATTACTTGACAGCAAGTTTTGACATCATGACATCACGTGACAACGCGACACATGATTAATCGTAGGGCTAATGCAAAAGCGCCACGAAAACCTACAAGTGATCACACATTGCAATTCTGTATATGTCGATTTGATTAATACATACAAATTCACCTGGCAGTTTTGTATTCCCGAATATTCATTCTGTAATACTAACAAAAAAGCAAAAAAAAAAAAAAATTACCTTGAACCGTTTTGAACCGGTTACCGTTATATTTTTTTCGCGTTCGGTTCCGGTTCAGTTCCAAGATGGCGGCAAAGATTTCGGTTCGGTTCAGTTCCGGTTCGGCTAAAAATAACGGTTCGGTTCCGGTTTTCGGTTCGGTTCGTTCCCGGTTCGACACCCTGCTCTTAACTCGTTAAAGCAATGGAATCGGGGACATCTATGTTAGAACAAGGTTAAGGTAAAGTTTGTAACCACTTCGAAATTGCGCTTCTGACTTGGGTGAAAAATATAACACGTAGTATAAAGATGCGCAAAATACTAGCCGAAATTGTCCTATGAATTCTCGTAAATCACATCTAAGAGTGAAAGGTACGGATACATGCACAAGCTTTAGACAAAACTAAACTAGCCAGTGTGATCCTGCTAAACATAAGTAAATTAAACAGAAAAAAATATCAGCCTTTATTTTCTACTATTATGCCAAATCTTCCTTGTGTTTTTGTGGATTGTAAAGTATATAGTAAAGTGTAGTAAAACATTTTCAATTTTTTTTTTTCAAAATTAATATACGCATCGCTGAACGCACGGCCTCCTTCCAGATGTAGCGCTAGCGATCAGGAACAAATTCAAAAGGTTCGAAGCTTCTAAATATCTTATTTTTGATTAAGATTATATACATTAACCATTTTTGAAAATTTTATTGGAAAACTTACGGCCGGCCAAGCCCTCTAATACATGGGGGTAAATAGCGCCAGCAACCAAACACGGGCCGCATATTTCGATTTCAGCTGGCAAAAAAAAAAAGAAAAAAAAAAAAAGAAAGATGTTTGCACTTGTTTAATAAGAAAAAGGGCAGTTTTAAATCTTCGGCACCTGGTTCAAACCTCTAGCGCAACATTTATGCAGAGAGTGAGCGTCCCGCGAAGCGCAGTTTAATTTTACAGTAAAATAACGAAGTTAATTTTTTTTCTGGGACGTGCTGTACTTTTCTGGATCTCTAATTTATCTTGATAAAGACAAGTTGCAGTCATGTCGGGGACGTGAAGCTCATCCAAAACTCGCAATCCTCTGCCATAAGCTTTTTTTTTTATATATATATATAGATGTAAGAAGATCTGCTGGGGCATTGTCGTCAGTTGGGTATTCTTAATACTCGAATCATCAAGCGTCATACCTGTTTCGTGTGTTGGCTTATGGGCTGCCTTCTAAAAAAAGAAAAAAAAAAGAAAGAGGAAACAGACTTGGTATAGTTTACATAAGAATATCGTTTTCTTTTGTTTTCAGCTTTCCTTAATATATTGAACGTTTCGGAAAGATCTTGTGAGTATTACACGTTTCTTTCTACCTATAGTATATTTAAGTCTTCTTTAAAATTCTCCAAGTTAATATCTAAGTAAACAGAGTCTATTTTGTCTTCATCTCAATGCGAAATCTTTAATAAAATTGCTTGGATTAACGTATTCACTTCAGCGTGTATTACCCTTTTTGTTTCATATCGGTATCTACATTTAAATAGTATTACATGAGATAATGCATAGAATATAAAAGAAACAACCTTGTACACATTGTATCCCTAGTTAGATTAAAAAGCTAATAATAAATATTCGCCGGAAAACGTGACCTGGGCGTGTGAATTCAGTGGCCCTCATAAAACACAAAAGCAAGTAAACCAAGGACACAGTATGAAGTCCAATGCACACCACCTCTTATTAAAGCGACGTCGTTTTGTTTAGATTTTAGACCTTTTCATAAGCATTTTTCATGATCTCAAGAGTGTGATCTTCTTAAATCAAACTAAAATTACGTTAGGTATTGCATGATGAGCATAAGAAACAACGCAAAAAACACAAACAATTATTAATTGGCAGAAAGGTGGACTAGGTTAAACCAGAAAACAATCATGCACTTGTAGGGGGCAGTAAACATTCTAATATCTGTCCGCTCATTGATTTTTTTATCTCTTAATATTTAATAGTTTCAAAACATATTTTGGTGCACTATTCGCACATCATTTTTAAAATGAAGAGATTATCATCTTTTAAAATAACAGAAAAAAGCTCGTTATAAATTTTTGAAGAAAATTTATTATCGCGCCATAATAACACCTACCCAAGGTTAATGTGGGCTTGCGTACTGAATACATCCTTTTCGTAGTTGAGCTTTTAAGTACCCGAAGACCCTTGCCTCCATCGAGGCAAGAGTCTTCGAGGTTTTTACAGTTCTTTGAGCGTAATATGCCCTTCTTCGTCTTATACTTATCCTTTTGGATCATTAAAAACTGATATTGTCTCCTCAAACAGCTCCATCAAGAAGAGAGGTTGGCCTATACTTTATAGTGGATTCTAATGTCAAACCGGCATTTGGCCTCTCTGTTGGAAAATACGTGAACGCTCTTTTCGGATCAGTAAGTAAACCTCAATTACTACTAGCATTGCTTATTTTAGTGTTTCATCGATATATATATATACACATATCTATGCAATTATTTTCGTCGCAATGCGGTGTCCACTGATATTTGAATATAAAACTGCTTGATTAAATTGCAGCGCTTCCGAAGAAGAAATGCCTGCAAAATGCTAGCTCTAGATTATACCTAGTTTGAATAAAAAATCACTTTTTTTGCAGCTCGTAACCGGAGAGGATCATTATGAGGATTCTCTCTCCCTCAAGGGCGTATATATGACTCGGGTATATAGGAGAGAGATGGGGGGGGGGGGGGGGGGGGCACGTCATTGACACGTGTAACGTTAGCTCGCAAAAGTTCCGATGTAAGGCGAAAGGCGGGCATTCTTTTACCGGTAAATTGAGCGGGCAAGCTTTTTTTTTTCCCTGCTAAATGAAGTGGGCAATTTAATTCATACCCTCAACGGAGTCGGACTCTCGGTCACGTGGGCTTGACAGTAGCCAAGTAATTTTCTACGGTTTTCTACGGTTTTCGGACGGTTTATTGTTTTACGTTTCGGCCGGAGTCCGGCCTTCGCCAGGAAGGCCAGAAGGCAGGAAGGCCTGACGGAGGCTGGACTCCATCCGAGACGTCGAAGAATAAACCTTCCGTTGTTGCTGTTTTCACCAAGGGTTTTCTTACCTTTTCAGTCATATATAGGATGACCCAAATAACCAGGCTCGGTCTAAAATGGACCGTAAAATTCGACGCTTCTACGTAGAAATCTAAACCTTTTGTCGGAGGTGAATTTCACATGTCTGTATTCTCTTGTAAAATTAGAAAGTGTAGTTTCCTTTCTGTAAGAAATAGGGCCAAGGAACTTGCCTGGGTCAACGGCGGGCGGCGACGCAGACGACCTGGACGAGTTACGGGGTGTATTTGGCGCTCGTATTAGTAGATGGCGCTACCTCCTTGTTCCAGCTTGCTTTTAAAGAAATATCGGAAGTGCCCGCGTCGACCGTGGTCTATTAATACAAATATACCCTTTTGAATTCTACCTTTGGCTTTAAAATATATGCAGACAATGATAGCAGAACTTCAAGTCACAAAAATAAAGGAAAACGCGGTTGCATAACGACGGCGCTGACGGCGCTCTTGCTGCCGGCAGATTTCGTCTGTGTGTCGTCTGCTTTCTTTCGCTAGTCCGCTGCAGCCTCCGACGCTGCTCCCGACACCTTTTTGTCATGGTTGGTGGGAAGACAGCCACAATGCGTCACTTTGGATGCTACTTAGACCGCACTTTTGAGAGACGGGAGGCTACCAAAGCGAACTCCAAATAAACAGCAAATAATGGCTCTGTAAAGAGCCTGTCAGCAGAAGCCCACGGTTTTCAAGGTTGTCGAAGGCGATGGTGATATGTGCAAAATTGTTAGATATATGCTCTTCAGTCAACATGTCCACCTCGAATTAAGAGGCAGTTGTGCAGTCTTCGCTCATAATCCCTGAAGGCTGCCTCCCGCATGTTGTCCGTGGTCGCCTCACAACCGGATAGAATCCGCTCTTTTAGTTCCGTCATCGTGCGCACGCGAACTGTGTAGACCTGGGCTTTTACGAAACCCCAAACAAAGAAACCACAAATTCTCAGGTCAGGGGATTATGAGGGCCAGAACATTTCGGTGATTTTCGACTCATCCAGTTGCCGGGAACGGTCCTGTCAAGCTAGCTGTCACTGTTGTGGCTAGTGCGGGGGCGCTTCCTCTTGCTGGAAGATGCGCAGCCCCCTTTAAATGTGCAAAGCTTCCCGCTCCGGCAAGACGTCCTGTTGGAGCATGCGAAGGTAGGCGTCGCCGGTGACCATGCCCTCAAAGAAGAATGGACCGACAACACCTTTTCTTCAAAGTCCACACCATACTACGACCTTTGGTGACTGGACAGCCTTTATAATGATTCAGGGAGGGTTTGTCTCGGACCAGCAGCGGGTGTTCTGCTTCTTGACGTGCGCGTCCAGATGGAAAATAGCTTCATCCGTGAAAAGCAGAAACGGAAGGCGGCTCCTGTTTGTGGGGATGCGCCCAATTTCGTCCAAAAAGAACTGCTTTCGCCGTTCATAGTCATCTGGCTGCAGCTCGAACAGGACATGTGGCTAGAACGGATACATTTGTTTGATGATCTACCTCCTGACAAACATTTTACTGATACCAAGTTGTCTTGGGACTTGTCGCACGGACAGCCATGGGTTCAATGCAAATACCCCAAGCACGGCGTGACGCTTGACCTGCTGCGGCGACCTCTCTTCAACTACTCACAACCTGGTCTGCACAGTTTTCTCTGTGTTGAATCGGTGTACCCAGTGCATGACGGTCCGATGGGTGGGTGGACGCCTATGATAAGTGGCTCGAAACTTCGAGCTCACTTGCCTCATACTCACGGTTTCTGTAAACCAAAGGACTACCTGTGCCCTCTCTTGGACAGTCAGGTGACGCATTGTGGCTGTTTTCCCACCAACCGCGACAAAAGAGGTCTCGGGAGCAGCGTCGGAGGATGCAACCGACCAGCGAAAGGAAACAGACGGCACTTTGACGAAATCCGTCGGCAGCAAGAGCACCGTCAGCGCCGTCGTTATGCAACTTCGTTTTCTCTTATTTTTGTCACTTGAAAGTTTGCTCTTATTCTCTGCATTTATTTTTAAGCCAACGGTAGATTACAAAAAGATTATGTTCGTAATAATAGACCACGGTTGACGCGATAATTTTCAATATTTCTTTAAAAGCAAGCGGGAAGAAGGAGGTAAAGCCATCTATCAATACGAGTGCCAGACACACCCCGGAACTCGACTTGGTCGTCTGCGTTGCCGCCCGCCATTGCCCGAGGCAAGTTTCTTGGCCCTATTTCTTACAGAAAGGGAGGAAGCTGCGTTTTCTGGTTTTACAAGAAAAACCTAACGTGTGAAATACACCTTTGACGAAAAGTTTAGATTGCTACGTGCCGGCGTCGAGTTTTAAGGTCCCTTTTAGAACACGCCTGGTGACTTGGGTTACCCTATACATATATATGGTGTCCCAAGTCCCCAGGCTCGATCTAAAATGGACCGTAAAAATCGAAGCCTGCACGTAGCAATCGAAACTTTTCGTTAAAAGTGTATTTCACAGGTCGGTTTTTTTTTGCAAAATCACAAACCGTAGCTATCTTTCTGTGAGAAATAGGGTCAAGGAACATATATGGGTCAACGGCTTATGGCTACGCAAACCACCCAGTCGATTAGCGAGGCGGGTTTAGCGCTCGATTTGATAGATGGCGCTACCTCCTTATTGAGACTGGTTGCGACCATTGTGGCTTATTAAAATGGACATAATCTTTTTGTAATGTACCTTCGGTAAAAAAGTAAACGGGGACAATGAAAGCGAGACTTAAACAAGAAAGGAAACGCGATTGCATAACGACGGCGCATTTGCTGCCAACATATTTCGTCTGCGTGTCGTCTGCTTTCTCTCGCTGGTCGGAAAGACCTTCAGACTCTGTTCCCAACGCCATTTATCAATACGCGCGCCAAACGTACCCGCCACTCGACTCGGTCGTCTGCGTCGCCGTCCGCCTTTGACCCTGGCAAGTTTTTTCTCCCTATGTTTTACAGAAAGGGAGGTAGGCTTTGTGATTTAACAACAAAAAAAGACATAAAATACACCCTTCACGAAAGGTTTAGATTGCTAGGTGCAGGCGTCGTTTTTCACGGTCCATTTTAGATCGAGTCTGGTGACTTGGGACACCCTATATATATTGGGTGTCCCAAGTCACCAGGCTCGATCTAATATGGACCGTAAAAATCGACGCCTGCACGTAACAATCTAAACTTTTCTTGACATGTGTATTTCGCAGGTCGGTTTTTTTCTTGTAAAATTACAAAGCGTAGCTCTCGTTCTGTAAAAAATAGGGCCAAGAAACTTGCCAGGGTCAACGGCGGGCGGCGACGCAGACGACCAATTCGATTAGCGGGGCGGGTATGGCGCTCGTATTGATAGATGGCGCTACCTTCTTATCGAGACTCCTCGCGACAACCGTGGTTTATTAAAATAAACTTAATCTTTTTGTAATCTATCTTTCGTTAAAAAATGAATGCGGACAATAAATGCAAAACTCAAAGGAAAAAAAAAGCGTTTGCATAATGACGGCGCTTTTCCTGACAACGGATTTCGTCTGCGTGTCATCTGCTTTCTTTCGATATGGATATGGATATGGATATGGTGGCTTAACCCTTTGTATCGGGCGATCACAGTTTTAACAAAACTGGATCTAGCCAAAAAGAAAAAAAAAAAACAAACCTAAATTTGATTGCCATTGCCCCCCACCCTCCTCACAGTTTTCCCCCACCAGTCCTCCAGTCTTCGCTTTGCGATTTCAACCACCCCGAGGCCGCCGACATCCCCCCGCAGACTGCGCTGGCCACCATGGTCTCGACTTCCCACCTCATTGATGCACGTCGTTTGCGTCGTCTGCCCCTGCCCTGTCGATGGTGTCGGTCCCAAGTCCAACCTTTTCAGACCCAGTGCAACCGCATAATCCACCAGATCTGGTGGCATCAGCGGTCTCAGCTCTCGGCACTCCATTATGATATGTTCAGCTGTCTCCTCCTGCTGGCCACATAGCTGGCATGTACCGTCCATCCCCGGCGTGTACTTGGACCTCAGGTGGCGTGTCCTCAACACTCCACTTCGTGCCTCGCACAGCAGCCCACTGCCCCTCGAGTTGTCGACGAAATCCACGCCCACAATGCTCTTTTTTTCCGCACCGTAGACGGCGAGGGACGGCCGCGCGCCTACCGCGGCGACCCATCTGGTCGTTTCTGTCTCCTTCACGCGTTCCCGCACCTGTTTCGCCGTCCCCGGAGATTCGACCTCGCACAGCAGCACCCGTGGCACGTCATATCGCTCCGTGAGCTTGTTCACTCTCCTTACCCACCGGGTGTTGATGCTTCGAAGGTGGATGTACTTGAACACCTGGCGAGCCCATCGTTGTTCCGGCAAAGTGCAAAGCCGCCGCTCGAAAATCAGTTTGCTGCTGGCCTCACGGGCCTCAAAGCAGGACCAACCCATGTCGCCCTGGACGTACTCACTGGTGGTGTTTCGGTGTGTTCCCAGCGCCAGGCGACCCACCTCTCGCTGCCTCACTTCCAGATGTTCTCGTGTACGTGCCGACAGGCACAGTACGGCATTGGCAAAGGTCAAACCCGGCACCGCCACCATTTTCCAGAGTGCCCGCACCGTCTCGTATCGGCTGAAGCTCCAGATTCCCCTGCATCCCAGGTAGCCCTTGCGTTTGTTCGCCGTGGTCCGCAGCTCGGCCTCATGTTGTTCGAGGTACTTTTGTCCCGACTGCAGCGTCACTCCCAGGTACTTATATTCGGTCCTCCACTCTATCTCTTGGCCCTGGATGTTCACTCTCTGCGACAGCTGCGTAGAGGCATCCTCTGTTTCCTGTTGCTCCACCCCCGCCCCAAGGGCTCCAGACTTGCTGGGGTTGAACGTTAGCCCCAGGGTGGTTCCCTCTTTTCCACAGATGTCCAGTAATTCCTGAAGTTCCTCCAAGGACCCCGCCATAAGTACCACGTCATCTGCATAAATCAAGGCAGGGATCCTCTGATCCACTTGCCTCCCCTCTTCACCGTAGCACATCCTGAAACCCAAGCGACTGTCCTCCAGTGCTCTCTCCAGTCCTGCAATGTACAACATAAACAGAAGTGGTGAAAGCGGGCACCCCTGTCTTAGTCCTTTTGTGGCCTTTATGGGCTCAGTGAACTCTGCCCCCCACTGAACCACTACGCTGTTGTCGCTGGTCGGCTACACCCAACGCTGGCTACCCTTCAGACACTGCCCCCGACGCCATCTATTAATACGCGCGCCAAACGCCACCCGCCACTCGACTCGCTAGTCTGCGTCGCCGTCTGCCGTTGACCCTGGCAAGTTTTTTAGCCCTATATTTTACAGAAAGGGAGCTACGCTTTTTAAATTTACAAAAAAAAAAAAACGGCCTGTGAAATACACCTTTGACGAAAGGTTCAGATTGCTAGTGCAGGCGTCAATTTTTACGGTCCATTTTTGATCGAGCCTGGTGATTTGAAACACCCCATATATATGCGCGCGCGCGTGTGTGTGTGTGTGTGTGTGTCTGTGTGTTGCCGTGCGTGACCGGCTAGGTCTTCCATAACGCGAAACCTGTGAAGTCGGCTCTCTGTTCTAAAGCTTTGCGCGATTGCTTCGAAGACATTGCGATGAAAGACATCGCTCGCGCAAACGTCAAGCACTTCGTGCTTGACGTTTGCGCGAGCGATGTTTTTAGCCACGAGAAGGGACGACAGCTAGGCGACGTCTTTGTGCAACCGACTTGCTGGTCGGGCGTGTCGTACCGGATGAATATCAATTCGTTTGATAGGTCCCAAAGTTCTCTTTCGAGGGAAGCAGAATTCGCCGGTACCGTGAACGATAGTTCTGAAGTAGAGGTCCCACGCCCGTCGTCCGCTGCCATCTGCGAGTCCCACGACACGCGAAACGACGCCATGTTGACAATTATGCAGTGAACCCACAGAATGCATCCGGTTGTCTGTGCAACCTTTTTTTTTTTTTCAATCAACGTATTTGCAGCTTTTTGGAAACCACAAAAAATGGGTTTCATTTTTTTTTTTCTGTTTCTAGTATTGAATGTGTGCCTTCGATAACCCATGAACTTTGATTAAATTTGGTAGTCACGTCTAAACCTTAGAAAACGGCCCGTGACAACGGAAAAGAGAGTGAGCGCGACTCAAACCGGCCAGTTGTCGATCGGAGGTTTTCGCGCGGAAAGAAACGAAATTTCGAGCCTCAAATTCTGTTTTCGGTAGTTGGGCTTTCATATGGCACGTACTACTAAACACCTAGGCGAGCATAAATACCCTGCCAGTGTCCCTTTAAGACCTCAGTGACACTTAACTGCACTGCGGGATGCCAGTGTAACCAGGGTATAAGAAATGTGAACTCGACTGTAATTACTTCGTCATTTTCACTGTAACGTTTATGGTTTGTTACATTTTAGGTTTGGAATTACATGCAGCACCAGAAAAACAACGTCCCCTGGTTGAACCTCGTAGGAATTCATGAGGTTTGTAAAATACCACATAATGAACGCGGATACTTGAATTATTCGCGTTAGCACGAAGTCAGTTATCCACTCTACCGCACTATTCCGCTGCACAATTTGAGCCTTTGATATTTGAAAAAGTGTCGGCAGTTGACGACAGGGAAAAAAGGAAGCAACTGTATTTTTACTTGGGTGCTTTACATACAAAACATTTCTTTATTGCAGTCTCACGTGACGTGCTCCCGGCTTGATTTCTTGCCGGACGTCATGTTGATCAAGTCTGACTTTATGCAATTGTCTGCTGGGAGGGAGATATTTTTTAGCACTTTATTTTTTTTTTCTTGTGATCTACTGCGTCTGCCGTAGTGGTCGGCGACAAAAAGCAAGATTGTCTGGTACCCTACATGCCGGCAGCCGACAAGTCGACCCGTCGCGACTAAAGCGACCCAGTTATAGTCCGTTTAAACCCAAGAATGGAGGTCGAGGGTAAGACGGGCCGAGGAGGAGGAAGCAGACGGAAGGAGGTTTCCCCCTCTCGTCTCCAGCACTCTGTCTGCTTCCTCCTCCCCAGCCAGTCTTACCCTCGCCCTACCTTCTTGAGTTGCAACGGACTATAGATGCCAACTGTACCAACGCTGGCCTTAGATTCACCGTAAAGGTGAATCTAAGCGGAGCAGAGTAAGGCAACGGTCTCCCGATTTCTGACCCCAAGTATCGCGGGAAAGGCGACCGTGGGACGACATGAGGCGGCGTTTCAACGCGCTGCTATCCCCAGTCGTCGTGCCGTCTGCTTGTACAGACGGCCGCCTTAAAACATCCCTTGCGTATAATAAAAAGAACGCAATTACGCGTGTCTAAATGGAACCCACAACATCGGAAGCACGATGTCGGAAGGTTCAATAAGCTTGCTGTTCGCCAGACTTCAGTGTAAGGTTTACATTTCGCGACCATAGAGTGAAAAATGTGTCGCGCTTGAAACCCGGCGCTCCGCAAGCGGATGATTTCCTCGCAAATGATGCGGTCCAATTTGGCGCATATGACCCTTTCTCCGCCAGTTATGGGTTGGCGACAAAAAGAAAAGAAAGGCGATACTTTGAATCCGCCATTTAGTAACTCTAAATTGACCGGGACGTCTCCGAAAAACTGAAATTACAGTAAGGGCCGGTTGCACCAACGCCGCTTAGCGCAAAGCGGGGCTTAGCCGGGAACCTAAGCTAAGTTTGGGTTTCGTTCGGTTGCTCGAAAATCGCTTATCGCTAAACCTAGCATTAAACTACGCTTATGGTAAGCGCTCAACATTGGGCGCTTTGCTTTCGGTTGTTTCTTAATCCTGGATTTAAAACATGGCGGCTGGTTTGTGGTGGTCGACGCGGTGGACGAAATTGGTTGTACAAAGCGTTTTAGGCTACATCAGCGTGAGAGTCTCGACAGAATGACCTTCGATTGTGACAAGGATACAAAATAGTTTCGCGTGAAGTGTTGATCGACCCTTATTTTCAAGTTGGCTGTTCACTCCCAGTGCTTGTTAGCCTTAATTGAACAATTACGGAGCGGTGGGGCTCACGGCTCTCTTCCCGTTGGTTATTCTGCCAACGAGCTTATTGGTATGTATACTTACTGATTTTCGGATAACTGTAACGTATTGTTATTTACCACCTTGTTTATTTCTACTTGCAGAGCATATCCTTCAATCCGATCAGCGCGTTGAATAGTGGCAGTACATGATATCGGCGATCAGCTGATTGTCGACACTTATGCCGTTAACATCAGATTGCGGTGCTTTTAAATAATAAAACAGCGAAAATTCAAGTTCTTTCGTTTTCTGAGTTTCGAGATAATCATCAGAGAATTTTCCTTGTTTCGCGAGTGGAATCTTGGCTTTACAAAACTTTATCGTTCCATAACCGTAACTTTTCCGGTGATCGCGCTTTTTAGGAATATTTTGCTTTATATCTTTCATTCGTGGCGACGACAAATCGTAACGGCTAAAATGCGAGATTCGTTCAGTGCTGTTTTGGGACAGGCTGAACGAATATTAATTTATTGCTGATATGCTTATTGGACACATTCATATCAGTTGGCCTTATGTTGCATATCAGTTCTTATATGCTGCGTATCAGATTTTGGGTATTTGATATCAGTTTCATATATCGCATATCAGTTTTTTGATATTTCCTATCAGTTTCATATGTCGCATATCAGTTTTTGGATATTTCATATCAGTTCTTATATAGATTCATATAATTTTTTTAGTAGGGAAGTTCCATACGTGTAAAAGAAACCCGTTTCCGTTACAGTTAAAATTTTGGGACGTATCATTACATATACGTTGCATTTGCATCTTGCTCATTACCATATTTGCTTATACTGAGGAAAGTTTCCTTTCTTCTTATCTATCCCATCAAATGGGAGCATACGAATTTGAATGCCGTGATGGAAGCGCAGTAGGAGAAGAAAACAAGCGGAAGCAGGGTTTCAGTTTTTGATTTATTCACCTTTAAAAATCTCAGCTTTTAACCATACTCATGTTTGTGGTGGGCGATTCAAACGAGAGAAATGTTCTGTTACACCACATTCCACGAGCGTTTTACAACAACCTCACACGTTTCAACCTAACAAAGTCCCTTGTTCGAACTTTACAACTGTTGCTACTCATTGTTGCTGTCCGCAAACGATCAAGTGAAGAAAAGGGTAGGTCTTGAACACTACAAGTCCTTCTTCCTGACGGTTGGATTGGTTGTTCAGTTTGAAGGTGGGGGACACGGGTAGAAGGAATGAAAGTTATTTTTATTTTTCGATGCACGTGCGCAACAGAAAAATACGTGGAGGACCTTTATATGGGACAAGTAATGTCATTTTCTAGTCAACTATCTGGTATTTGTGACATCAGGTTTCGTATCTCACCGGAGCAAATCAAATAACATTTTGACAGTTTTTGAACTATTTTTTTAACGCGATAAAGCCACCTTGTCCTCGTGCCTTTACCTAAAGGAACAGTGACACCCCCCAAAAAGTTTTTTTCATTATTTGCCTGGCGATTTATTATGGTGTCAGAAAAAACCTCAATCAATATTTTACTACATTGTCACGTATATTTTTAATAAATTCAAAAAGGGCAACCGCCTGAAATCGAAACTGGACTTCGTAGGAAGAAGAATTATAGAGGAGGAGAAAGGTATCAAAATTCACGTGTTTGCGACACTCCCCCCCCCCCCCCCCCAAAAAGAAACAAAAAAAACAACAAAAAACAACAACAACAACAACGCATTTGCAGCTTTTTAGAAGTCACACAAGATGGGTATCATATTTCTTTCCTATTTTTGATATTTTGTGCCTGCCTTCGATGACCTATGACTTTGATTTATTTGGTGGTTGTGTCTAAACCATTAAAAACGGCACGTGGCCACGGAGAAAAGAGTGAGCGCGACTCAAACCGGCCAGTTTTCTATCGGCTGTTTTCGGTCTGAAAGAAAACGAATTGCAAGCCTCGAATTGTGTTCTGGGTATTCGGGCTCTCATATGTAATGTTCAAATTAAAACCTTGTCGAGCATAAATACCTCGTCAGTGTCCCTTTAAGAAGAAATCTGGTTTCAGAAAATGACGTAACCAAATGTCCCAAAGTAAAGGACCCTCAACGTTCATTTTTTGTCAGGGCATCGTGTTTTCGGTATGTACCAATAAAAACCGAATAGTAACCCTTGTCGTTTTTATTGATGTCGGTGAAAACCTAAAAAACTCCGAAGTATATTTTTTTTTTCAATAAGAAAACTCAAGTTTCATGGGAAGAAAATTTTATCGGCAGCTTTATTTTGTGTTGACAAAAAACAAAGCCACAGCTGAACTTTTTAAGAGGCTCATTTTTCGGAGACACCCCGTGTCATTTTTTTTTCTATTTTACACGTGGGCAGTTTTTCGGTGTTTGAGTTAAGCACATTCCCTCTGCTGCATGTAACCGCGCCAGTTTTATCGATAAAAGCCCCGATACACGCGGATTTTATAATCGATACCTTAGAAAACCGACTCTGAGAAAATAAACCTGCCCCGATTCGAGGAGAAATAAAATCTGAAAGGACGGAACTTAGCATATATTAAATGTTTGTGAGCTTCATTTCTCCCGTAATTATTTCGTGTCGCAGCAGAGTTTTTTTTACACTATTTTGTGTTTTTTTTTGTTTTTTTTATGCAACACTCAGTTAGAAGAATCAATGACGGAAAGTTTGCTTGTGAACTCTGTGGAACATAATATGATCATGGAGCAAGAGCGTGGGTTGCTTGTAAATCATGCAATTGATCGCTTCCACAAAGTGTATCAAAGGAAAGATACAACAAAGATACCTCACGCCTATATCGTACTTACAAGGTAAGTAATTTTTGTTTAAACTCATATTGCCGCGCGCCAAGTAGGCAGCGCGGCCGTAGCCTAATGGTTATCGCGCTTGCCTCCCACGCGAAGGGCCAGGGTTTGATTCCTGGCCGCGACTATGCATTTTTGTTAACACTGTAATGTGATGATCTGGTGAAATCAAGAACCGTCTAGCTGATTAGAGGTCAGAATGTTCTACGCGTCGAACCTTCTACGTCGAATGCTCCAGAAGCCAACGTGTGTACAAAAGCGGCTCCGCGGGCAAGCCGGAGCCAGTCTCGCCCCAGCGTTCGACTCTGCTACCACGCCGACTTCGACGCCCGCGACGCTCTATTATTATCTTTTGTACTTTTTTATTTTTGGCACAAGTTCGCCACATTAAACGTTTATTTCCTCCTGTTTATGTATTGTCTTTTTAGTCACCACCCGTGACAATATGTCGTCTAATTGTTATGATCGCAATTGTCTTCAGTGATATTCATTAACTTTGTAAAACCATGCACACTCCCTTGTTTTTCAAAGAAAGAATGGCCTGTGGTGGAGATGCGGAAGCAAATAGTTTTTTCTCTTATGTGTGTCTGTTTTTTTTTAAGCTAAAGTTGGTATTTTAGGAGTGCTGACCTCATTTCGGAATATATACCAGGAGGGGATAGTACATTGTATAGTGCACACGTGGTTAAACAAATGTGGAATCAAATGTCGTACATACGTAATAGTAATATAGAAATTTAACAGCCAAAATTTCTAGGACACCTAAGCACTTATGAGTTGTGAATGCGAAAGCATTGAATGTCCAATTGAACGCCATTGAGTGCTCCTCGCTGGTGACTGGTTGAGACAGCGGCAGGAGTGCGAAGCTCGGCGCGGCGCGTGCTGAAATCAAGTGTCCTCTCAATATCATCGTCGCCCTAGCTGCGGGTACCGCTTGGAGACGTTAGACCTCAAAGCGCAACGTTAGACATAACGTTAGGCCTAACATAAGGCCAGCGCATACCCGTCTCCCTCCCTCCCGGAGCGGCGCCTGTGGTTCGACTGGCTCCAATTAGCAACGATGATGCCTTTGCTATGGAGCCACATGACGCGTCGCAGCCAATACAAATTTAGGTGCCGTTTTTTTTTGCGTTTTGACGATCTCTAATTTAACGTTTATAGTTAACAAAAGGCAACAGTTACGACACTTTTACACTTCAATTCACTGTGCACTACAACCTGATTGAGCCAAGCTGATTGGGGTGCCTTAGGAACTTTCTTAGAGGAAGGGTAGAGTTCCCTAGCAATGGCATACGTGAGAACAGTGAGAGCAATCTTCGTGTGTCTGATTTTGTATTTCTTTCTTCAGCGTCGCACAGAGTTTGCTTTGCGCGATTTCGATACTAAAGACGGCCGGTGTCGAGGCATCCCATCCAGTGTTGCCAATTTAGCGGTTTTCTCGCTAATAATTGCGGTTTTCGCCGCAATTATTACATCTAGCGGATGGGGGGATTTTTAACGTTTTGTTTGTTGTCAGATTATGTTAGAACATGATGAAAAATCACGCACAAATAGACAAGGACGAAAGGGGAAGGAACACAGAACACAGACCGGCGTGTTTTTTCATCGTGTTCAACATTTATCAACTCTACCACTTTAGCACTTTACCACTTGACTACACTTAGGTTAGAACTTAATCGAATTAGGTTTAGCTGTGCGGTAAGTCATTGGATCGTCATTAATGATTTCTCAACTATTCTGAGTAAGAGTAATGCCTGCGACCTCATTTGGATATTACGATCGCGAACATTGAAGCATGCATAGATCCAGTTTGTACGAGACTATATGAAGGCGTCTTCCAGTCCGTCAGTCAAAATGGGGCGATTGAAGTATGCAGAGAAATTAAAAAAGGGGTACTATATAGAATTATGAAAATCGAAGCTGGTTACTAAAAGCTGAAAGCAACATCAGACGAGTTATATGGGTTTACTGAGAAAATAAAACTTTCTCTAAAGCATGAGAATTTGGCCGCTAAAGATCTGAACCATCACCAAACGTTGCACAAAAGAACGGAACAATGGAAGTGTACTCCGGCCGGTGTGGCAAAGCCCATTAAGATGCAATGAACAGCGCATTTTAAATGTAAGCAGTCTGAGTCAAAAAGACGACCCCTTTACAAGTCGAATATTTTAAAATTTTTACTGTCTCCAGGATATTTATTTAAATAAATTGAATTAAGCTGGATTAAAAGAAAAAGAAAAGTATCGAGTTTTTCTGCTCAAAAATAAAAAAAAAATATATATACGAATTTTGAAAAACAGTTAGAAACCTCTAAGTTTTAGGTGCAGAGAAAGGACCTTTCCCTGCACCTGAAATTTAGTGGTTTCTAACTGTTTTTTTAAGTTTGTATTTTTCTTTTTTTTAATTCTTTGAGCAGACAGACTTGATCCTTTCAATACCAGGACTCCCCCTCGTGAGTACGGCCCCGAAGTCTCAGTTCTGTCACTCAGTGAGTCCGAAGTTGGGTTGACGGAGACAAAGTTACATTAGAAGAAAATTTCTCACTCCTTCAGCTGGGAAAGGTGGCGGGAGGAGCATACGTTTTTGGTTTTAGCCTGGTGATAGTCACAGGAATGAATTGGGCTTAGGAGGGTGTTATGCTTTATAAGATTTTAGTGTAGCTGGCGCGAGGCACATACCGTTATAAAGGATACAACCGTTAATATCTTTTCATCCATTCATAGCCTAGAAGAGCGCAACGTATGACGATTGTGAGTATGCACCAGCGATGGGTACCTTTCTTTGAGCACGCCCTGCTACACATTAGGCAGAGGAGTTGCATTCGCTATTTTGGCTTCGTCGGAATAAGTTTAACACGCTTGCAAAATATAAAGCTTATTGTTTTTTTTTTTTCCAGGCATCCCATATACAATCACGAGGGGGTGCAACTTGACGGTGAGTACTCAAATTCTTTTAGATACTTTTATAACGTTTCGATCAAGGTGTACAGTGCTCTCTATTCAAACTGTACAGCCCCGAACAAGTCTTATACAGTCCCTCGCAAACGAGTCTGATACAAGGTCCTCACACTTCACGGTTGCAGTCTACTGACTTCATAAATAAGCATACTTGGTAAATAGGTAGGAGCGTTTATTTTACTTTTTTTTTGCATTAGGAAATGCCCCGGTGAGAGGGTTTAGGGTACAAGAGCGCGGGACAGGGGGCCTCCATTCTTATTTTTGGCCCGGTTGGTGCGACGGCGCCAGAGGATAGATCTGCGGTAGGTTTAGGAGAAAATGTGAAAATAACATTGCAACCACACTCGCGCTCTTGCTTCTTATGCTTATTGCACATTTTCGCTATTGTTCTTATGCTTATTAAAATCACTTATGCACCCGCCACGTTCCGCCACGCTCACCTATTGGAAGAGGGCCGAAATTAAGCTGCAACAGGAAGATTTCCGCAGACTATGTCACCTCGAGAGCGAAAATCGGGGAGGGTTTGAGGCCCAGCTTAAAAAAACTCAAGGACAATATCGCGCAACTGGAAGCAGAGAAATATAAAGGTGCACTGATACGGTGCTCCTGCTGAGAAATACCATTCTTGGTAAATAACCAACCAAACGGGCATTAAGTGCCGATGTAAAATATGTAAAGGGTAGAATAATTGTAGAAACAGAACACGGTGGATTGCTGAGCAGTCGTCCCGATCTCATGGAAAAGGCATTTACTGATTATAATTGCAACCTCTTCGCGTACAAAAGACACGGCAGCGACTTGCAGCTTGCTGATTATCTTGTGGTGAAGCCGCGGCTGAGCGACGAGATAAAGGGGCGGCTGGAAGAGCCGATAAGCGTGGATGAGGTCGAGAGAGCGACTGACGAACGGCCGACAAAAACAATTTCCGGGTCCTGATGGCTTTATTGCAGCTTCTTATGAGAAATACGAGCCTGTCACAAGCAAGCACCTTCACGCAGTAATAAATGAGGCACACGAGACGAAGCAATTACCACCGTCATTTCTCAACACAGATACGGTACCTATTTCCAAGGAGGAGGAGAAATATAAGTTAAAAAATATGAAGAATTATACCCGTGCCACACGGGCAACTCGAATGTTATTGACAACGAATGACATTTGAGCGGACGGTCAATCAGCGCGCGACACTCCGGGCGTAGCGCATTGCACGCGCGACAGATTGCGAGCTGATTTACCGATCACACAAATGTCATTCGTTGTAAATGGCATTCGAGTTACCCGTGTGGCTCGGGTGTTACAGGCCAATAGCATTTGGTAATGTCGACTATGAGGTAATAATGAAAATTTTAGCCCGTCGATTGGAAGACGCCATAAGTGAAATGGTAGGAGACCATCAGACCTGTGGTATTAAAGGAAGGTATATTTCGACAAATGCTCACGTAGCAAGGAGTATACCAGAGCTTTGCGATGAAGATCAAGATCAGAATGCCATGATCTAAATTGATCCAGAGAAGGCGTTTGACCGAGTGCAGCATCAAGTGCTTTACAAAATATTAGAGTATGTACGATAAGATAAACTTTTAATCAGCTTTGTTCAAGTGGGATACACCGGGTGCACTAAACAGCTTATAATGAACGCAAGCCAACCACTCGTATTAGTGTTACCTCTTCAGTTAAACAAGGATGCCATTTATCGCCATTGTCATTTATTTTTTATTTAGAGCCGTTTTGTAGCAATGTAATGCAAACTAGTAAGATTAGTGAGTTCTGCATTCATAATATAGAGGTCAAACTGCTGTCGTATGCAGACGATGTTGGTATATTTTGTAAAGGGTAGTATTGCCGAAGCTGCGCGGGAGGTGAAATTGTACTGTGAACTGACGGGAGTGGCAGTTAACTGGCAGAAGTGTTGTGGCCTCCGGCACGGTGCATGGGCCTCGACACCCGACGTTTTTCAGGACATAAATTTTATGTCCACGCCGCCCAAGTATCCGGGTGTTCCCCTACAACATTACAATAGGTTTAACGCCTATAGTCCGACGGTAGTTAAGGAAATGCACGAGACGGGGCTGGTAAATGGGGATGGTGGGAGATGTCTATCTTTACGCGCCCCACTGTTTGTAATTTTTTTTTAGCAGCTAAATTTTGGTACGTTTTTCATATTTTGGCATGACGCTCGAGTAAACTTGCAAAAGCTACATCGTATCTTTGTTGTGTCCACCTGGCTGATCGGGTGAGAAAGATATATACTATCGCGATAATCTGTTTCGCCGCGTGAGTAAACGTGGGCTGTCATAATCATATCTGTTCATCAAGCAGATATTTTCGCCTTTCATGTTCCTTGGAGACCAAATTAATCATTGTCTTCGAGTTATCATCCAAACAAGACCTCCACAGGAACTGCCTTCTTTTGTTGTTTCCTCGTACTGTCGCCAACTGTGTAGAATTTGTAGTTTGCTGAAGGAAGAGGTAGGCGCGTGTAGATTTTTTCTGTCCGTTCCTTTAGGAAATATTTGTCCACTGTCTCGCGCAAGCGATTATCGCGTGGCAACAATGAAAGTGTCTTCCCCGAACCGGTGCAGCGCTCTATGTTCCCTGCAGGACCAGGACAGGTCATTTTGTGCAGGGTTAAAAAGATGACCATCCAGCCTTCTTTAAAAACATTTTGCTTTCAACTACACGCAAGCACGCTTCCAGTAAAACTTGGCTCGATCAGAAAAATATTTTTGTATCATGGGCTGTTCACTGCATTCCATGCAAAAAGCCTGAAACTCTAGAAGATATATTTTTAGACTGCTGGGATGCCTTTATTTTTTGGGATGTTATTCAGCGAACTCTTAAAAACAGACTTCGTTCTATCGCCACCCGGAATTAGGTTCCTCCCTGTAGAAAAACGGGATGATATCCCTGTTAAACTGGTTATGCTCTTGGGCCTGCATGCCATATGGCAGAGCAGAATGGCTGTGCGGCACGCTGATGCTAAGCGCGCCCTGTACGATCGTATTTTATAGAAAGCGTCCTCCACAGACTGAAATCGGTGCACGCCACGATGGTCTGCCCTCCAGATTCGGTGCCCATTCTTGATGTTTTGGAGAATGTAAAGGAATTTTAAACTTTTATGGGCGCGCACCACTCGTCGTGCATGCGATTTTAACATTGTGATTGTTTTTGTATTTTCTCGTCCAAGCAGACAATAAAAAAACTTAAAGAAAGCACGCCTGTGGCATAATGGTTATCGTTCTTGGCTTCCACGGAAAGGATCCAGGTGCGATGCCTGGGAGAGGACGAGCGCCTTTTTGTTATTTTGGTAAATGTCGCGTTCTGAAATACTCGAGAATTCTGTTGCTTATTCGAGGTCTGAATGTTATACGCGCCGAACCTACTAAGCCGATTGTTCCAGAAGCCCACGCGTTTACATAAGGGGCTCCACGTCATGAGCCGGTGTCAGTCTCGCCCCAGCGCTCGATCCTGCTGTGCTGTCGCCATCGACGCCTGTCAAGCTAGCCTTTCTTCTATTTTTGTTTAGGGCTCAAGTTCGCCCCATTAAACATATAGTTTGCTTCAGTTTTCGTTGCCTCATCAATTGTCATTCGTGACAATATTCACGTCTCTTGCTCGTCACTCACCCTCTCGCGGTGGAAACGGGAAGCGCTCAAGGGACGGTTTCCCGGTTCACCCGCTCAGCGGGCACGGCGGAACCGCTCACCCACATGACTCGCGAACAGTCATTTCTGGATGCAAGCAGCATTCTTCACTGTCCTAACGTAGTGCTGCAGCCGGTATGGAACCGAACCTTACTATAGTCCACTGCCACTCAAGAATGTAGGGCGAGGGAAAGGAAAGCCGGGGAGGAGGAAGCGGGCGGAACGCTGGAGAACAGAGAAGGAAACCTTCTCCTCTGTCTAGCGTTCCGTCTGTTTCCTCCTCCCCGGCCTTCCTTACTTTCGCCCAACCTCTCGAGTTGCAACGCGTATACACGTTGGCAAGTGCGATATCAGGGCGCCGCCATCTTGCCCAGTGGTCCGGCCCTTCCTCCCCCCCCCCCCCCCGAAATGTTCCATTTTTCTGGAACCTCCTCTCCCCCTCAAACAGCATTTTGTCATGGGTGAGCCCCCTCCCCCCTCCCCCCCCCCCCCCCTCCCCGGAAAAAAATCCTGGCTACGTGCCTGTGTGAGACACATCATGAATTAGAAGAGAAACCTAGATTAACATCTGTATCAAAAGTTCGGTCCCAGATAGAAGTCAGTTTCGGTTTCGTTCCAGAATTAAAACGCGCCTCCTGGCGTAAAAAATACGCTAAGCAGCGTTTTTATTTTCAGAATAAAGGGGTGAATTACGAGCCTAACACGCTAGCTTCCTCGTATGAGCGGGAATAATTTGTGTCGCTAAGCGAAGCGAGTAGACGAGACAGGGCTCAGCAACCGGTATACTGGCACGCATGTCTGACCCTCACTATAACCGCCATTTTCGAAAATGAGTGGCGCCACCTATAAGGACAGTTGGAGTCTGGAAGAGAAGTGGGATAGGTTAATAAGTGTTTGTATATGACAAGATATTTATCTCTTTTCGCAAGGCGTAATATTTTGTAACTGTCTATTTTCAGCTTGGGCAAAAATTTGTGCGATCTGTAGATATGACAACTATGTGTTTGTACAAAGTACTGGCTACTTTCAAGAAATCCCCGTTTTATTAAGACATGTGTTGAAAATGTGAGTTGAATATTTGCACTGAATAAACTTTCATTCCGTATAATTAGTAGCAAAGCTCTTGTGGTATAACTTAGAGTAAAGTGCCGCTAAATTACCACGGCTAAATTTAAAAAAAATTACAATAAAATGTCTTACAGGAATCTTAAACGTTATAAGGCAATTAAATTCAAACAATCAAATCAGCGCCAGACTCTACCAATCTTAAATGCTCGCGAAATGATTATTTCAATGTCAAAGTTTCCAATATGACATTTCGTGGATATTGCTGGAAGAGCAGACGGAATTCTAAGTCGTTGATACCCGATAACTTTTCCTAATTAGCATTCAAAGCGAAACCCATTATGTTGTGTTATGACGCCGCAACGCGCCGCTATCGTGCGCCCTGGAAAATATAGATAAGCGCGGCACTCGAGAGAATAGAGAGAATAAAGTGAACCACCGACTGGGTTTCCTCGTTCGCGCTTGTCTGGAACTTTCTAGACGCAGTTTACGAACGAAGTCACGGGATTCAGTCAGGTTTCGAGTTGTTTCGCTTTTACAGCTCGGACACGCATCTTGTCCTTCTAGTCTCTTTTCGCTAAGGGCAGACTGCAGTTTTTTTTTTTTTTTTTTTTTTTTGTGCGGAAAGAGCGGCAGGCAACGCAATCAAGAGCGGAAGGGGATGGCCGCCACTTCGGGAGGCGCGTCTGCAAGACCTGGCCGGACACATCAAATCCCGGCCTTACCGGCAACCCCGGGACGGCAGCACCGGAAAAGGGACTGCCACGCCAGCTCTCCACCCTCGTCGGTCATGTCGGATGCATCTTTCTCCGACGTCGAGTCATGTATGGAAGAAGCGGCGATACCCTTGACCAGTGACAGGCGCGACACCGACGACGGTTTCATCCCCGTAAGGTCCAAGAAAAGTCGGCGAGCCTCAACAAACAGCGGTGACACCGTGGTCTCCTGGGGGTCTCGCACGTCATCTAAAAACGCGGCCAATGGACACAAGGTGCTGTTCCGACCGACAGACAAGACCAGCGTCCGGGCGCTCAGCAGACCTCATTTGAATGCCCTCTTTGGCTCCGTTGCTTCCCAACAAGTCAAGGAGATAAGGGTCAAGGGCAGGAAAAATTTGATAGCAGTCGACGTCCTGACGGAAGAAGCTGTGCCAGCGCTCCTTCAAATTCAAAAGATCTGTGAGACGCCAGTTGACGCACGCGTACCCTGGAGGGTCCGCCACATCGCGGGAGTTGTGCGTGAAGTAGACCAGGCACTGACGGATAAAGAAATTCTGGAAGCCCTGCGGGCCCCAGCTCACCAAGCCCTCGACGTGCGGCGTCTGGGGAAGAGCTCCGCAATCCGAGTCACCTTCGCCGGCAAAGACCTGCCGCACTACGTCCACATGGGGTACGTGCGTCACCCAGTCACGCTCTACGTGGCAAGACCACTGCAGTGCTTTCGATGCAACAGAATCGGACACGTGGCAGCGGCCTGTCAAAAGGAGCAGACGTGCGCCGAGTGCTCGGGCGGGCATGAATCCACGGCGTGTGACAGTTCTCGCTGCATCAACTGCGGAAAGGGCCATGCAGCAACTTCCGGCCAGTGTCCAGTCCTGAGGAAAGAACGCCGTGTGTGCAAGATGCGCGCCAAAATGGCGTACACCCACTCGGAAGCAAAAACGGCTATACGCAAGCAGAACACCGGCAAGGGTCACCGAAACGCTGCGCAAGCAGCGGACACAGAACTTCGCAAGACGAGGTCCCAACAGAGGCTATCCTTAACAGATTTCCCGCCGCTGCCAGGGAGTCAGACCGAAGGGAGGGAGAAAAGGAGGGACCATGATACCACTCACCCTCCAAAGAATCACAGCCGTGGTCTCCGGTCGGACGACACTACGCTGGAGGACAAGGGCTGCCGCTATGCCAAGGTCGCACGAAGGGGTCAGGGCAAAGTTCCCGCGTGACGCCGTCAGCGAAAGTCTCGAGGCTATCGCCCCACAGTCCGCCTGAGCATGCACCATGCGCCCACAACACCAATCTCCCACAACAGTAACTCGTTGTCCTAAGGAAGAGTCCCACCCTAGGCGGAGTGACGTACGAATTGTGCTGCAGTGGAACTGCCGAGGCCTCTCCGTCAAACACAGTGAGCTCAGCCTGCACCTGCAACGCTATCCCAGCCCTGTGCTTTCACTCGCAGAAGCAGGGTTACCAGGGAAGCAAACTTTACCTGGATACGTGAAACTTACAACCCAATCCATACCAAGTTTCCCTCATGGGAGCGCGGCTCTTTTTATTCGACGAGGGGTGCCTCACGTCCCAGTTGACACCAGCCGACTGTGTACATTATCGGCTTAATTCGGGGCCGCAAAAGTCAGCCCCGGAAATCGCTCGCTGCATGTACTCGTCGGATACGTACGTGCCGATGGTACGCTGTTTTCGACAAAGGACATTTTAGAGTGATGTAAAGTCATTGAGGGAGACCGTTTACTGTGCGGCGACTTCAATGCGCACTGCGACGCATGGGGAAGTCAGAAAACCAACAAGCGCGGAGACGCCCTCAATCAAATGATAGAAGAGCTCGGACTGGTTGTCGCAAACAACGGTGCGCCTACCTTCTTCAGGCCCCCTCGAACGTATAGTGTCCTCGACGTCACAGCACACACACCATCGCTGGAGCTGACTTGGGAAACAGCACCAGATACCAGAGGAAGCGACCACTTCCCCATTCATATCACGATAAAGGGGTGCCAGACGGCCCGAAAGGTGACGCGATCGTGCACGAGCTGGGACGTTTTCCGTGCATCCTTGGACCTCACCCAAACAAACATCCCAAAAGCAATCGTTCACGCGCTGCAGGCGGCAACGCGCACGTCCCGTGTCTCGGAATGGCTCCCCAAACCGGACCTTACTTTCCTCAATCTCCAAGCGGCACGTACCAGGGCGCAGAGGAAGTACCGCAGGACAAACAATCCAGCGGATAAGTCCAAGTTCAACAGAATATCAGCCAAGCTGCGAAGACACGCTAAAGCGCTGGTTAGAAATAGATGGAAGCTCATGTGCAAAGACGTCAACGCACCCACCTCCCTCGCGAAGTTGTGGGCAGTACTGGGGGCCATGACCGGGAAACGTCGGACAAGACACGCTTTGCAAGTCCTAGCGCTTGCGGCTAACGTAACACTCGTGGATGCAGCAGAGAGACTAGGCGCACTGTACGCCCCCGCAGAAGCGACGGAACGACCGCTGGCACCCGACGCTGCGCCTGGGCCCCTAGATGCCCCCTTTACTGCACCGGAACTCCAAAGCGCCCTCCGAAAGTGTCGTAAGAAGACTACAGCTGGGCCCGACGGGATCCTTTACCAGTCGCTCACGAACTTAACGAACGACGCACTCGAGGCCCTCCTCACCTGGTTCAACTCCATATGGAACTCTGGCGACGTCCCAAAAGAATGGAAAGTAGCAACGATTGTTCCACTACTGAAGCCAGGGAAGCCCCCAGACAAAGCTGAGTCTTACCGCCCAATCTCGCTGACCTCGTGCATAAGTAAGCTGTTCAAAAGACTTGTGCAGGGGCGCCTTCGGTGGTACCTGGAAGAACGCATGTGTCTCCCGGAGTGCATAACTGGCTTTAGGAGAGGGTTGGCAGCAGAAGACAGCATCCTGGACCTCCCGAGCGACCTTGAGGAAAACAAGAACAGGCGGAGAAACACGGTGGCAGTCTTCCTCGACGTGGAACGAGCCTACGACGGCGTGCCGCCATCCACTATACTCCGGAGATTGACTGAGATTGGACTGACCGGAAAAATTCAAGTCTTCCTGGCCAATTTTCTTACCGGACGCAAGATCCAGATTCGAGCTGAAGGCGCGGCATCCTCGCCAAGACTGCTTCACAGAGGTCTGCCTCAGGGAAGCGTGCTAAGCCCGATTCTTTTCAACATGGTTATGACACCACTACCGCTCTCTCTTCCTTCGACCCCTCTCCCGGTTCAGGTGTCGATCTACGCAGACGACATCTGCCTCTGGGTTACGGGCATCTACACCACGCAGATCCACCGCAGCATACAAAGCACCGTTCAAGCGGTAGACACCTTCCTGACCAAATCGGGGCTATCCCTCTCCCAGGATAAGGCAGTCTGGATGCCGGTGCGCGGAAATGGTCGACGTTTTCGCCCCCCTGACATCAAACTCGCAGGAAAACCCCTCACGTGTGTGAACAAACAACGCTTCTTAGGAATTGTCATCACAAGTCGGCTGCGCTGGGCACAAGCAGTGAAAGCGACAACCGCCGTATGCATGGCCGGCCATGAACGCTGTCCGCCACATGACGGGTACCACATGGGGTTGCACAGAAAGGACCATCACTAGCGCCCAGTCCGCGCTGGTGACGTCTAGAATCCTGTACCGGCTTCCTTACATGTTCCCGTCCCAGACGGATATGGAGAGGCTGGAGCAAGGGCACAGACGCGGGCTACGTACAGCACTGGGAATTCCCAGCGCGGCCAAGAATGCTGTGGTACTCCAGGAAGCCGGCGCAGAGCCGCTTAGAGTCCAGGCCAGAGCCAGAAGACTCTCCCAGTTAGCCCGGCTCTCTACGACTCTCCCAGGCAGGTGGTTCCTGCAGCGAATCCAAGCTCGGACCAAAGGGTCATGGCACGACACGGTAGAAGATTTCCTTAACATAGCCGGCCCGCTACCGACGATGACGAGCGAAGCAAGGGTAGCGCCCTGGGAAGTTGCCAAGGTATCCAGTGAGCTACGGATCAAGCGCCTGCGAGCCAAAAAAGTTGGACCGATCAACGCTCTTAGAGAAGCTGTGGAAAAACACATCGAAGAACGCTAGGGTGGTTGGCTGCAGATATACACGGACGGCTCTGTAAACAAGGCTAGAACATCCAGCACGGCAGCTTTCTACATCCCGGAGTTAGCCCTGGAATGGTGCGGCAGGCTACAGGCGCCTACATCCTCCACGACGGCCGAGCTAGTGGCTATTGACAAGGCCCTCAAGCGGCTGCCCAGCTGTCACCTCACCGGATGGTGCTCCTCACCGACTCAAGGTGTGCCCTCCAGAAACTGGCCAATGCAGAGTGCGCGGATCCCGCGACCACTGCAGCGAGACGAACTCTATCGTTCCTGTTAACCCACGGATCTACGGTACGTTTCCAGTGGATCCCAGGACACACTGGCATTAAGGGCAACGAACGGGCTGACAGTCTGGCCGGTGAAGCTCACCTAGCGCCTCGCACTGTCCCCACACCACCTCACCCACAGCAGGCGGCACTCAACGTCCACTGGCACCTTCAAGACAGCAAGCCAAAACCGGCGCTACCAAGAGGTGCGCTGTCCGGCCTATCTCGGGCGGCGCAGACTCTTGTGCGACGCCTGCGCACAAACACGGCCTACACGAATGCTTTCCTTACGAAGATAGGTAAGGGGCAGCACCCGCTTTGCTCCCAGTGTAACTCCGCAGAGACGGTGGAACACATTCTGTGTGTCTGCCCAGCATATGAAACTCAACGAGCAGCACTCCGCAAAAGACTTGGCAAGAGCGACCTCACAACAAATGACATCCTTGCACCCGACGGTTCCGGACGAAATTGCCAGAACACCCTGAAAGCCATGTTGGCATTTCTACGAGACACAAAAACCATAACCCGACTGTAATTTTTTTTTACGTTACCTGCCCATGCCAGCTACCCCGTGCTAGGCTAACCTAGGTGACGATTAAAACTAAACGACGAACACACACACACAGAATAAGGTTCATTCCGTTCCCTGGCACCTGGCTGGCTGCATGTTTCATGCCACATCATCTGGCGACGAGGATGGGGGCGAACAGATAGCCGCTCTCGTCAGTGAAGGGTCGACAGAGCTACAAAGCTTCGGGGAAATGTCAAAAGTTGGGGAATTCGACACCTACGTGGAAGGCGGTAACGAGGACTTCAACTCGTATGTTGAGCGGTTCGAGCACTACTCGAAGGTGACCCAGATCAAGGACAGCAACGTCAAGAAGTCCGCCTTCATCACCGCCCTCGGTAGACGCCCGTACAAAACCCTGAAGGACCTGCTGCTGCCTGCGACCCCGGAGGACAAGTCGTTCGAGGACCTGGTACAAGTCTTGAAAGAACACTACGCTCCAGGAAGCCAAGTAACAGCAGAAAGGTTCAAGTTTAACCGTTGATACCAGCTGGAAACCGAGTCAGTTTCGACGTTTGCCGTGGAACTACGACACTTGGCAGCCAAGTGCGCGTTCGGAAACTTCCTTGACGACGCTTTGCGCGACAGGTTTGTCGGAGGTCTCACGAATCCAGCGATTCAAGCAGCGCTACTTAAGAAGAGAAAGCTGAACTTCGAGACCGCCTGCGAGCTTGCAAGAGCCACCGAACTCGCCGAAAAAGAGTCCAAGGGCTTTAGACCGTCGGAGAGTGTCATCCCAGGAGAAGGGAGCGTAAATTCAGTCAGCAAAAAGGGCCGGTCACAGCACAAGAATAAGGTGAGTGAACCTTCAAGTTTCTTTTCAAACGGCAGCTGCTATAGGTGCGGAGAAAAGCACGACGCCAGCAGCTGCAAGTTTCGCAGAGCAAGATGTCACTAGTGCAAGAACAACGGGCACTTAGCCAAAGCATGCATGAAGCGGAAAGGGAAGCCCGTTAACGCGTTAGAAGCGGAGCGCGAGCATGACCAGTTGCAACTCTTCCACATTCGAGATAGCAAGCAGCTGCAGCAACCTTATCTGGTGGAAGTCAAGATCGCAGGGCGGCCGGTCAGCATGCACATAGATACCGGAGCAGCCGTATCTATTATCAACGAAGAAGTCTACGCCCAACTGCCACGACAACGCGGGCTGGGACCATGTACTATCGGGGAAAAATGAAATGCGAACAGAGGAGCGCGTGGCTCGCGGTACAGGCTGCGCCACCTGGAAGTGAGCCCAGGAGCGAGGGTGCGTGGCCTACTCCAACGTGTTCACGCCCCTCCCTCTGCGCTCCCCGAGCTTCAGCAGTGCGCTTCTTGGTGTGCTGAAAGCTATCGCCGCTATCTTTGCTGGCTCAGCGCGTGCGGCGCAAAGAAGCTCGCCGCACTCGCCGAGCAGGCAAAGATAGCGGTGACAGCTTTCAGCGCACTGAGAGGCGCACTGCTGAAGCTTGGGGAGCGCCAATCGAGGGGCGTGAACACATCGAAGTAGGCCACGACCCTCGCCCCTAGGCTCACTTCCAGGCGGCGCAGCCTGTACCGCGAGCCACGCGCTCCTCTGTTCGCATTTCATTTTTCCCCGATAGAACGCTAGAGCTAAAAACGTACGGCGGCTCACCGCTAGAGAGAAGGGGGCAGGCGACTGTCGTTGTAGAATACGAAGGACAAAAAAAGTCTCTGTCAGTAATTGTCGTGCCAAAAACGCAACCGTGCCTTTTGGGTCGGGACTGGCTTGCCGAACTGAAGTTGAACTGGAGCCAAGTGCTCAGTGTAGAAGTGGAACAGAAAGTCAGCGGTCTACTAGAGAAGTGCAAAGACGTGTTCTCTTCAGAAGTAGGCTTGATAAAAAGACCGCAAGCGCAAGTCGTCTTGAAAGACGGAGCCCGTCCTGTGTTCTGCAAGGCTCGTCCAGTCCCCTACGCCTTAAAGGACGCGGTCGAGTTGGAAATCCAGAATCTGAAGGAACAAGGGATTCTGGAGCCGGTCCTGCAGAGCGACTGGGCCACGCCACTCGCTGTCGTCCCGAAGGTCGAGCACAAGGTGAGACTGTGTGGGGATTATAAAATCACACTCAACCCATGCATAAGGACGGATTACTACCCGCTTCCACTTGTAGAAGACATCTTCTCGGTGCTTGTTGGGGGTAAAGTTTTCACAGTGTTAGACTTGACAACAGCCTACCAACAAATTCAGGTGCGCGAAGACTCCCAGAAGTTGCTAACCATAAACACACACCTGGGGTTATTCAAGTGCTTGCGCATGCCGTGCGGAATCTCAAGTGCCCCGGCAATTTTTCAGTCCGTGATGGACGAGATGCTCGAGGGACTCGATGGGGTAGCGTGCTACCTGGACGACATCCTAATTACGGGTGCTTCACTTGACGAATGCCTAAAGCGAGTGGAAGCTGTACTTGGAAGGTTCCAGAGAGCCATGGAGTCCGTCTGAAGCAAGAAAAATGTAAGTTTTTTCAAACTTCCGTCAAGTACTTGGGCCACATGATTGAGAACCCGGGTGTGCGGCCATGCGCGGAAAAAGTTGAGGCTGTGAAAAATGCGTCAGTTCCAAAAAAACAAATGGAATTGAAAGCGTACCTCGGAATGCTTGCAGTTTATTCGAAGTTCATTCCCCACATGTCTACGAAGCTAAACCCGCTCTACGAACTTCTACAAAGCAAACAGAACTGGCGGTGGTCAGAGGTCGAAGAAAGATGCTTCCAAGAAAGCAAAAAGTGGCTTACACAAGACAACATCCTAACATTCTACGACCCGTCAAAGCCGCTAGGTCTAGTCGCAGACGCCTCTGCCTACGGATTGGGCGCTGTGCTATTTCATACGTTCTGGATGGTTGTGAAAAGCCTATCGCATACGCATCGCGAACTCTCAGCAAAGCAGAGATGGGGTATGCACATTGGAAAAAGCTCTTGCGGTCGTCTTCGGCATAAAACGATTTCACAAATATATTTTCGGCCGCGAATTCACAATCTATTCAGATCATCTCCCGCTGAAGGGTGTGCTAGGTCATGACAAGCCTATTCCGGCATCACCTGCCGCACGCATGCAGCGTTGGATGCTTTTGCTCGAAGCATATCAATACACGTGGCAGTATCGAAAGGGACAATCTGTAGCGAACGCAGACGCACTATCGCGTATTCCATTAAAGAACGCGAATGACGTAAGCGACTACGTTTAATTCTTCTCGGCAACGGATGAGCTACCCTTATCAGCCGATAAGATTCGTGTGGAAACGAGCAAAGACAGAGTACTGTCCAAGGTGCTGTTGTACACGCGAAATGGATGGCCCGCAAAAGTAAGCGGTGACGAGCTATTGCCATATTTTTCGAGACGGCATGAACTATCGCTGGAAAACGACTGCATCACTTGGGGGAATCGTGTGGTCGTGCCGAGTTCTCTGAAACATTCGGTGTTGCTACTCTTACATGAGGGGCACGCAGGCGGTACTCGGATGAAAATGCTGGCGCGAAGCCACATCTGGTGGCCAAAGCAGACTGAGGACATTGAGCAGACTGTAAGGGAGTGTCCAGCTTGTCAAGTGACTCAGAACGCTGCGCCGTGCCTTCCCATAACGTCTTGGGAGCGGCCGTCACGACGCTGGCAAAGGATCCACCTGGATTTCGCGTACAGCAATCCTCATTGGTTGCTCGTGCTTGTTGATACGTACTTCAGATGGGGCGAGGTTGTCTGTGTGACTTCCACAACCGCTCCAAAAACCGTCGAAAAGTTGCGCACCATTTTCTCAGGTTTTGGACTACCGGAACAAGTAATCAACTGACAACAGGCCGCAGTTCGTGTCCACGGAGTTTAAGACGTTCCTCTCATCCAATGGAGTACGCCACAAGACTACGCCCCTCTACCACCTTGCGTCTAATGGCGCGGCCGAACGTCTAGTTCAAACTGTTAAGAGAAATCTACAAAAGCAACTGAAAGATTAAGAACAAGCCGGAGTTCACAAAACCATCCTGCATCGCATCGATCAGTTTCTTTTTCACTACAGGAACACGCCATGTGCAGCAACGGGCAAGACGCCAGCAGAAGTGTTCCTGTCATGGTCGCCGAGAACGCGACTCAGCCTACTGCATCCGGAGCTGAGCGATCGACTGACACAGGGGGAGCGTCAGAATGCAAAGCGACGTGGTTCTCGGTGGCGGGAGTTCAAAGAGACCAGGTGATCCTGCATGGCTAGTGGGCATCTTCCTGAGATGAATCAGCGCGCTAACTTACGTTGTAAGCGTGAACAACCAAGAGCGTTTTGTCGACGCTGACCACCTAGTGCAGGCAACGTTTCCCTTCCCTGAGCAAACTCTTCTTTGTCGTCCTGTACCATTTCCTCGAAACTTTCAAGCCCAACCTCAGCAAGACTCAACTCCACCGGCTCCAGAACGCAACATTCTGGAGCCCTCTTCGACAGGCTTAGAAGACCAAGGGCAACGAGAGCCAACGGCGCCGCCCGCAGAAGTTCCCGACAGCGGCCTGCCGGAAGCTACCCCGGCTGGTGCTCAAGACCTCAGCGAGCCATGCAAGAACACGGCATCACCTGAACCAGTACCGCTTCGTCGAAGCACAAGAACGTCGCAACAGCCGGAGCGCTGGGGTTACAATTAAAACAAAGGGGGGGGGGGGGGGAAGGTGTGTTGTGTCATGGCGCCGCAACGCGCCACTATCGTGCGCCCTGGAAAATATAGATAAGCGCGGCACTCGAGAGAATAAAGTTAATTCCGTTCCCTGGCACCTGGCTGGCTGCATGTTTCATGCCACATCACATTATTGTGTACCTAATGTCCTAAGAGAGAAAGGTCTAAAATATACCAATTTCTGCATCGACCGAGATGTCAAATGCAGTTACACAAGAAAAACAAAAACTGAAACGCCCTTTGAAAAAAAAGGGCTATTTTTAAGGACTTCTTTCGTATATTTTTAAAGTAAAGCCTTACCGTGCTAGCCATGCTCATTTGTAAGCATATGTTATAAACTGAGATATTTCGTCTCGAGACAGTAAAGCAAGAAAAGGTTTTAACGAAACACAAGTAATATTCTGTCGTAACAAGTTCTCCAAATATTAAACTTGGTTGGACCAGGCACGTGAAATAATTAAACTTTTCACAGGGTAAAGCCGACGATCATCTCCGACTGAGACGACCATTGCCACGACTTAGATCGATGCGGAAGTTTCGAACAATTTAAATACGTTTCTATTTTAAATTAGATTCAAGTGTCTTATCTGACCTCAGAATCTTGATTAAAATATTATTACACGAATAACATAACTGCTTTATTAAACATAAGTCAGCAAAAAAAAAAAAAAAAAAAAACACTCTCGTTATGAGTGTCACTTCTGCACAAGACGACGCTTCTTCTCGGCCAGCAGCTTAGCGACGGAAAAATATAATTGGTCAATAGGAAATGCAAAGCTTTGTTGTGCGTGCAATGCTCTGTTTGTTATCAATTTTTTCGTTTTTAGAATCGGCGTTGGATACAAATGGCTCTGTGGCGCTGAAACAAGGAAGCTTCTTTTGGAAAGTTACACCTCACCTCCAAGGGAACTTTCTAAATGTACCACAGATGCAATTCAGGACTGCCTAAAGTAAGTGTTGTATTCACCACTCCTAGTCGCGTACAAATAGTAACCTACCTTACATTATACTCAATCTCATAAACATTGTTCGATTATCACTCGGACTCCGCCAGTGCCACATAGACTGCACGATGCTTGTGCACACCAAGTTTGACGCAAGTTTATTACGACATGTAGCAGACCGGTATAGGCGATAAGTCAGCGTCTGACTACACATATGGTGTCAGAAACGCGTTTTCGACTGAAATATGTGACGCAGCTTTTTTTTAAAATGGTTTTTTCGAGTTCCACGTAGCAGCTTCACGACTGGCGCACTTAGTCGCTATCCGTGATCTTGACGGTGGGAGAGCATCGCTGATGGAGGCCTCATTCGCTTGTTCTTCTGTAGGTCGCTTCTTAGTCAGCAACTTGATGGAAACAAAAAGCAGTCACGAGGGTCGACGCTGCGACATCTTGCGGTCGCTCGCCGCCGCTTCTACGACCTGCCTGCAGGATTGCCACGGGCAATTACCTGGGCCGCCAGCTCCTTTGACCTGTTTATGTTGCCACCTCGGGACAACATCCGTCGTATGTGCGATACATGACGCTAAACATAGTTGAAGGCCCGTGGCAGGCACCCCAGCCGGACCGGGTCTTGCATGCTGACGGTTCTTAGTGATAGTGTGCGAGGTGTTGCCAGCGCTGAACTCTGTATTTTTTGTTATAAGAAGTGCTGTAAAATAAACCTATTTAAAGAGCCAGCCCTAAGTGCCAGCAGCTCTTGAGGATAATGAATCATAAAGTCACAAGCAATCTAAAACGACAAGCGCAGATGACGTTTCCGCTCATAAGCTTGAATATGCGTTTTTTTTTTACAATACATTAGGCTTTAGTTTTCGCACCAACTTGGTAAGCTTGACTCGTTGACATTAAAAAGGAGCGTGTTCGTAAAAGCAAAACATCCGGAAAGGAGAAACACGAAAGTGGGTGAAATACAGACGAAACTGTTTTTTTTTTTTCAACTCTCCGCTGCAAACAAAAACTCCAACAGATGTGCAGAATGGTTAATGTCCCTCCAACCAACAGCCTATGCAACAAGAAGCACGGTCAGCAATTCGTCAACTGTAGGATGGAGATAAATTATTTCATCCCTTTTTTGTGCGGAAAGGAATATATAGGGCAGACGGTGCTTGAATGACCGCCTGAGGGAACAATCGCGAGGGGTGACAGAGCCCCCTGAGGACTCCGCGCATCCAACAACAGAACACCGTAAGAAGTGCGCAGGTGCACCCCAAGGTTCGAAGATACGCGCGTAAAAGGAAGGCACCGCCGGAGATGTGACAGGGCTGACATGGAAACAGCGCACCCTCAAAAGAAGCACTCTAAGCTTTCATGCACGCAAAAGAAAGAACCACTTACACAGCGCTGAGGGTGCGCTGTTTCCATGTCAGTCATGAACAACCAACTCGCCCGAACCCCCGTTTTAATATGTGACAGGGGGAGGTAACCGAGTTGTTCGCCCATCCGCAGCTTGCTGATGAATATTTTTACGGCCTCTCTCACCCTTTCAGATAAGGAGTTGTCTTTCCTTCGTCTCGTACTGGGCGGACGGCCGCGGCGGCTATGAAGGATGAACACGAATAACACGTGCCTTCTTCCTCCTCTACCCCCTTTCCTCCCCCTCCCCTTCCCCCACTATCTTTCCTTCCGATTAACACATTCCTTCCCCCTTTCCTACCACTTACCTCCTCTCCTCCTTCCTCTTTTCCTCCACCACTATTTCCCATTTTCTCTAATGCCTTCCCTAAAAGCGCTGGACAAAGGTCGTTAGCAACACCTCAGTCAGTTACTGGTTAAAAAAAAATTTCGAGGGAAAGGAGGGCAGGGGAGAAGGAAGAGGACAGAATGTTCTGAGGGAAAAAGGAAACTTTCTTCTTCTCTATTGGTTCAAGCTGCATTAGAACAAAATATAATTTATTTTTATTCAATAATACTATTCCGTTAATACAGCTAGGATTGTAAATTGAATGTGGTAAAGAAAAGAAAATAACATTACTATAAATAGACATTAGCGCAAACAAGGCTCTTTCAATAATAGCACAATTGTTATTCACCTTCCAGTGAAAACTTTAATGTTACCACGTATTTTTAGAAATGTCGACTCAATTGCACACGGATAACGACGAAGTACGGGGGTCCATTCTATGCGGAGATTAAAGCAACTGACTGAAGCACTCTACTCGCGCCCTACATGAACAACAAAGCCCGCAAATAAGTTACCTCTCGCCTGTCAATCCTATCTATAGACCCTTTCTTCAAGGGCGCCGCCATCTTGAAATGTCTTCACTTCCAGTATGGGCGAAAATATTGTTTTGCCGTCGCAACGCCAGTAGAAGACACTTAGGATATAAGCGTAACCGTCACACATTATCATATTGCCTCACCCTTATTTTTTTACTAGTAACAGGTTGAAACGTTTTAGTATCTTTTCGTCGCCCATACCAAATATGCCTATTAGGTGGCTGGAGACGAGAGTACAGAGAAAAGGTCTATACGTCCCGCAATATCCGCCACAAAAAAAAATAATTGAACACGAACTCTAAGAACTCTTTATCCCTGTCGAGGGAAAGAGGTCTATCGATAACCGACCAGTGTCATCGTCGACTAGTGGCTACACACCGTAGTAGGGCCACGATTCCACGTAAATTCCGTAGTATCAAGCGAACACAAGAGTACCGCATACAAGAGCAACGACTAGATGCTTGGGACGAAAGGCTTAACGTTGTTGACCTATCTCTTGCTCGTGTGCGCTCCTTGCGGCGGGGACTGGATTTTTTTTCGTTTCCCCTCTTTTCTGAAATGTCTCGGCGTTCCTTCTCAGTCAGTAAGGAGCTCACACACAACTGAAATCCATCAAAATCAGAACCCGTATGAGGGAAGAAAATGTAGCTGCCGAGGCCAGTACATGTGAAAAGTATGGTGAACTGCGGGACTGCACTGTGGTCCCGCGGCCTGAGGGATAATCATAAATATAAATATGGTATTTCCAAACTTTGTAACGCTTTGTATATTACGTTTATCATATATATATATATATATATATATATATATATGTATATATATATATATATATATATATATATGTATATATATATATATATATATATATATATATATATATATATATATATATATATATATATATATATATAGTAGCGGTGTTGCTGAGGCGCGTGCTAGAACCTCACCGAAGACGACGACGATGCGCGTGAGACGGCGCGTGACATAATTCTAATCTGGTCTAATTTGATTATGGACGTACCATAATATCGAAATATTTTCCAGGGAGTCGGAGTGGCGACCCATAAACCAATTCAGCCGAGGTGCATTCCAGGTCTTGCTTGAAGGCGGATCGAATGCCGAGAAGGACGAATGGGAGATGATCGACCCAGTTGAGACGTCCATCTCGTGCTGTGATTGCGGCCTTGAGCTGTCGGTGTAACCTCTCCACCATGCCATTGGCTGACGGGTGGTATGAGGTAGAGTGCACGTGGTGCGTGCCGAGGAGCTGGGCTAAGGCAGCAAACAGCGAGCATTCGAATTGGCGTGCCCGGTCCGTAGTGACGGTGGATGGGCATCCAAAGCGGGATATCCGTATGTCGATAAAGTTCTTGGCGACTGTCTCGGCAGTGATGTCGACCAGGGGGAGTGGCTTCGAGCCACCTGGTGTAGCGGTCGACGCAAGTCAAAATGTACGTGAAGCCTCGGCATGATGGCAGGGGGCCCACAAGATCGAAGTGAACATGGTCGAACCGTGCCGAGGGGGCGCAGAATGGTCTCAAAGGTGTGACAGTGTGTCGGCTCACCTTAGAGCGCTGACATTGAAGGCAGCTTCTGGCCCAACCTCGTACATCCACATTCATTGTAGGCCACACATAGCGAGCTGTCACCAGTCACTGCGTGGCTCGGATGCCCGGGTGGCTGATGTTGTGGATGTGGTCGAAGACGGGATGAGGACAATTCGTCACATGCGCACTCGTCACAGGACGATTGGTCACAGGACAATTCGTCACGTAGGAACATTCGTCACAGGATGACTCGTCATGCGGGCAACTGGTCACATCGATCGGGCAGGCGACGATAGTAAATCGCAAATTTCAACAACTGCCCACATTCCCTGATGAGGACTTTCACGACTTCCCACTGTCACATAAACCAATGGTTAGGAAAACTAATCTTACAATGCTCCTCTTCCGCTTTTACTTTCATTATATTACGAGTCTTTAGCAGGTTGATCTCAGTTGCTGGCTTGAAGGAGCAATAATCCGAATGGCAGCTAAATCAGTTTTTTACTTTTGCCTTGCATACACCTATTCGACAAAATCAATAAGTATCGGAATTCTTTCTGCTGAATGTGTACGAGTGAATGTGTACAGCCTCTCTCTGTTACGATCCCCTTCATTATTTTGAATGTAGTCCGAGTTCAAAAATAGTCACTCTTATATGGCCTCCGGATTCACCGTTCGGGACGGACCCAGAACCTAAAACGTCTGTTACAAATTCTTTGACCTTGAGAAGCGAAAGACGTGCTAAGATGTGACGCACTTTGTGAGGCCGAACCAACATTCAATGTTCGGGACCGAAACAGAAGCTAAAACCTTTGTTACAAACTCTTCGACTTTGAGAAGCCAAACACATACTAAGATATGAGGTGAGCCACTTTGTCCGCCCGAACCAAATTGAACAATACATTTTTGGGGAGACTAACTATTGTGGGACCGTTTGGCCATGTGACGAGTCGTCCTATGACGAATGTTCCTGTGTGACGAATCGTCCTGTGACCAATAGTCCTGTGACGAGTGTGCATGTGACGAATGGACCGTATCCCGTCGAAGACCTGCCGACGAAGTGAAAATGGGACGAAAGGTTGAGGATGTCCCATGCTCATGTCGCAGAGGATGGTACCGGTGCAGTGAGGGAGGGGAATCCACTTCAACACCAAAGACTTCATAATTACTTACAGCGCGACTGGGACAAGGACAGACAGAGGAGAAACACAGAAACACAGGACAAGCGCTGAACTAGCAACTGATTCTATTGAAAAGAAAAGACATGTGATGCTGCTGCTGCTCGTGCAGGCATGCCCCTCCGTGGCCCTGGCGCTTCTTCTTTCACTCAATGCGAAATCGGCCAAGTTATCCGAGATCCAAAAAGCCGATCTCGCTCTTCATCAAAGTCACTGTGGGCTGGCTCACACACAGGGATCCGGTTTTTGTTATGTGGTACGTCTCCATCATTTCTCGGGGTAGTTTGTGGTTGTGTCGGAACATCACTGTAGGCTTGTTGAACAGGGGTTGGCATCCGCAATCCCGGCAATGCATCGCGAGATGCGTGTGAGCGGTTCTTTTCATAGAACTGTGGTGTTCCCGTAGTCTTATGTTGAGGTAACGCCCAGTCTGTCCTATGGAGGCACGCCCGTAGGAAAACGGAATCTTGTAGACCACTCCTTCTATGCAGGCGACAAACTGCATTCCGTGTTTGATGCTGCAGCCGCTGTGAGACTTAGGATCGTTATTTCTCGCGCGTTTGTTGACTGCGGAGCACACAGAGCTGAGCTTGTGGCGGGCGGGAAAAACAACATTCACGTTGTATCTTGAGGCGACTTTCTGAGTCCCACGGACTCAGAACACATTCAGCAGAAAGAATTCCGATACTTATTGATTTTGTCGAATAGGTGTATGCAAGGCAAAAGTAAAAACTGATTTAGCTGCCATTCGGATTATTGCTCCTTCAAGCCAGCAACTGAGATCAACCTGCTAAAGACTCGTAATATAATGAAAGTAAAAGCGGAAGAGGAGCATTGTAAGATTAGTTTTCCTAACCATTGGTTTATGTGACAGTGGGAAGTCGTGAAAGTCCTCATCAGGGAATGTGGGCAGTTGTTGAAATTTGCGATTTACTATCGTCGCCTGCCCGATCGATGTGACCAGTTGCCCGCATGACGAGTCATCCTGTGACGAATGTTCCTACGTGACGAATTGTCCTGTGACCAATCGTCCTGTGACGAGTGCGCATGTGACGAATTGTCCTCATCCCGTCTTCGACCACATCCACAACATCAGCCACCCGGGCATCCGAGCCACGCAGTGACTGGTGACAGCTCGCTATGTGTGGCCTACAATGAATGTGGATGTACGAGGTTGGGCCAGAAGCTGCCTTCAATGTCAGCGCTCTAAGGTGAGCCGACACACTGTCACACCTTTGAGACCATTCTGCGCCCCCTCGGCACGGTTCGACCATGTTCACTTCGATCTTGTGGGCCCCCTGCCATCATGCCGAGGCTTCACGTACATTTTGACTTGCGTCGACCGCTACACCAGGTGGCTCGAAGCCACTCCCCTGGTCGACATCACTGCCGAGACAGTCGCCAAGAACTTTATCGACATACGGATATCCCGCTTTGGATGCCCATCCACCGTCACTACGGACCGGGCACGCCAATTCGAATGCTCGCTGTTTGCTGCCTTAGCCCAGCTCCTCGGCACGCACCACGTGCACTCTACCTCATACCACCCGTCAGCCAATGGCATGGTGGAGAGGTTACACCGACAGCTCAAGGCCGCAATCACAGCACGAGATGGACGTCTCAACTGGGTCGATCATCTCCCATTCGTCCTTCTCGGCATTCGATCCGCCTTCAAGCAAGACCTGGAATGCACCTCGGCTGAATTGGTTTATGGGTCGCCACTCCGACTCCCTGGAAAATATTTCGATATTATGGTACGTCCATAATCAAATTAGACCAGATTAGAATTATGTCACGCGCCGTCTCACGCGCATCGTCGTCGTCTTCGGTGAGGTTCTAGCACGCGCCTCAGCAACACCGCTACTATATATATATATATATATATATATATATATATATATATATATATATATATATATATATATATATATATACATATATATATATATATATATATATGATAAACGTAATATACAAAGCGTTACAAAGTTTGGAAATACCATATTTATATTTATGATTATCCCTCAGGCCGCGGGACCACAGTGCAGTCCCGCAGTTCACCATACTTTTCACATGTACTGGCCTCGGCAGCTACATTTTCTTCCCTCATACGGGTTCTGATTTTGATGGATTTCAGTTGTGTGTGAGCTCCTTACTGACTGAGAAGGAACGCCGAGACATTTCAGAAAAGAGGGGAAACGAAAAAAAATCCAGTCCCCGCCGCAAGGAGCGCACACGAGCAAGAGATAGGTCAACAACGTTAAGCCTTTCGTCCCAAGCATCTAGTCGTTGCTCTTGTATGCGGTACTCTTGTGTTCGCTTGATACTACGGAATTTACGTGGAATCGTGGCCCTACTACGGTGTGTAGCCACTAGTCGACGATGACACTGGTCGGTTATCGATAGACCTCTTTCCCTCGACAGGGATAAAGAGTTCTTAGAGTTTGTGTTCAATTATTTTTTTTGTGGCGGATATTGCGGGACGTATAGACCTTTTCTCTGTACTATCGTCTCCAGCCACCTAATAGGCATATTTGGTATGGGCGACTTCCGTGGGACTCAAGAAAGTCCCCAAGCCGGAGGCTTGGGGACCGAGCAACTGCCGCATCTGGTGAAGAAGTTAAGATGGGCGGCGGTCTCCCAGCTCCTGGGCTGTGAGCAGCTGCTGAATCCTCGTGCGCTCCGAAGCTGTCGTCCATTTGAGGAGGACGCCCTTCAGGTGGTCGTAGGCGTCGTCAGGTGGAGGCCGGGACAGAATGTCGTCCAGCTCGTCGGCGACGGCCGGAGGGAGGGAGGCGACGACATAGTAGAACCGAGACCGCTGGGATGTTATGTGGTGGAGATGAAACTGGGCCTCGATCTGGGTTATCCAGACTCGTGGATTTTTCGGCCAAAATGGCGGAAGCCGGAGCTGGATGGCCGTGAGGTTAGTGTCGGGGGAACGAAGAGGCGCGCCGTCGCCGGTGGTGTCACCGTCTTGCGCCAGGTTCTGCATGCCGGCTGCGGTCGTGGTACGAGGCGGCAGGGGCCTTCGGATTCCGGGTCACCAGTTTGTAGAAAAGACGTCCGAGCTCCACGGTGTTCTGGCTCAAACTGTTCGTTTTTATTCTCGCGCCTCAAGAAGCTCGCGCAGCGAGTTTAGAAAAAGAAGAAAAATTATTTCATTTCTCGGAGCTGGCTTCTATCATATATATTTGGCAGACGGCTCCTTGCGCACTATGACAGCTATTCTTGTTTTTGTTTTACCCATATGTAACGCACCTCAGAAATGTAAACTCAGCTATAGGTGTTTAAACCACAGACGCTCCACGTACAGTGTTCGCGACGAGGTGAATATGTGTCACCCTATTGAAACTGTGGCGGTGCGGCCGACAGCAATAGCGGCGGCCGCGTTCCCTTCCATTAACACGTCCTCCAGACGGCATTCTCGGAAGACTCCGCGCGTAGCGGGGGCCGATACCCGACCTGCGGTTTGGAAACTCCGCACGACCTTCGATCCTCGGAGCATCTTCGAAGCATCCCTGGTGCATCCTCGGAGCTATACGTTGCCAGGATGCGCCGGGAGAGGAGGACACACAGAAGACCACGCTCAGGCCTGCACTAGGGGAGACGACTTGGGAACAGATGCCGGGACAGACGGCGACATCGCGTCTTAATCCATATTCTAAGTTTGGCTATGTAACAATCAGTTAAATAAATTTGATATTTTAGTAGAACACACTTCCCTACGTTGATGACATCTATAAAGCATTCTCTTTTTGTTTTATTCCTTCAAGAAAAATGACAGGCGTAGTTTATCTACGTGATAAAGAGGTGTTTATATAGTGGACTTAATTCACCTTCTAGAAAGGTAACATAACGTCATATTTTGTTTGGTTTGCGGTTTTCCTGGAATCGGAATAGCCGTGTGGCACCGTCTGAGTTCGCCAGAGTATACAATAACATTTGAGGCCGCTAGATGCAGTCGAAGCAACCGCAGTTGAAACCGCCCATTTAACGAGGGTACTGCAGTCTTTTTTTTTAATTTTTTTAAGTGTTCTATGTATGGTAAGGTGAATCTATATCACGATTTAATCTACACGTGGAGGTAATATATTAAGAAATATAGCGGTAACGACGATCCAGAAACCATGAACTCTCACCCACTTCTTTTGCTCGATTATGTGCTGCCAAGGAGGTATCTGGACTGGATGTATAGCGTGATTAATAAGGCTATATACGAAGAATAAATCTGTTGTGAAAAACTATTAACACGACAAAACCACGTGGGTGTGTTAGTATGATGATGATGATTGGGGATTAATGGCGCAAGAGCGACTACGGCCATATTGCGCCAAGAAAGTTAATTTAAGGAGCCTTGCATTTACATCTAACTTTACTTATCTATATCAAGTGCAAAAGGCCAATTGCATGTAGGAAACTTAAAACGCGAGCAAATGGTACCAAAGGTCTATCACCAAGCAAAAAATAAGGATGAAATGGAAGGTGGTTTCTGAAAAGTTCTGGAAAATATCTTCGACGTTGATGATCCAAAAATCTACAATTCCACAGGATGGGTGTGTTAGTAGGGTGGTAAAAAGATTTCTTTTTTTTTTTGTAACTTAGTGGCTGCAAAGTTTGCTTGTAATAAATTGTTTCATTCCAGGGAAGCAAAATGCAAGAATCTTATGATCTCCCCATCATGGTACCGAGGAGATCTGCCGGGTCATCTTTTTCGTGGCCTGGATGCTCGAGATCGGCTCTGCAAAGCTCATGACCGAGTGATGGACAATCCAAAGCAATGTCACGTAAGTGCTTAAAGATACTTTGTCTTTCGCGAAAACAGGTGCTGCAGAACGCAGGGACCGTGGGTTATATTCCTGCCCTGTCTATTTCCATTTGGAAGAGCACCATACAGTCGTTTGCTGTATCCTAACAACATGACACAAGTAAAATCCGGTTGAAATAATAATAATAATAATAATAATTGTAATAGCTAACACGAAAACAATACAACGACTTATGGCCGCAAGCACAGTACCACATGAACGTAAGATACTATACTCGGTGACAACAGGTTAAAGGGCCCCTGACAAGAAAACAAAACTTTTTTTTTAGCAGTGATCTTGGGTCATGTGTGTCACAAAACGAATATTAAGTGAAAAAAAATTAATTTAAGACCAATATTCACGGCGCAAGTTGCGATTTAGTGGGCAGTCCCCTCCTTTCCACTTGTTTTCACTCGCGGCTTATCGGGCGCGTGGAGGAGAGGTGGATCGGCTTTGCCTTCACGACCAAGATGGTCATTCCGGAATAAACCGTGACGTCATGAACTTTGCACGGAGAATTTGAAATAAATCTCCCGCCATGAATATTTCTCTAAACATTTTATTTTCGCGTAAAATTTATTTTTTGACACGCGTTAACAACTAAACTATTAGAAAAAAACATTTTTTTTCCTTTTCGGGGGTACTTTAAGAGTAAAGCGGAAGCTCCTGGCACCTCTTTCCACTTGAGCAGAGCGAACGCCGGTGAAGAGGCCCACTCCTCTCCAGTGATGAAAATCAGATGTTAACGTTACAGGTTTCATTGAAATCTAGGTTTGCTTAGTGTATCAATTGAGTTATCGGAATTGTATAAATTGAAAGAAGGATTTACCATGAAAAAAAATGTTTGAAGGGATATGAGGTGAGCTTTGATTTATTGTCATGGAGTGTAAACATTACTTTTATCTGTGCTAGTTATTGAATTCTGCATATTTTACACTCATGGAAAAAGACTTATGTTAGACGAGTCACACGCCTGTTTGTCTTCAAGCCTTACGAAAAACCCTGAGTGCGTGGTAGAATGCTTCGTTTCCCATTTAATTTTACCGCAGCCAGCGCTAGGACTCGATCGAACCAACCAAGAAGCACCAAAATGGCGCTCATCGTCTTTATGCCTTTTCTGTCACGCACTAAATGAATCACGCACAATAAATGCGTCACAATCGCGCGTTTTTTTGTTTTTTTTTTTGTAGGTGATTGGTTTATTTCGCGATGACAAGCCCACAAATACACCGAGCGACCTAACGATGCACCTTTTGGCACCGTTTGATCAGCACCGTTAAATGGTAGCGTCAGCTACGGTCGGACCTAAAATGAAAAAGAATATAGCTACGCTTGGCTGGAGAATATGATTTGAAATCGAGCATCTTGGGTATCAGGCATGGTCTCAATTTATTATCTCGATGCGATGAACTTGGCATATAGAAGTTACCAGCGCATGGTTGAATCATGAGTGATTGTCTGTAGATTAGTATATGGGTAAATCGAATGTCACAATCAGAGCCATATATACGGGGAGAGTTTGGCCAGCTGGCATGGCTCCGTTGACAGCTTGTCAACTACTTCACAGACACGCCACGCCAACGCCTTGGCCACGCCCATTTTTCGCCATCTTCGAGCTTAGCCTTCGTCGTGGACCTATGCCCGTACGCTTGGTTCTCGGTGTCCACCAACGTATGCCCCATTGTCCCATTACGCGAAATAGCGGCGGCGTTGTCCCCGAAAAATGGCCACAAAAAATACGTCATCAAGAACGCGCTTCAGAAATAAAAGCAAAGAAAAGCAGAGCAACGAAGGTCCTTCGTCATGGAAGCCGCCGGGGCGCCACGAATGCGCAGTGGGGGGGAACGTGATGTCACCGGCGGTCTAGAATGCTTTCGCACTACTACACGTAAGCTGTCTTAAGTGTCTTCGGCGTGTCGTTTTAGTTTTAAGTCATCCGCTAGCAGTATTAAGGCGGTGTCGTGTTCATTCAGGAGCCATATTAAGTTATAGTTCCCGGTTACTTTGTCCATGTTGCCTCCGTACTCGCTTCGACACCCGTCCTTTGTTACGCTGAGCGGATGTACGTTGCGTCGCGCAAATTACGCTCGCGTAAACTTCGCAATTTTCAGTTCTGGTTGACGTCTCTTGACACTTTAGCGGTGCGCAATAATAGCAGCTGCTAATTCGCAGCCGAATGACTTTCCGTTTTCATAAGCGAGCGTATACGAGAATGCCGTCGTTGCCCATGTTTTTCAAGAAAATGATCTGTTTGATTGTTAAGTGAGATAAAGTCCTTCGTCCGAAAGTTTCCCGGAGCTTTGTTTATTTCTAACTGCATTTCCTTTTGACCATGCGTCAAAGGGTCAAACGGGATGGCTTGATCGGAAAGATCGCTACTTTAATATGGGATATGGTCAGGTCGTGTGCTGCGTTCTGTCTGCCTCCGCCGAACTCTCTCAGTAATGAAATATTGATGTTGATCTCCGAACATCTAGGAAGCCGGAAAGTTACAAAAATAGTAGGAAAAAAAAAACTAAGAAAATGTTTTACAAGTTTTCGCATTAGAAACGAAGCCGGCACTAAAGCTTTTCGTAACGTTAGGGTCGCCTATTTCGTAACGAAAGGTTACGAAATAGACATCGAGCGACTTAGCGTAAGGTGGATTGAAATCCCTTGATACTTATTTACAAGTAACGACAACAAATACAAATGACAAAGCACATTCCGCTTGAACAAAATGGCGGCTTTCAGTTCAGTCTTCTGCTGTGGGCCGCCATTCGCTTCCTAAAACCTTCACCGTCACGCAGTCGCCGCTTCAAAGAATGTCGCTACTTGTAGGAAGCTCTTATCTAGGGAGTTTAAAGTGGATCTGTACGAATGGCAAGCTTGCTCGGTTTAATAGATTTAAATGCAATTGATTGGCCGTTCCTAACGGCGCTGACATCCCAGCACCAATCGTTATGCCATACATAAAAAAATGGAAGATTGAAAGACAATAAAACTGATTTCCTCATACAATTTTCTTTTTTGAAGGCATTAGTTTAACTGTAAATGAATTTAATTCGCCGTTTGGAGAAGAAAGCAGGGGGAAAAGCTTCACAACCATGGGACGTCCCCCTCTCGCTGCCATTATTCATACTGCATAAATTTTAGTGAAAATGTGTGTGCACAGTTTTTTTTTTTTTTTACAATCTCTTCTGTTTCTGTTTACTTTCCCTTTTCTTTAGTTTTTAAACTTATTCCCTATTTTTTTTTTCTTTTTATGAATTATCACATTAGCTTTGAAAACACGATGACCTCTTCGTGTGTAAATAAACTTCTCTTTCTAGATCGCTAGTTTTTGTCGCTGCTGCGACGAAAACTCCATTTTATAAAAACAATTCAAGATAAAGGAGCCTCCTTACTTTACAAGGACAGGAGCCTTTTGTGGGCGTCCAGAATTGTTGCCCTTGATTTCATTTCACCATATGCGACGTTTTTTTCTTTTGAAATGATAAAAAGAAAAAGAAAACCGTGACAGCAGTGATTGGAACATCGAACCGCACAACAACGGACCATTTTCTCACCAGATAACTTAAAAAAATAAGAGTATGTACGCAGGATACCATGCGGCCCTGCATGCGGCCACGTTGGCCTGGGATCGGTAATGGTGGACCGGCCCCCGCCGTTCCCCCGACGTTTTCCGTTGCTAGGGGGTTGCTAGGCCTGACGTTATTTATGTGGCAGGAGCCTGGGAAAATCTAAGGTAAAGCGAGAGGTCATCAAGGACAATAGATGTCCAGACTCTTCCCCTACATATGGCTCTGGTTACAGTGAGCGATTTCTTCGATATGTTTTATACCTAATATTCCTCTTGAGTTGCGTACAGTCCTCATGTAGGCTGCGGTATTGCACCATTCTCGTACACGAGAGCATGCTTTGGCTTTCTTCATTTAGGCATTTTCGGGGTCGTTTTACCTTGCCGGTGTCCAAGACATCCATGAGCATCAAGGTTTTCATGAAAGTAGTAAATATCGAGCTAACAAGAGATCAATAGCTACACCGCGAACACATATGTCTAACGTTAGTTACGTGTGTGTGGTGCAAGCTGAGGTATCCTGTAATTGAAAAATTGGGTTGTGTGTGTGTTTATACAGCCTAGAACTTGGTCTGCCTCACAGGGGCGACGAGTCTCCCAGCTGTAGATGAGAAATTTAGCCAGTGCGGTACAGCCGCTAGCCTGGGGTCTTTAACGTGCATCACGCAGTAGTGATACACGACCGCACGCCGGTACGATGCTCATCCAGATCGAAACGGGCAGGGGTGGGGCTCCAACCCAGGATCCCTGGGTTCTGCAGCGCGAGCTTTCGCTCCTGTAATTGACTGAAACCAATTTTAGTCACTGAGTGTCCATTCCCTTCTTGCGTATAGTAGCTAAGTATTGCACAGCCGTTGTAGGGAAACTTAAGAATTTATGGAAAGAAACCTCTTGATAAAGAGTTTTTCGACTTCGTGAACATTTAAAAAAAAAGGTGACTAGCTTTCATACGGGCCCTGCTAATGCAAAACAGATTGAGCGTATTTTCCGTAACTCTGAGTTTTTTGCCCGTGTGTTGTAAAAAAACGTTTGTCCGTCGAACATTATTTTGGGTTTCTACAGTCAGTGACTGCTTCAGAAAGGCAGGGTATGGCCTAACATGTTCAGGCATTTCGCTTGCTGATGAGTTATGCCTTCTTTTCGGCCAAAGTCACAATCTGATTTGCAGCGGAGTGATAAGATGCTCAAACCTGCAGCGCTCTGCGTTTCTAAAGCTATGAGTGCCAGAACACTCATAGGTCTTCCAAGGCGCTGAGGAGTTTTTAACAAAATAAAAATAACAAATGGGTGACACGAAAGGTCAACAATGGGTTGTGTACATGTTCATTAAACTCAGAATTATCAAGTAATAAGCCATTAACTTTATGGGTTCTAGACGGCTCTCAAGGGGACCCTATGTACGCTTTTCAGTTTGAGCCGAAAGTTCGAAAAGCGCGCTGATAGGACCATGACAAACAAACGAGCTGAGTCATTGTGAGGTGCGTAAAATCTGCGCGCTCCGTTAACTGGGACCAAAACCATATGTCTGGCGAATCTCTAAAGCCCCAGTTTTCGTAAACGTATGCGAATCGTTTGAAGCGCCAATTCACAGACGGGACACGTACCCGTTGCGAATATTTCAAAGTCTGCAAACTCCTTTTGTACCTAGGCTGACAGTGAGGTGGGAGTTGAGCCCACGCCAGACCAGTCAGCCGCCTCCCTTTCAACACCTGACCCTGCATGCGCTTTACAAGCGAGCATGGGTGCCAGCGCGTGATCATGTGGCAAAAGAGACCGACAACTAGATCAACGAGTACGAAGCTTCCACCGTACTGCCAGCTTGGAAATTAATTAACTTTAGACACTGGCATCTTAAGAAACGCTAGGCGTGGCAAGTTCCGTGCATCTCATTGCTCCCTCGCATCCGATCAAAATGCGGCCTTAGACTATACGCATGCTGAGGACCAAATCGGAAAGGAAGAAGTTTTATGGTTCCAAATTACGCTATGTGTTTCTGAACATGTCAGTGCTATGTAATTACTTACGCCATCTTTTTCTATTTTGACTCCAGTCGTCGCTCAACCAACGCACATGCAGAGTGGAGTGTTGTGACGATGTCGGATCTAATGACATAAATGCATTTGATAGCATGGAAATGTCTCCGACCGATGCATATGGACCCGACGGAATGGTCTGCGATCGAAAGAGTACCAATTTCGTACGTCTACGCGTTTTGCATTAATTCTTCTTCTAGCATTAATTTAGCATGATGCATATCACTTCTTGGTTATAAACTCTTTTATCTGACTTATGTAGAGCCGAAAAGCAAATTTTGTTACCCGCTTACTTGGCACGGAGAGGTTTTGACCTTATATAATCTGAAGTTGGACGTGACACACCGGGGATTATCTTTCAATTTTAAGGGACTCATTTAGTTTTAGGCTTCCTTTCACAAGAGACGTTGGCTACTTGAAACAATCATGGAATTAACCATGATTCGCCAAATGAATAGCATTCAAACATTTTTTGCTATGTTGCGTTTTACGAGTTTTGTTAGTCAAAGAACGGCTATGGATCAAAATGTAGCAAGCGACGCCAACGGCCGCTTCGGAAACATATTTCTCTCATATGAGCTCTTAACTAACCGCCGAAAACCTTGCAATAACATATCATTAATCTCACAATCTATGCAGTCATATGAACTTTCTCATTTATCCAAATCATTTGACCTTCCAGGTTCATCATACAATTTGCAATCGAGTCAGGACAGTTATTTGAATTACCACATGCCAGTGTCTTACTGTTTTTACAGATGCCCATTAGAACTCTTTTGTATTAATCGATTCCTTAGCTACGTTTTTTGCAGGATATTCGCTCACCTAAAAAATTCTAACCTCCGATAGAATACCCTGAGTTGTCGTGGTCCTTGGCACGTTTGTTCATTTGAGCATTTTCAGTAGAGTTGCTCATTACATTTGTTGACAGGCAAGCGACGCGTTCCGGCTGATACTACACCTGTACCCTGTGCTAACATGGGCTGAAATTAAAATTACGACACTGCATTTATGAGTTTCAACACCACGTACAGTATTGGGTATACCACAAAACATACTTCTTAGAAATATTGGTCTTCGTGTACCATTCTCGCCGTCTTCTCCAGCGGAAATGACAACATATAAAATAAGACAAGCACGTCAAAGCACAGTCAGGTAGTCAAGGCTTTTATTATGCGCTATTGATTTTTTTTTTATTTTGTTCCACAAGCACCTGGCATGTCTTCTAAGATGTAAAACTTCACGTGCAAAAATTAAAAAAAAAAATAATAAACTGCGCCGGCACGCGTCTACGCTCCGTGCTTTCACCGCCAAATAAATTGCAAAAGCTTCAGTTTTGACGTACCACAGTTTTTTTTTTCTCAAGCAACAATTTAAGGAGGAATTTTAGCGCTGGGTTGAATGAAGAGGCGATACGTTTCCCAACACTTCGCACGTGGTTAGTCCTGCCGAAAGCATTAGCGTAATGGAACTCGGCTTCCTCTTCACCGGCGTACACATCCCTAGCTTTGGTTTATACGGTGAAGAACCGAGGGAGAGGAGGATATGACAGTGCACGGGGATATCAGAGCACCAAGGTTTGATTGTAATGATCAATGGCTAGACGAAAGGGCTAGCTATACCTTTGCTTCTGCTTACTATTGGAATGTATTCGAACAGTTAGCATGCACAAAGGCATCCAGCTTTGGCGCATACCACCGATCATTCCAAGGGGAGCTGGCCACCACGACGCCCCACGCTCTCTCATGTCTTCCTCTCCCTCAGTGTCTCACCGTACCTAGAGGGAAGCACAATTCGCAACGAGTAACATTAGATTCACCAGACGCGCTTCATTAACCTTGTTAGCCGTTGATCAGTCAACACCACCAAAGTTTGCAACTTGGTTCTCCAAGCCCCATTCTCAGATACCAACGGTGTCCTCGTGAAGCGCCTGATTTTCCACACAACCGCTTCTCTAGAAAGGCGGCTGCAGCTGCTGCCTATCGGTAGCACCGCTGAATTCAATGACTTCGGAGCTATAAGCACCACTCCTAAATTGGAAAGAAATATCGGGCTTCGTAAGCAGGCCATTGAAGTTCGTGCAAATGAGTGGTGAAGGCGTTATTCTTGCACATCCGCGTCGACACAGCCAACACGACTTTTAGATATTATAAGGTGCACGGCAAGAAACTTTTATTTCACGCAAGAATCGAGAACATGAAAGAACACGTCTTGCGTCTCATAAAGGCTTCAGAAACTCTATTTTATCTGTGTAAGCGGCAGGCTATGGAGAACCTCGTGTATGCTCACGGATCATTATAAGTTTAAGCAACGAAAGAAAACGTGTCATTTGCTTTTATCTTGATTAGAGCGAATATTTTTTAGAAATCGACAAACGTAAACATTCTTCCAGTTTTTGTAGTTTCCATTTAATAGGTGACCCAATTTTAATGCTGCCTGATCGTAATAATGTTTATTTTTATCTTTCAGGAATGTCGAATGGGGCACTGCATTGATGTAATGAGCGGGAAATAAAAATATCATAAAACAAGTTTTGACAAGAGTGTTTTTATATTTACCTTCTCCACAGGTAGTAATAATGCAATTACTACTTTTATTCTTCAGATTCTAATTCGAATGAAAGATGTCTGCTGTAACGTTTTGGCAACATTTTATCACCATACAAACACTGTGTTATTTTAGTATCGAGTAACATCCGGCGAGTAGGAACCAATCCTCTCAGCTTTAATTCGTTGAATGGTTCGATAGTAACAGGCGAAGCTCGAATATGCTGGTATCAATAGTCGAGAACATCTTAAGAATGACAGCGTTGCGAGTGCTGATTATAATACTATCGTTTTTACTAGGAGTGAGGTAAAAACCTCGGAAAACGCCGAAACGTTGTACCATGAAAACGCCGAAAAACCAATACCGAAGAAAGAACATCATAAGCCACACCCTTCTTTCTTACGGTGTCTGTGTGTGCAGATTATGAGATCCGGTTTCAAAACAATCAAATATCCGAGTTAAACAATAAAAAAAAAGTAATGGCACTTATGTTATTCGTATGGTGCAACACAGCGACAGCTGAGGTTTGTCGTCGGTGCCGCTAAGGTGTCATTTCGGAGCAGATGAACGGAATGAACGGTAACGGTGCGAGCGCAAACCATGGAGTCCGCAAAGGCGGTTCTTAATAAAGGGATACTGAACCGAAAGTTGGAGCTCATAAAAACAAGACTGGAGCGATAGGCGAGACCCTGCAAAACCCCAAAACATCACTCATACAACCATTTCTCGAGCGGGATGGCCGTATTTTCGGAAAAGTGCGCGATTCAAGAAGGCCAACAAGGCTGACGAGACATGGGACGTAGAGGCCGGATTTTTAGGCATTAAAAAAGCACGTTTTAGGCGCCAAAAATACGCGGCAAAAACAACGTTTTAGTTACTAAAAAGAATAAAATAGGCGCAATAAATTTTTAGATAAATGCTAATAATTTGAAGTAAAGACGTGAGCGAACTGTAAGCACGACAGGAAATCCAAAAATGTCATTGCTATGAGGCCACAACGGCAGTAACAGTTCAATTCAATTCAATTCACTTCTTTATTTTTCTCTCATAACAAGTATTATACATTGACATTAGACGTGGAATTGCCCCGTAATACCTCTGGGCTAATGGCGATAAATTGGCTTAATTTCACAAGCGCATTGCTTACATACATGTTCACATGCGAAAATCACTCAAGCGTCGCATATTGTAAAACAGGCAGGAGAAACAATTCTTGAAATATGGTAATACTGATTTATAAAAGCGCAAAGTTATGTCTGCCTGACGCAATTAAATTACAATAAAGCAAGAAAATAATAAATGCAAGATAGACAAGGTTTGTTAAGAAATTAACATGTTGTTACGTGAGAACTTACGTACAAACTTTAGCAATTTTCTACAGGTACCTTGTTTATACAGGCAAGACCTTTCAACACTGCCAAATACACATACGCTCATTCGAAACATAAATATTAAGAATTGTGTTTGGACAGAACGCGGAACCTAGTTTAAGGATCACTATGAAAATTATAGAAACAATAGGTAACTACCAGCAACTCCAGATTTCCGGGTTCAAAATTGTGCTTCTTGTCGCTGAGAATGAATTTGTACGCGGAGAACGAACGCTCGACGTCGACAGATGTGATTGGTGCGTACATATACTTGGGAAGATTCGGTGGGTTAATTGACACTGGGATTATACAGTGCTCACCAGCAAGGACTTCTGAAGCTTCTTTAAGGACAGAAAACCCCTTGATTGTGTGCAAGACCGATTGCAGCTTCGCACGTGCCTTTTCGGCGACGGGTCCTTCGGGTGCGGTGGCGATTCTTTCCTGTGCGTGGAGAATTAGCGCAAGGTTCGTAACAAGAGTTTCTCCCTCACTTTCAAGTTTTTTTATAGAATCCACTAAGAACGTGAAGTTGGCGCAAAGGTACGCGAGGTCTCCTGGAAGGCTATTAACGAAGACGACAGCTCGAGCCTTTGTGACTGCAACACTCTCGTCAAATGGAAGGCCGTTGATCGCGGCCTTGATGTCCGAAAAGTAGCAGTTGTAGTACTCAACAGCTTATAGCCACGTTCCCCATCGTGTGACGACGGGTTCTGGCGGAAAGGGGCACATCAGGCAGCATCTCCTTGAAGACGCGCGCGCGAGAGGGTGCCTTCAGGAACACGGCCTTGGCTGAGCCAATAAGCTCGTTGACGTCAGTGAAGTGCTTCCTCAGTTCCTCGCAAACACGATGAAGCGCATGCGCTAGGCAGGTGACATGGAGCATCTGCGGGTAGAAGACCTTCAGGAGATGAGCGGCCTTGTGCATGTAGGCTGCAGCGTGTGTGTAGAGCAACAGATCCTTGGTGGCCTGGACTCCTGTAGGGTAAAGAACCTTAAGGGATTCGTTCACAAAGAATGCTACAGACTCACCATTTGTTCTCTCCAAAGGTTTCGAACACACGAGGAAACCTTTGTCTTCTAGTGCGCCGCAAGCTTCCCAGCAAGAAAGTGAGCGACAAAGCGCCCTTTGACGTCTGTTGTTTCGTCTACGGAAATCCAAATGCGGGAGTCGCCAAGCTCTTATCTGATTCTTGCTAATGTCTGTTCGTGCAAAGGCCGGAGGTAGTTCTTCCTCAAAGTAGACTCAGACGGCACGTTGTGATTGTAGTATTTCTGTAGAAATTGTTTCAGCACGGGATTTTCAATTTTGGTCCAAGGGATGTTTGCGGCGACCAGGGCCTCGCACACATCAACGTTGAAAGCGGTTGTCCTGTCATCCTTGAAGGCTGTTGTCAAAAAAGACTTTGGATGTTGAGGGCTTGTCCCGCTTAAGGTTTGCCAGGTGACCTGCCGTCTTCTCATGCTGGGCCAGGTGGTACTTCTTCTCGCAAGGAATCTGCGCAAATGCGTTAGGATTTCTTAAATACGAAGCGTATATTCAACATCACAGCGCAGATAAACATGCTAGCATACTAAGTGTCTTGACATGCTAACAGAAGAAAAAATAAATACGATAAGCATCAATAAACATTCTGACTTCCGCAGAGAATCGCTCGAACACCCCTGCTGCGTCCTATTTGATGGTATAACTGTACTTGAGCGCCGCGCTGCTACGCTTTTCATACCACCAAAACGTACTTGAAAAACAAGAAGGTGAGATTCCATTGACGTTCTGTTCAACTGACTCGGCGCGCGCCATCAATACCGTAAATTTCACGGTGGCACGGCGGGGGAGTAAGATACCAGATTCAATTGCGTGCTAACTTAGCGTGGCGTACTTCGGTAATTATAGCTAGCGTCTGCATGTAATTAACCGAGTAGCTACGAGGTGCACTTCGATTTAACGGATGTCCAGTGCATATCTTAAAAACACGCTCCGGAGCGTTCATCAGCGCTAGTTTTGAAACACCATCCTTCAGTACCAACCGATCAATTGCTCGTTTGATTAAGACATTTCTGGATTTTCACTCAAGGCAGCACGCAGGGACGGTACATAAAAATGTGAATCTCCTTCTCAAGGTATCTAAAATATTTCATTTCAATAATCTCAATGGTATTGAAAGTTTAGAACTTATAAACAACGCTAGCAATCAAAATACCCAACATTTGAAAAAATGCAGGCACCGAAAGGAACGCTGTCTGCCGTATTCAAAATACACAGGCGCCTCCTTTCTTTTCTCAGAAGAAGGGGCAGTATAAACAAAAAGCAATAACAGCGAATCGCGGCCATGACGCCCAGGCGCCAACCAAGGCGGCGCAATGGACAACTTTGCATAGTTTCGAGTTCGACCACGGCCCCTGGATCAAGCGCACTTGATCGAGGGGCCGTGGTTTCAAATAACACATGAAACACTCACGCCACGTAAAAACTCGTCGGCTCACCTTTTTTTCCGCACGGTTGGCAGAACACGGTCTCTCCGTCTATTCTGTAACATGTTGAGTTAAGTGTCCACTGTCGAATCAACGCACTTCTGGCCGTCTTCCGTTTCGGCATGGCTGAAAAGGGCAGCGGAGAAAGCCAGACCGTGCACGTTGAAAGACCGGACCAGAAGGGAAGGGTGCCTCCTATTGGTCGGGTCCAATTGCCTAGAGCCAATTTCTCCCCTGGTGGTGGTGGCGGCGGCGGCGGCGGCGGCGTCGGCACAGGTGCGTCCAACGAGGTAGAGGGGCTTAGAGCGATAAACCGGGGTTCCGGTCTGCACTCGAAAGTGACCCCCATAAGGCGGCTGCCATTGTACGCAAATTTGACCACACGTCACATGACCAAACCAAATACGTGACGTCACAGGAAAGATGGCAGCGCCCATGCAGCGGCTGGCCCCAGCTGGGCCGGAGCTTGTCGGATACTTTGTTGGTTGTCGTTCGTCTCGGCGAGTTGATTTCAGACGCGGAAGCCGTCATATGAGGCCGGTCGAAAGCGAGTTTAAAGTTCAGCGTGGTGTTTGACGAAGGTATAACGTGAAAATACGGAAAAACGGTGTGCATTTCGCTGGTGACCCACCGGGATATTGCCACGGAAGAGACAATCTGACCTACGTTGCTCGGACCTCGGATTGATTCGGATACCGCTAGGATAAAATTTAACGCGACGTCTCTGTGCTCCCGTTGACCATCGGAATCTTCGAGGTTTGCAGTGAAGCGTGTGCAATATATTTGGATACACAGTTTAGCGACGGAAATTGCGTGAGTAGTGCTTGGCGGTGTGCAATCGTGGTGCAGCTTCGATCAAATGACCGAGGGCTTACTTCGGTTGTGCGGCGCACCGGAAGGCTGCCTTGAAGCTGGTAGTTCCCGTGCCGTGCTGAATGATGCTGTGCTGCTTACAAATTGTTCCGGCGTAGAAGTGCACTTTCACGGAGCACAGGTGTGCGGCGCACCGAAGAGCTGCCTTCAAGCTGGTAGTTCCTGTGCCATGGTTTAGGTGATGCTGTGCTGCTTCCGAAATTGTTCCGGCGTAGACGTGCACTTTCACGGAGCACAGGTGTTGCAGTTGGTATTGATCCCGCTGGTCTGTCGCACGTTTCGTCAACACAAACGTTTCATCCACACTCGTTACGCGAATTGCAAGCTGTCCGGACATTTCATCGAGCGTGTTACGTACCCAGCTCACGCCGCTTTCTGGCAACAGTCTGCAGTGGCTAATTACCAGAAAAGTGGTCCCACATCCATTTCAGTTCAGTTCGTCCACGGCAGTCGCCAAACCCCGAAGGAGAGGATTTATTCGGACAGAATGCCACTAAAGCAATGCAGCTTCTTCAGTGGTCAGGATAAATTCTCTTCTGCGAGTTTTGTTATACTGTCACGGATCCTTGTTCCAGTCCTATCTTCTATCAATATTCACTATTCTGGGACACTGCAGGTCATGCTCAGCTGTAATCGTATGTTCTGGTGGAGGTGCTGGGCACCCATAGCCCTTCACTCTGTGTGAACCCGGCGGCTCTTCAGCCGAGTTACTCGATAATGGGACACGGCTGGCGGACTATCCTGCGTCTTACACCCCCGTTGAGCCGTAAGCGAAGTCCTGACCCGAGCCTGGCAGAACAACCGCAAGACGACCGAATACCACAAAAAGTAACCTCGGAAATACACCACGAAGCACCTGAAATCCGAGCCAGTTGCTGCTACCAGGAAAAACCACCGGAATTCAGTCTCCTGTCAGAAAATCCGAAGCTGACTAAGCCAACAATGACAAACCTGTAGCAGCAAACCATGTCCCCTCCCACCATTGTTTGCATGCCCGTCGCAAATCACACTCCGACGCTTTTTCACGCAAGGTGTATGAAGACGTCAAGGACTGGATTGAACAATATGACAGTGTCGCCCGCCACATTGGGTGGACAGACAACCAGCTCCTGCAGAACCTATACTTCTCGTGGAAGAAACTGCCGGCGCTGGTCTGAGAACCATGGATCCTCCTTAACGTCATGGGAAGGTTGCAAGATCGAGCTGAAGCGCGCATTTGTCAGCCAACATCAACGAGAGAGAGCCGCATTCTTGATTCTGTCCAGGACACTGCCCCAACGAGAGCGCCATTGCACTCGTGGAGGATGTTTTGCGCTTGATCGAGCGCCCACGCCCACGCCCACGCCGACCTTGATGCTACAGAAGACAAGAACCTAAGAATCCCATGCCCCTCACGTGAAGGACAACACCTTCGGCAGCCTTGTCCGCAACCCCCAACAACAGTCGAAGTGTTCATATCACAGAGGCTTCCAACATGGAATGTGCACTGCATGCCCGAGCCTGCCACTATGAACAACTTCCCGGCGTCTCGACACTCGAGTTGTCCAGCTACTACTTCGACGCCAGCCTCCCAGGCATCCACGACATCATCCACGACGTTGTCTGGGAGGAGATCAGGAAGCTACTTCCTGCCATCAGTTGCCTGGCTTTTATTTTGATTGCCGAGATTGTTTCGGAACAAGTTTGACAGGTATTTCAACCGAGACTTCTGCGAGCGAAGCGGCATCTGACAAACCAAGGGCAACTTACGCCACAATGGCACGACGACCACCACCGGCTGCCTCTTAGTATTCAATGCCAATTCAATGAGACACTCTGACGCCGAAGCATTCCCGACATCGTGTGTAGGTTTGTGCTCAACAAAGTACACCGAGGAAAACGTAGGTGATGCAAATCTGCGACCGGAAACCACTTTGCTACAACTGCATGAAGCCGACCATGTCTACCAAAGCAGCCCGTACCAATGAATTGGTCTGCGATGGTTTGTGCCAAACGACCCTCGATTAAGTCTCGAGGAGCGACCACGGGAGATTAAGGATTACCTTCGGCGACCTTTGTCCCTGATGCCGAAGGTGCTGAATCGAAGATTCTGAATCTCTGATTACCCCGAAGCTCCTCATGTCCATCACCTCAACAAGAGGTAAGCACGACAAAGCAGGTGAGCGGCGATGCAGTGACAGTGGATTTGGTGTTGGTTGTCGTCCAAGGACAATACCTAAAAATTTGCTGACATCAATTTTCTGTGTCCACTCCACGAAGCACACAATTTCCAACTTTGAGGGAGAACGCCCCTGAGTGACTTGAAGGAATAGAATGGTTGGTTGCTCTCAAAAGTGAACTGCAAGCATCACCAGACTTGGATAGCAAACAAACATTGTTGCCAGCTATCAAGTCAACGGTACAGCAAAAGGCACAGCCACGTAAGCAATACATGCCCGAGCTTGCTGCATTGATGCCGAAAACTACCAGGAGAATTTTCGGATTAGAAGCCAGCCCTGCAGCTTCAGTGCATCAGACGTCAGTGGCCGCACATGACGTATGATTACAAGACAGCATCAGTCGATCAAAGTTGCCACTCGACCAAACTGAACACCGACGTGCCAGGAGCGTCATCCGACAACAAGGTCCACAGGTACTACGACTGAACGCCTGACACGAGACTGTCGCAGAAAGAACTCGTTATGGAACTATTTCCTAAGAATCAATAATTATGTAATCAAGTGGAAATAAACATATTTGATACACTAACCAGATAAACATATTTCCGCTTGCCTTCATGCCTTGAGAGTCTACACACCGAGAATTGTGTCCACTGCACGCTCTGGACCTTACGAGGACACTCGTATCTCTGACCCTTCAATATTAATTAAGGGGTCATACTAGACTGGCAGACTTCTCTCAAGGGGCTGCACTCGTTCAACCTTTCCTGAACATGTGGTGCATCCGAAAACCAACTCCAGTGATGTGAAAATGTTATTTATTAATTTATTCCTTCCAGGGGCCTTCGTAGGCATTGCAGAGAGGATACTTAAAACTACATACATGATAATAGCATTAAAGCACACTGCTGTAACTTGTTAAATGGAAAAACAAACACACCTTTGAGCATATAGTTTAATAGTATGTGTTGATGCATTGTTATATAGCATGACACTTCCTATATGTATGACACAATAGACCCTTTGCAGAACCTTATCAAGCAACACAACTGTCACCATTTTTTTCGGCGTAAAGCACACGAATGGGCCCCAGTTCACGTCGAACGCTAATGCAGCATTCGAGTCCAATACGTGCTGAGCCGAATTCACAGGGATGGCGGACATAACATTCTTGTCGAACAAATGCCCAAAGTCTGAAAGCTTGGGGTAATTACAGTAGTAGCTACAGGACCAGGTTCAAACCCATAGAATTCAGAACAGTAAATATTTCCAGGTAGAATGAACAAAGGTATCAAATCGCATTCGAAAGCGAAACTTGACGCTACAGAGAGCTGATTTAGGCGCCAATCTGAGAAAAAAGGCATTTATAGGCATTTATCGGAGTTTAGGCACCAACACCCAAAATAGGCATTCATAGGCACTATAAAACCACCATAAAAGCAATCCTTGACCTCCAATTCGTGCTCATATATCGAAATGGGGCGATAGGAACGCAAGGAAAAAAATAGGCATTTGCCTAAAATCCGGTCTCTAGTGGTCACCACCACTATCGGCCGTTTTTTTTTTTGGTGATTTTTTTGTACAAATGGTTAAGAAGGAGTTTTCGTAGATCGTTCCCGCAGTCCCCCAACATTCTGCGCAACCCTCTACGAGGTACGGGATTCTGCAGGCAAAGCCAGCGTTGCGCATGCGCAGTACTGGCGTCTTTGTTCCGGAGAGCGCAGCGATGGTGAAAAAACGGTCTGCAAAAACTTCCTAATTACCACGACCCGGGAGCCCTGCTCCCAAGGCCGACTGGAGCGAACAGATGCGCTCTTTTACGGCCTTCCAATGAGGGGTTGCTTCTCCCTGCCACCACAGCTCGATATGGTGGCTGAGACCCTAACCTTCGTGCAGCGCTTTAACTCCTGAGAAGGAAGTACCCCAGGCTTCACAATATTGACCGCCAGCTTTCTGACTTTGAGTAGTTCTGACTTTGAGTAGTAGGCTTTCTGACTTTGAGAACACTTCGGCGTACGCGCAGGCAAAGCCCGACAGCCTCAATGCTTGTACGGCCGTACTGCCATGGCTGAATTTCTCATCTAGCAAGGACACACCACACACGCCGCTTTTCGAACGCTACACTGTTCGCCTGCGCGCGTTGTATTTAGTATACAGGTAAGTTACCATTAACGTGCGTTTTTAAATATGCTCACTGAAGAAGTGGTATTCTCGTTTATTAAAACCCTTACCGTATAAAAACAAAACAAGACTCCCGAACCACCTCTTCACGATAAGTATATTGCCGACACACGAAAACATGAAGTTCAGTACTGCTATATAAAGGGTTCAGCGTTTTCGGTTTTTATTTTTTCAAAATTCGGCGTACTTTTTTCGGTGTTTATTTTAAAATTTAATTTTCGGTTTTTTTCGGTGTATACTTATTCCCCAAAAATTTTACCAGTCTTTTTCGGTGAAATGAAAGGAACACCATCGGACACCGAATCAGATGATCCTTGTAGCTGTGATATTTGTGATCACTCAAAAAATAACGGCACATATATATACGTGGTCTTCGCTACAACTTCCATCAGGACACACATCAGAATCGTAGAATTCGCGGACGTAATCTTCAGCGCGCTTCTTTTCCTTCCCATTCTGACGACATGACCGTCTGAGGTGATGACCGTACAAAAACCAACGAAATGGCAAAAAAAAAAAAAAAAATTACTGTATTTATGTTTTTAATTACAGGGAACTTTGAGAGAGGGTGTTAAGAAAGGCTTCAAAGGCTTTCCTCGATGTCCTCTGAAGTGCATGAAGCTAAAAACCTTACAACAGCCCACATCCGAACTTTCTTTAGGACGAACTTGACACACAGAGCCTGACCACAGAAAGGACACAGATGTCCCGCGAAGGCCGATTCAAGACCTCTTTTGTTGCATGTTGAACCTTGGAAGAGGGCAATCGCGAAGACGTCACACAGTGTCGAGCCCCCTCTCTCTATACCCCTCCCCCACCCACCTCGACGCGGCCGTAAAAACTGACCTTTTTTGGTTAAAACCGAATTTTAGAAAACGAATTAGACGTACTGTTATCGGTTTTTATCGATTTAAACCAAAAACGCTGAACCTACAAACTGACCTTTTTCGGTTAAAACCGAATTTCCAAAAATGGATTCGGCGTACTTTTATCGGTTTTTATCGGTTTAAACCGAAAACTCCGAACCCTAGCTATATACAAAACTGGGCCTGTGTATATTCGTTTTCTTCACATTTTTTATATGGGAAGCTATTTTTACGGTGGCTGTCATTGCAAAATGTATGCCCCCCCCCCCCCCCCCCCTCCCCCTTCCCCTGACTTCGAGTGTATTTCCACCCCTGGGTGGTGCCGCGAAATTTTTCCGCCTGTGTCCGCCATAAAACAACACATTCACGACGCGTAGATGTTCTTTTATATTTTGTGTTCAACCCTTTATTCTTACAAGCCGCGTGGGGCATGCCTCAAACCGGATTTGTCCCCGCTTTCGTCCAAAAAAAGAATTTCGCTGCTGTCGCTGGTGCGAAGGAACGTACCACTTCCCTTTTTTTGATGAGTCCCTCCGTCTTGCTTTTGCTTTGCTTTTGCTTCCGTCACCACAAAAGACCCTGTTCACAAGTTCGCGCCATCCTGTGACCACCGTTGCTTACTCACTTACTCACAGTGACAACATTCGGCATGAGCTCGGCACAGCTCGTATTCAAAACGAGTACTGGTCAGCGTTCGGTGAGTACTCAGATGAGTCGGATCCAATTACGCGCTTTGTGCGCGTAAAGTTCAAAGTTTTTTTTTTTAATCTTTTTTTTTTGTGTGTGATTTTTATGCACGCTTTGTAGGCGATTTCTTTTACTCTGCCAAAGGGCGCGGGGTAAAACTTTTATTCATGGCAGCTTAACTTTGAAGCGATCGAGCTCTCTTCTACGGGTCTTTCTACGAGGACGGTTCTCGTGGGGCGTTATATTATTAGCCAGGCATGACGCACTCGTCTGTTGTTTATTTTTTTTTCATACTTTCGGTAAGCATGGCATGGAAGCTTACACTTGAACGCAGCCCGCCATCAGGCACTGGTGCCCGCTCCTGTACGCACTCGAAATACACCTGGATACGCCTGTGTACTTGACCGTGGTATACCGTATGGAACACCTGAGCGCACCTCGCCATGAAGCACCGGAGCTTGCTCACGTCAGTACTCAGTGCTCAGTGCCGTAGACTGGGGTTGTAGGTCGTTACTTCTGTAACCTCAGGGCCTGACTGTGTGCTGGCTAAAGAGAAAGGGGGATCCATCGCGCGCCTATAAATGGAGAAGCGTGAGAGCCTTAAAAAAGATTCAAGTCTGGGACCAAAAAGGGGTCAGGGTTTATGCTTTTAACGCAAGTTTTAATGCTGAAGCAATAAATGTCTCATGGAGCGAGCTGACGTCATCAGTTTGGTGCGCGAAAACGGCTCCTAGTTTCCGCCGCGATCCCAATAGCAGCGAGTCGCCTTCGGTTCCATTGGCTGGCGCGCGTCGACGCGGCTCCCATTGGTCGCTGCGCCAAGGCCTCCGAGATCCCGAAGCGCGCGCGCTAGTACGCAGCAGACGACAAAGGGAGCGGACGAGCGGCTTGCATGCTTTCGCATTCACAACTCATAAGAAATGCTTAAGTGTACCTCGAAGTTTTTCCTTCTCCTGTATATTCCTTGCCGTTGTAAATAAACGTCGCCACATTGGTCACTAAAAGTCTGCCCCGTCGTAACGTGTTCGGCAGGACGAACACATTTTTCTTCTGCAACTTCCGGGGTACTGTTATCGTTGATGATCTTTCTCTCGACAGTTTCCGAAGGAGATTTTTATCTCTTTCGACGAATGGACCGATGCCACCAAGCGAACTGCGCAGGCGCCCGTATTCCGGAAGTATGGCCGCCGCCATGCTACTTGTGGTCATCGCTCTCCGGCTTCCCGGCTGAAAAGGGCTCATGTGGGCGTACATCAAAGTTTGGGAAGCCCTGGTGTTAGCTTGGATTCTCCTGCATATCAGTACTTTATAAGATTGTGTTATTTGTGATGGGCCTTATTTTGTCATCAGGCGCAAAAAAACAGTTTCAGTCATCTTATCGCTTTAGAATCGCTTTGTGGTCTGCTTCGTCGTCGTCCGCTTCTTCGTCTTTGTGAACGCGCGTGAACCCACCGCGTTCACGCGGTGGTCTTACTGCAACAGCGGCAAAAACAACGAGGCCACTACTCCCTCGAGCACTCCAGGTGCTCCTACGTCTCAATAAACTTGGAAGCAAGTGAATATCTACCTTAACGTGAAAGAGCACAAAATTTGAGGGACCCTCGGTTCGGTGTAGCACCGCGGAACAGCGTCAAATGAGTCGGTGAAATATTGAGCTATGTAGTGCGCAGGCTTGGGCGTAGCTTTTATTCGACAATGAAGTAAAACGAGCTCAATAGACATTCTCGGAGAGCGATAGTTTTCTAAAACTCGTTCTATTCTGGTTGAGAGCCTTTGCGACAGGGTACATATGAACTGCGGGGGGAAGCCTGCACAGAAAGAAACGATCTACAAAAAGAACCTGCCTGACGAGCCGTAACAACTCGCATTTGTCAAAATGAAACGTAACCATGAGAGATGCCTGAGAACTTCGGGTAGAGATGAGCTCTTGTGTACAGTTTCTATTCAATTTTATTTGGTTTGCTCAAGCTCCGAGCGGTAAGAGCTGACCGACGGAGAATGCTTTTTTCCGCTTTGTCGATTGGTGTTAATACAGAATGGATCATTAACGCCAGCGAAATCAGGTTGTGGCATAATAGCCCACTAAAAAAAATAAGTCTGATTTTGAAAAAGTCGTTTTATTTCGAGTTATATATATACATATCGAAAATCGCTGCTCTTTCTTCGGTGATTGTACTGATCTTTTGAAGCACAGTTGTGCTCAAAACATGTCGTATCAATAACAGTTGTAACCACCAAAATGCATCAAGCAAACATTGTATTAAAAACGGTCTCCGCAAGGCAGCGTGGAAGTTCCGATTGAGATAGACCAACGGATATACCGCTACAGAGCGAGTGCTCTGAAAGATTCCAACGTACGGAACACTTTGGTACGCCCTACTACGTCTCATGCCCTGTGTAAGCCTACACTCTTTAGTTATCGTGCAATGGGGTGAATATAAATTATGAATCAAATAACGAAACAAATCTAAAAACGCTTTTTCTTGCCGCTCTCCTACCGCTCTCTTTACCTGTTTTAGACACTCTTTTCGTGGGCTGCTTTCTTGCGGGAAGGCATAAAATCCGATGCCTTTTTGCCTAGTGCTGTTACTGTAGCACCTTGACACAGAACGGGTGAAGACACCCATTAAAAACCGTGAGTAAACGGCCGACTAAAAGTTTCGTGCTAACCTGAAACCTGAAAACGCGCCTTGACGCGTCCAGAAAACTGGGGAGAACTACAGGTACCAGAATGCACCGCGGCAGCGGTGGCGTCGTGCAACTCCTTGTGAGATCGGTCTATTGACTGTGCCCAGCAAATGGCTATCATCAATGTTGCTTGACTGACTTTTAAAAAGGTTCTATTGTAACGCGCCCCAGCTCTTTTATCGCCTTTTTCGCTCCATTTTGTTGGGCAAGAGCGTCGCCACGATTGCCGTCGTCGAGGGTGAATGTTCTTACGTATTTTCAGCCGACTGCAGGATTGTTTTCTCTTTTAATACCATGTTTCTTTTCGTCTGCAATTGAATTTTCCAAAATGTATCGTATAGTTTGCGAAGTGTTTCCAGCTCATTTTTCTCGTTATGCACATATCAGGCGAATGTACAGGGTGTCCCCCTCAAACAATTTACAACTGCTTTTTTGTCGTTCCCTGGATTTGTAATTTGGGCGCGATTTTCAAAGTGTTCTTCAATTGCCAAAAGGCAATCCTTGTTTTAGTCCAATAAAAGTCTAACAACTTCACAAAACGCTTTCTACTTAATACACCTTATTTGGTTCCAAAACTCTTTTTGAAGGCTATAGCTACGAACCATCCCCACCAATCCTGCACCTCCGATACGTCAGGTGACACCCATGGCAAAGTTAGAGCTCTGAGAGGGGAGTCGCCTATGTATTGGAGGTGGAGGTGGTACGGATGGCTTGAAGCTTTGACTTTATATGAGGTGGAAAGGTATAGTGCTCCGTTATTTAGTGCGAACAGCTATTCTATTTGCTGCGGATGGCTGTCCGTAATGTGGGCTTTCAGACTTCCTGTCGTTGTACGAAATATATATCTTGTTTTTACAGACGTTTCAGATTCTACAGGGTGAAACAAGGAGACGGCAGGCTCTTTAAATCGACCGGAAAATTCAATTTCTTAGCCTATCGCGCTACGACTTTGTGCAGCGCTGCCCACAGATGGTGCATTTTTTTTTTGTAAAATTTGCAAAGAGCGAACTTACCTGAGGAAAAAGTAAAGAAAGAAAAAGGCTTAGCTCCTATGGAAACGCAGCTACGCCACCGGTCTGCAAACAACACGGCGCCATTTCGCACAGGAGACTAGAGATGGCGCAAGGGGTCGCGATGCCAACTGCCGCCAACGAACGAGCAGACGACGCCAAGAGCCGGCCCTTTTGCAGACAAGGAACTGCGGTTCCTTGCTGTTACAGCGCCTGTCTTTTTTGTTTCTGCGACTGTCGCCGCCTGCGGAAGGCGCGCCGCTTTTGGGTCGAAAAGGTCGTCTGCTAAAAAGGCCTGCTCTCGGCGCCGTAGGCTCGTTCGATGGCGGCGTTTGTTGCGCCATCTCTTGTCTCCCGTGCGAAACGGCGCCGTGTTGTTTGCAGACCGGTGGCGTCGCTGCGTTTCCATAGGAGCTAAACCTTTTTCTTTCTTTACTTTTTCCTCAGGTAAGTTCGCTCTTCGCAAATTTTACAAAAAAAAAAATGCACCATCTGTGGGCAACGCTGCACAAAGTCGTAGCGCGATAGGTTTAGAAACCGAATTTTCCGGTCGATTTAAAGAGCCTGGCGTCTCCTTGTTTCACCCTGTAGATTACAGAAGACACGTAGGCAATATTGAACCGGCGAGTTTTCCAGCAATATGGGGCGCAATGTTTTACAGTCTAGCTAAATTCAATCACGGAGCCTTCGCGAATCGTAGCGCGGAAACAGCAACTTTTATCAATGCTAACAAGGGAGGACATTTGTGACCTATATAATGGTCGGTGGACAGCGACGGCGCTTTTCTGGAGAGTCACTCGTCCGTTGGCGACGCGTCCGCACGAAGGAGCGCTACGCAGATCGCAACGTTCGCGCATATTCAGAGCTGTGAACATTTGCACTCTGCACTCGTTCAGCTGCATGGCGATCTGACTCAATTGCGGTAGGTCCGTGAAAGAATTGCCGAGCTGAACACCACGTAATTTCACGTAACACTGAACTTTAGAAACACGACGTCATTAAGTTGCGCCAGTCGAAGTAACCGCAAACTTAAAAGTAAAACTCTCACGGGATATGAGATATCTCGAGAGCTTCCCGCAAAGACCGCTACCCCGCAGCGCAAGGTCCCGAGCTTTGCGTGCGGATGCAATACGCAAGTCCTTCTATTCCGTTCTGCGCAGGCGCACTCCCGACCCGCAATTTCTTTCCGTGCGCAAATGTTTGGCGTACGTTCCAAAAAAACTAATATACGAGGTCCCAGCTTACTCCTTTGTGTCTCGAATGTCGAAGTTGAAGGGGACGAGGAGAGTGAGAGTGTTGTGGCAGAAAAAGACAGAAAGAAGGATTGTTTAAACGAAACAAAAAATAGCAAGCACGCGAGGCTTGCTTGATGCTGGTTTGGAAAGCCTCTAACAAAAAACGATAAAAAAGACCTCCCTTCTTGCCTTTCTCATCACACCCTCGTAAAGTTAAGACAATAGGGAGTTTTCGTAGACCGCGTTTCCCCTTCCGCGAAGCCCTCCGCAACGAAGAGGCCGCTACTGTGCCTCTTCGTTGCGGATCTTCGAGAACTCCCTAATAGCCAAGAAGAGACCTACCATGCAACTAGGCTGGCGCTCAAACCCGGCAACCAGGGGCGTCTGAGTCCGCGGTCGTCGGCCTTTGAAGCTTCTACACTTTCTCGGTCGCGACTGGTGGCGACTTCGCATTTTGCCGCCTCTGGCAGCCAAACGAAGCAACACAACGTCCAACAACACGTAGATGTTCTTTTGTCTTGTATGTTTGTCTTTTTCTCTTACAAGCGCTTTTTTTTTTACGAGCCGCTGGGAGCATGCTTTCATTAGCCTTTGTTCCCGCTTTCGTCAAAAAAGGCATTTCTCTGCTGTCGCTTGTGCGAGTGAACGTACCACTTTTCTTGTTTCATCAGTCCCTTCGTCTTGCTTCAGCTTTCTTTCTGCTTCCGGCACCACAAAAGACTCTTCTGAAAAGTCCACACCATCCCCTGTCCGCCATTGCTTTCTCACCTACTCAGTGACAGCGTTCGGCATCAGCTCGGATCCAATCACATGCTTTGTGTCCAACATATGGCGATCACCAATGTTGCTTGATTTACTTTTGAAGAGGGTATATTGTAAGGGGCCCAGCTTTTTTATCGCTTTTCTCGGTTTATTTTGCTCGCCAAGAGCACTGGAACCACTGCCGTTGTCGAGGGAGTCTATTTCTACGTATTTTCTGTCGACTGCATGGTTGTTTTCATTTGTATTACTATGTTGTTTTTGTCGTCTAGAATTAAGTTTTCCAAAATGTATCGTATAGTTTGCGAAGTGATTCCAGTTAATTTTTCTTGTTCTGCACATATGAGGCGAGAGTACAGGGTGTCCCTCCAGAATGTACAAGTTTTTCTTGTTTTTTATTTTTTCGTTGTTCTCTGGAGTTTAAATCTGGGCGCGCTTTTTTCAAAGTGTTCTTCGATTACCAGATGACACTCCTAGTTTGTGTCCCATAAAATTGTTTAACGGGTTCACGAGACAACCTCTACTTAATACACTCTCTTTGGTTCCAAAACGCTATGGAAGTTTCGTCCGGCGTGTTACTCGATTTAGAGGGTTGCTGAACTGAAACCTGGTTTTCCCGAAATAAGGTCGCAGAGAGAGAGAGAGAGAGAGAAAACATTTTTATTGACCCTCAGTTTAGGTTGTCGAAGTGGTGTCTAGGAGGACGCCATTCAGAAGGGTGAGGATAGGTGGATCATGGGGGATTGGTGGCGTCTTTCGATGCCTTCAGCTTCTCTTCGATCGTTGTGATGTGGTAAAGAAGGGCGTCGAAGATGGCGGGCACGTGTTGATGATTTGTGGGAGAGAGCCACTCTTTCCATGTCGTGGGCCGAAGCCCGGGAGGGAGCTTGGAAAGTGTAGAGCGGATGGATGGTAGTGCATGGAGGCATTGCCAGTAGGTGTGCGTGTTGTGTGGGTAGCCAGTGCAGAAGGGACACTTAGCTGTGCCCTGAGCGCCTTGGAAGAGATGAGTATAGTGTGGGGAGGATAGCGTATTGGTCTGTGCTCGGCGTAGAGTGCTGGCCTTTTGTCGGGAGAGTGTGGCAGGTGGTGGTACGAGGGCTGGTCTGGATTCGCGGAGTTGTCGGAGTGTGTCAGAGCGCTGTTGATGGTATTCATTGCGCTGGAGTTGGGGGTCATAGGACGTAGGCCAGTCAATCGCAGGTCCCTGAGTGGAAGTGACTCGGGAAAGTGAATGTGCTCGTTCATTGCCTGGGATTAGAGCGTGGCAGGGACCCAATAGATGTGGAAGCGAAGGGTGGGGGTGGTGTTGAAGGCGGCTCAAAGCTCGCGCGACATGTAGTTGGGGAGTTGGTTGTGCTGAAAGGGGGGGTGCGGACTGCCTTTTGGGAATCAGTCAGGACAGTGATGGAGGTGTGTCCCTCGTGGGGGTTGGCGATGGCATGGTGAATGGCGGAGCACAGCGCCTGAGTCTCCAGGAGGTCTGCCGAAGGCGCTTCGGTGTATGTTTGCCTAAGCGTTGTGTTGGTCTGGGGACAGTGAATTGCGGTGCGACCGAGTTTGGTGCCACGGTCGTAGCTGGCGTCTGTGTAGTAGATGAGGTGCTGCTGTGCCTGAAGTGTGGCGAGTTTTTGGGATATGAGTTTGGCTCTGTGTTTGCGGCGTTCCGGGTTGCTGTCGGGATTCATATGTTTGGGTATGGGAAGTGTGGTGATTTGGGGTATGGTATCCCAGGGAGGTGTGGTTGTTTCGATGGGAGGGAGGTGCAGAGTGTCGTAACCGAGAGAGTTGAGAATGTAGCGACCCTGGAGGGGTAGCGACCCCTGTGTAATTGGAAAAGAAGGGCACGATCAAGCGAGGACTATGACGTCACGATCCTCCTGGGAGAGCTGAGAATGAGGAGCAGCGGCCTCGCTTCGATTTACCATCCCGAGGGGACGAAGCGCAGAAGAAAGGGAATGAAATCGTTACGTCCTAAGTCTCGTCGGACTTCCCGGCCGTGTTCAATCGCGCACTTTTCCAAACATACGGTCCCCCATCCAAAAAATGGCTGTATGAGTGATGCTTGGGGTTTTGCAACGTCTCGCGTCTCGCTCCAGTCTTGTCTTGTGAGCTCCTAATTTTGGTTCAGTATCCCTTTAATAAGAAACCTCTTTGCGGACTCTATAGTGAGCGCTCGCACCTACCGTTCATTTCAGTCGGTCTGCTAAAAAATGACACCTTAGCGGCTCCGACGTCATACCTCAGCTGTCGCTGTGTTTCACATTCCGAACAACGTAAGTGCCATTATTTTCTAGAGCGCAGCTCTTAGGCGCGGCCGTTTCGGCTTGAGCGGCGTCGGCGTAACCGCGCGGTGCATCATGGGAAATGTCCCATAATGCACCGCGTCTGAAATGCACCGCGCGGTGCATCATTTCCCATGATGCACCGCGCGGTGCATCATGGGAAATGTCCCATAATGTCCCGTGTGCTGAAAATTATCGTCTATAGAAGAAGAAGAAAAAGGAGATACGACGACAAAGAAGGGACGATGGCAGCTACGGTGCTCCAAAAGCAAACGGAACCATCATGTAAATATTGTATATAAATCCTTTCTTGCTCAACTAACTCGACGCAGTTGTTCCCCTAATGTAACGCAAAATCATGGTGCCGAAACCCGGGAATAGCTGAGCCAAGGTCAAACAAGAAAAGACTTTGAACATCCATCGTAAGGCCTAACGATCGTCTAAGGTACTTACCGCAACGGAAATGGATCCTCTAACGCCAGCAGCCATCGATCAACTCAAAAGAAGAAGAGCAGTGGTTCGGTCATCGGCTACCAGAATTATAACCGAAACCGTCGCTCTTCTATCCATGGAACCAAAGCCCCTCGGCGAGCTGGAAGAAAAACTTAACATCTTAACAATCAAAGAAGCTGCACTCAGGGAAATTAATGACCAGATTGAGAGAGCCATCACTGACAACACGCTCGAACAGGAGATGGAAACCGCTGAAGGCTACACCGAAAGAATTAGCGCAACGAAAACAAAGATCCTTCAGAGTCTCAGAGAGCAAGAGCGAATGATCAACAGAACGTCGGAGACCTCGACACAAGTTGGTAGATCGGAACAACACCTCTATGCAAGTCGGACACACGCAACAGCGAAGCTTCCGAAATTAGAAATCGCCAAATTTTCTGGAGATATTCGGTCATGGCAGGGATTCTGGAACCAGTTTGACGCTACGATCCACAAAAATGCGTCTATCTCGGCAATTGACAAGTTTAAATACTTGAAGAGCTACCTTACAAGCAAAGCTGCTGCGGCAATTGACGGTTTTCAACTAACATCTGAAAATTACGCAGTTGCACTGGACATTTTGAAAGCAAGATTCGGGAAAAAAGAACTCATCATAGAAGAACACCTTGCACGGTTGCTGGCTATAAAAACAATAAGCAACTCTCAGGACGTCGAGAAGCTCAGGTTATTATACGACGAAGTTGAGTCGGGAGTTCGTAGTCTTGAGGCACTTGGTGTATGTTCAACCACATACGGAACAATCCTCCTAACGGTTCTGGGAAAAGCCGTGCCATCAGATCTCGAACTGGAATATCATCGAAAGACAACAGCAGTATCAACAAACGAAGGCAACGAGCTAAAACGATTCTTGGACTTCCTGAAAACGGAAATTGAAAGCCGAGAGCGGACTCAGCATAGAAATCAAAGAAAACCAACTTCCAATTTGGATAGAGCTACTCCTGGAGGAAGAGACCGACAGACATAATACCCGCCTTCAGCAGCTATGTTTGCGACAGGAACTCAGAAAGAAGAGAAACAATGCTTGTTCTGTGGATCCTATGACCACCTAGCTGCCAACTGTTCTATACCAATGCCATCGGAAGAGAAAAAAGAAATGCTGAAAAGGAACAATCGATGCTTTCGATGCACGAAGCAAAACCACCGTGCAAGGGATTGCAGAAGCGCAAGGTGGCTAAAGTGCGCACAATGTTCTAAAAGGCATGCTACGGCAATGTGCGATCCAAGCTACAACGCGCTAGGAAACAAGGGTCCGCACGAAAATTCTAGTACAAGTAAGGAGGAAGCCCCTAACGAAAGAGTGCTGCAGTCCTCTCTAAAGGCAACGAATAGCAAAAACAGAGGGCCGCGCCAAGTCCTTCTACAAACGGCAAAAGCATGGGCAGAAGGTGAACAAAACCGTGTGCTTGTCCGGCTTCTCATTGATGGCGGAAGCCAACGCACCTTTGTGAGACGAGACATCTCAGAGAAACTTCAGCTGAAGGTTTTAGGAGAAGAGGACCTAACGATCTTCACCTTTGGAGAAGGCGCTGCAACAGCTTCAAGAAAGTGTCGAAGAGAAGAGCTATGGCTGCGCAACCAATACAACAGAAAGGACGTACGAATTGAAGCCCTAGAAGTCCCACAGATATGTGCTGACATCATTCACACACCACCAGACGTCACGCTGGACATACCAGAAGACATGCTGCTTGCTGATACGTCTCTCAACAACGACGAATGTGAAAACGGTATCAGCCTACTAATCGGAGCCGACCACTATTGGGACGTGGTAAGTGGAAGCGTAAGACGCCTGAAAACAGGATTGATGGCCGTCGACACCATCCTCGGTTGGACTCTACAAGGGCCCATGCCCTCAAGATCATCTACTGCTATCTACTCATCAATTACTGGAGTGATGAAGGTTACGACAGCTGACACAACTGAGATATCAACACAATTGCGATCGTTTTGGGAACTGGAGTATATCGGAATTAAGGAACAAGAAACGTCAACCAACGAAATTGCTCAATTTGAAGACTTTAAAAAGAGCGTAAAATATGAAGACGGACGATACCAAGTTTTCCTCCCATGGAATGATAAAGTTGATATGCTCAAAGACAACAAAGAGAATGCAGAACGAAGGCTCCGATCACTGACTGGACGCCTCATGAAAAACAAAGCGCTCATGAGAGACTACGGCACAGCAGTACGGGATTATTTTGGCAGTGGGTTTGCAGAAAAGGTTCAAAGTAATGAAAAAAGCGGAAATCCTGTATATTACATGCCACACCAAGCGGTTGTGCGACAGGAACGACTGACAACAAAATTGCGGGTGGTATTCGACGCGTCCTCCAGCGCTGCAGGGGAACTTTCACTGAATGACACCTTATCCAGTGGAACGAACTTAAATACTGAATTAATAGACCTCCTGATCGAGTTTCGTACTCACAATGTCGTCGTAATAGCGGACATCGAGAAGGCTTTTTTACAGGTGATGTTGGCGGAGCAAGACAGAGATGCCTTACGTTTTTTATGGTACGAAACTACTCCACAGCAAGGACATCACCTTCCGCCTATAACAACATGGAGAATCACCAGAGTTCCATTTGGGGCAACATCAAGTCCGTTTCTCCTGGCAGCAACGTTGAGACACCATTTCGACTTGATGAACGAAGAATTTCCCGATACCTCGAATACTCTGAAACAGCACATGTATGTTGACGACCTGGTAACTGGCGCCGATGATTTGGAAGGAGCCCAGGTACTGTGCAGAGAAGCAACAAAGATACTAGAAAAGGCGGGAATGCATCTTAGAAAGTGGAAATCAAATGAACCAAGGTTGTTAACAGAATTAAAAGAAGAAGGATCCGGCCAAATACCACTAACCGAACAAATTGGCCGAACAAAGGTTCTAGGCATTGGTTGGGAAGCACAAGCAGACATCATCAATTTCGACATAGAACCTCTAATTGACTTTCTGTGCTCGCGTGAAGACAGCAAACGCTTCGTACTTCAAGCAACAGCTCGCATATTTGACCCTATGGGTTTTCTTGCTCCCACCGTGACAACCATAAAAATGCTATTTCAACGACTTTGGGAGCGAGGAGTTGAGTGGGATGAGGTGTTACCTTCAGACTTATGCGAAGCATGGGACAAGTAGTGTACAGGCCTCACTGCCTTGAAGGACGTCGCTGTTCCAAGACTCATCGTTCGCGACTTCAACAAAGACAAAACAGAAAAGGCATTGCATGTCTTCTGCGATGCTAGCACAAAAGCGCACGGAGCTGTAGCGTACGTGGCATCGAAAGAGGTAGAGGGAAGAAAGTGTGTGACCATTGTAAAGGCGAAATCGAGAGTGGCACCCCTCAAGCGGTTGACCCTTCCGCGACTAGAGCTTATGGGAGCATTAATTGGCTCTCGTTTGGCGCATTCTCTAACAAAGAAGTTGAAGATGGAAGGACTCCCAGTGTATCTGTGGACTGACTCCATGATCGTCTTTTATTGGATTCGTAGTTCTGCAAACCGGTGGAAGCAGTTTATTGCAAATCGCGTCTCAGAGATCCAAGGTCTGACGGAACCAATCAACTGGAGACATTGTCCTGGTTCAGAAAACCCACCAGATATTTTAACGCGTGGACTCATGCCAAGTGCTCTGGTTGAGAACAACACATGGTGGAATGGGCCCATCTGGCTTCAATGCTCGGAATCATCCTGGCCAAGTCAAGTTGAGGAAAGACCAGAATGCGAAGAATACAAGTCTGAAGAAAAGAAAGATACTGTTGTTCAACTCACAATACCCGATGAAATTCATCTGATGAACTTGGAGAACTACAGTTCATTTAATAAGTTGGTTCGAGTGACGGCCTGGATTAAACGCTTCGTAAACAACATAAAACAACAAGGACAACACAGGGGAGCGCTAACATGCGATGAAATCATAGACGCAGAAAAATACTGGATAGCGGCTACACAAATGCAGGCTTTCCCGAAGGAAATCGTACACCTGAAAGATCAGCAGCAAGTTGACAAAAACTCAAAAATCAAGTCGTTCAACCCAATTATTGACAGTGATGATATTGTGAGAGTTGGTGGTCGTTTACAATTTAGTAACAACGAGGAAAGCGTAAAACACCCAATAATTTTACCTGCAAATCACCGGTTCACTACCCTTCTGATTGAGAAAGAACATCGTCGACTGCTACACGCCGGAGTTCAAGACACTTTGACGCAGCTACGGGAAACTTACTGGATTATAAATACAAGACAGGTCATACAGAAAGTAATACGTCGCTGTTTAACTTGCCAAAGACAAAGCTGTGCACCTGCCTCAGAGCCGGTAGCTCCCCTACCAGCCGACAGAGTTTCAAGATGCGAACCATTCGAAACTACTGGTGTGGATTTCGCGGGACCTTTGATATGTCGACATCACTACGGAAGTAGCAAGGTTTACATTGCACTTTTCACTTGTGCCGTAACACGTGCCGTGCACCTCGAACTTGTGAGCGACCTATCGACAACAGCATTTTTGTTGGCGTTCAAACGCTTCGTTGCACGCCGAGGCATCGCAAAAACAATTTATTCGGATAACGCCTCAACGTTCAAACGAGCCACTATAGATATCAGACAAATGTTTGAAGCAATACAAGGAGAGGAAGCGCAGACCTACTTTGCAAATCACAGGATTAGGTGGAAAACAATTGTAAAAAGAGCCGCATGGTGGGGCGGTTTTTGGGAGAGACTAGTGAGGTCGGTCAAAGTCTCACTACGCAAGGTTCTGGGCCGTAGTAGTTTGAATTTCGAAGAACTGGCCACGGTCCTCACTGAGGTAGAAGCTGTAGTCAACTCCCGTCCAGTGACGTACATTTATAACAACCCTAAAGAACCAGAGGCTCTATCTCCAGCACACCTTTTATTGGGACGTAAACTGACCACCCTTCCCCCACATCACTTACCAGCAAAAGATGAAGCAAGTTCTGGACACTTAGCGCGACGTTGGAAATATCGATGCACTATCATAGAGCAATTTTGGAGAAGATGGAGATCTGAATATTTGCTAGAACTGAGGTCAGCTCACATCACCAAACCCAACTGTTCAAGTGGTTTACAAACCGATGACATCGTCCTTCTCAAAGACGACCGACTCCCACTGCGGATGTGGAAAATCTGCAGAGTTAAAGAGACTTTCCCAGGAAAGGACGGCAAGGTTCGAGCATGCAGGATTGTGCTGCCCAGTGGGGGATAGCTCCGCCGTCCGATACAGTTATTATACCCGCTGGAATTGCAAGAATGAGCATCCGCTCATTTCGGGGGGGGGGGGGGGGGTTTGTTGAAAATTATCGTCTATAGAAGAAGAAGAAAAAGGAGATACGACGACAAAGAAGGGACGATGACAGCTACGGTGCTCTAAAAGCAAACGGAACCATCATGTAAATATTGTATATAAATCCTTTCTTGCTCAACTAACTCGACGCAGTTGTTCCCCTAATGTAACGCAAAACCGTGTGACGTCAGAGGGTCCCGCGGGATGCATTATGGGACATTTTCCATGATGCAACGCGCGGGGAAGAGGAGGGGGAGGAGGACTAGGGAGGAGGGGTGGGGAGAAGGGAGAGGAGGAAAAGGGAAAGGCGAGGAAGACGAAGGAGGAGGAGTGGCAAGGAGGATGAGGACGTGGGAAGGAGGGAGGGGTATACTCTCTCCTCAGTATCCTTCTCTCCTCATCCTCAAGAGCTGCGCTCTAATTCGGCGTTACAGGGTGTTGTAAATGTCTCACTTTTTTATTGTTTAACTCGGGTACTTTAATGTTTTGAAACCAAATCTTATAATCTATACACACAGACACCTTAAGAAACGAAGGGCCTGGCTTATGATGTTTAATAATTTTACTCCGGGATTCGTTTTTCGGCGTTCTATGGTACCAGGTTTTCGACGTTTTTACCTCAGTCGTATTAAAAACGAATGTATTCTAATAAGCACTCGCAACGCTGCCATTCTTAAGTTGTTCGCGACTACTGAAACCAGCATCTTTGAGCTTTGCCTGTTTTTATTGAACCATTAAACGAATTAAAGCTTAAAGCTGAGAGGATTGGGTCTTACTCGCCGGATGTTACCCGATACTAAAAGAGCCCGGATATGACACGTTTTTGTATCGCGATAAAACGCTGTCAAAAAAGTTACAGCGGGAATCTCCCTATCAGATTATAATGTGGAGAATAAAAGTAATAATTGCATTATTACTATCTGAGCTGACGGTAAATTTAAAAACACTCTTTTCGAAAATTGTTTTATGAAATTTTTATTTCCCTCCCCACACTATAACGCAGCGTCCAACTCGACATTCCTGGAAGATAAAAATAGACATTATTACGATCAGCCATTATTGAAATTTGACCGCCTAGCTAGTGACACTTTACAAACTGGAAGAATGTTTACGTTTCTTGATTTCTAAATAATATTCGCGCTAATCAATATAAAAACAAATCAGACTTTTTTTTGTTGTTGCTGCTGAAACGCGCCATGTTTCGTGAGCATACATGAGGGTTTCCATAGCCTGCCGTTTACACAGAGAAAATTGAGTTGCTGACAGCCTTAAAAAAAACAAAAAAACACAAGACTTGCTCTTATCATGTCCACGATTGTTGCTCCAAACAAACAAGTTATTCTCCGTGTCTATTCTAATATCTGAAAGCAGTGTGTGCTTTCTCGACACGGATGTGCAAGAATCACGCTTTCACCGCTCATTTGCGCGAACATTATTGGCCAGCTTACGAAGCCGGATATTTCTTGCCCATTTAGGTGCGGTGCTTACAGCTCCGAGTCAATGAATTTATCGGTGCTACCGATAGGGAGCAGCTGCAGCCGCCTTTCTTCAGAAGCTGTTGTGTTGGAAATCAGAGGCTTTACAAGGGCACCGATGATATCTGCATGCGAAGGGGGCCTGGAGAACCAAGTTGCGAACTTCGGTGGTATTGATTGATGAACGGCTAACAAGATTATCGAAGAGCGTCCGGTTAATGTAATGTTACGTGTTGCGAACCGTGCTTCCCTTCGTGTACGGTGAGAATCCGAGGAAGAGGAGGAGATGAGAGAGAGCGCGGACGTCATGGTGGCGAGCTTCACTTGGAATTATCAGTGGTATACGCCAATGCTAGGTGCCTTTTTGTGTGCTAACTGTTCGAACACATTCCAAGGGTGAGTATAAGCAAAGGTAGTTAGCCCTTCCGTCTACCCAATGATCATTACAATCAAGGCTGGGTGCTCTGACATCCCTGTATATTCTCATATCCTCCTCTCTCTCGGTTCTTCACCGCATACACCGAAGCTGGGGATCTGTACACCGGTGAAGAGGGAACAGAGTTCCACAACAGTAATGCTTTCGGCACGACGAGCCACGTGCAATGTGTTGGGAAACGTATCGCCTCTTCATTCATCACGGCCTTAAAATTCTTCTTTCAATTGTTAGTTGAGGTAAAAAAAAAGTGTAGATACAACTGTGGTACGGCAAAACTGAAGCTTCTGGAATTTATTTTGCGGGGAAAGCACAGGGCGTAGACGCATGCCGCTGTAGTTTGTTTTTCAATTTCTACACGTGAACTCGCACATCTTGGAAGATGTGCGTATGGTTCAGGAACGACAAAAAAAATTGTAACTTGATTTTTAAAGATTTAATTACTTAACTGTGCTTCGGTGACCTTATGTTAGCACAAGGCACAGGTGTAGGATCACCCAGAACGCGTCGATTTGCGGCAAATGTAATGAGTAAATCCCCTTAAACCGCTGAAATGAAGAAACGTGGCAACTGCTACGACAACTTGGGGTATTCTATCGGAGGTTAGAATTTTTAGGTGTATGAATATCCTGCAAAGAACGTAGCTAACAAATCTATTCATACAAAAAGTTATTAAGGGCGTCTGTAAAAACAGTAGGGCACTGGCATGTGGTAATTCAAATAACTGTTGCGACTCGATTGCAAATTTTATAATGAGACTGGAAGGTCAAATGATTTGGCTAAATGAGAAACTTCATATGACTGCATGGAATGGGAAATTAATGATATGTTATGGGAAGGTTTTTCGCGGTCATTTAAGAGCACATATCAGAGAAATATGTTTTCGAAGCGACGTTGGCGTCGCTTGCTACATTTTGATCCATAGCGGTTATTTGCCTAACAAAACTCGTAAAACGCAACATGGCGAGAAATGTCTGAATGCAATTCATCTGGCGAATTATGATTAATTATATGATTGTTTCAAGTTGCCCACGACTCTTGTGAAACTAAGCCTAAAACTAAATGAGTCCCATAAAATTGAAAGACATTCCCAGGTGTGCCACGTCCGCCTTGAGATGATGAAAGGTCAAAACCTCTCAGTGACAAGGTAAGCGGTTAACAAAACTGGTTTTTGGGCTCTAAAGAAGCGGGATACAAAAGTTGATATTCAAGAAGTGGTGCGCTTCATGCTAAATTAATGCGAAAAAAATTAATGCAAAACTTGTAACTTACGTATCGTTTATCCAATCGATCGCACAGCATTCCGTCGGGTCCATATGCGTCGGTCGGAGACATTTCCGTGCTATCAAATGCATTGATGTCATTGGATTCTACCTCGTCACAACACTCCACTCTGCATGTGCGTTGGTTGCGCGACGACTGGAGTCAAAAGAAACAAAGATGGCGTAGGTAATTACATAGTCACCGACATGATCAGAAACACACAGCGTGATTTGTAACCGTAAAACCTCTTTCTTGCCGATTTGGTCCTCGGCATACGTATAATCTAATGCCGCAATTTGATCGGCTGAGAGGCAGTAATAAGATGCACAAAACTGGCCATGACTAACGTTTCTTAAGATGCCAGTGTCTATCGTTCGCTCACTTCTAAGAGGGGCAGTACGGTGGAAGCTTCAGTCTCGTCGATCTAGTCGTTTGCCTCTTTTGCCACGTGATCACGCTGCCGCCCATGCTCACGCGTAGAGCGCATGCCGAGTAAAGTGATGAAAGGGAGGCGGTGGATTGGTCGGGTGTGTGCTTAACCCCCACCGGACTGTCAGCTTAGGTATGAACGGAGTTTGCAGACATATAACTTTGAAATATTATCAATGGGTACGTGTTCCGTCTGTTCGTTGGCGCCTGAAACGATATGCATACATTTAAAAAAAAAAACTGGGGCTTTAGAGACTCGCTAGACACATGGGTGGGCTCCAAGTTTACGAAGCGAGCCGATTTTACACACGTTACGATGACTCAGCTCGTTTGTTTGCCGTGGTCCAATCAGCGCGCTCTGCGAACTTTTGGCTCAAAAATTGATGAGTCTATAGGGGCCCCTTGGGAGCTGTTAAGAGCCCATACAGTTGACGGATTATTGCTCAATAATTTTGCGTTTGATGAACATGAACACAACCCATTGTTGACCTTTGGTGTAGCCCGTTTGTTTATTTTTATTTTTTCATAAGCCCGTCATCATCTTGGAAGACCTATGAGAGTTAAGTTACTGATAGCTCAAAAAACGCAGATCGCGCTGCAGATCCGAGAATCTTATCATCACTACGCAACCGATCAGATTGTGGCTTTGGCCGACAAGAATGCAGAACGAGTAACAAAGGGAGATGCGTGAACATATTTGGTCATGCTCTGCGTTTCTGAAGCAGTCAATGACTGTATAAATCTCAAAATAATCTATGACTGAGAAACTCAGCTTTTTTACGACACATGGGCAGAAAACTCAAAGTTGCAGAAAATACACTTCATATTTTTCGTTTTCGACGGGCCCATATGGAAGCTAGTCGCCTTCTTTAAATGTCCACGAGGTCAAAAAAGCCATTTCCCAAAAGGTTTCTTTCATAAATTCTCAGGTTTCCCTGTGATGGCTATGCAATACTTAGCTACTATACGCGAGAGGGGAAAGGACACTTAACGACTAAAACTAGTTGTGAGTCTATTGCAAGATTTCTCAGCCTGCACCACACGCGCGTAGCTAACGTTAGTTATAAGTGTTGAAAGTGTATCGAGTAATCTCTTGTTACCTGCCTATTTATTACGTTCACGAAAATCCTGATGCACAAGGATGTCTTGGACATGGGCAAGGTAAAACGACAAACCAATGACCCCGAAAATGCCTAAATCAAGAAAACCAAAGCATGCTCTCGTGTATGAGACTGGCGCAATAACGCAGCTTATACGAGGACTATGCGCATCTCAAGAGGAATATTAGATATATTCAAGATATCGAAGAAATCACACATTGGAACCAGAGCCATATGTAGGGGAAGAGTCTGGAGATCTATGGCCTTTTTTGACCTCTCGCCTTACCTTGCATCCTCCCAGGTTCCTGCAATATAACTGACGTCAGGCCTAACAACCGCCTAGCAACAAAAAACGTCGGGGGAACGGCGCGGGCCGGTCCACCATTACCGATCGCAGGTCAACGCGCGCTCACGCAGGCCCGTTTGCTATCCTGCGTGCATGCTCTTATATTTTTGGTTTTCTGATGAGAAAATGGTCTGTTGTTGTGCGGTGGGATGTTCCAATCGCAGCCGCCACGGTTTTCGTTCTTCTTTCTTGTTGACTTCAAAAGAAAAAAACAAAACAAAAAACGTCTCATATGGTTGAATGGAATTAAGGGCAACAATTGTGGACGCCCACGAAAGACCCCTGTATTTTGTGAAGTAAGAAGGCGGCTTTATCTTGAATGTTTTTTTTTATAAGATGCAGTTTTCGTCGCAGTAGCGACAAAAACTAGCGAAGTAGAAAGAGAAGTTTTTTTTTATTTACACAGGAAGAGGTAATCATGCTTTAAAAGCTAATTTGCTTCTTTGCGAAAATAAAATAAAGGGGAATAAGTTTAAGGACAAAAAAAAGCAAGAAAGTAAAAAACAAACAGAAGAGATAGTAAAAAAAATTGTGCACACTATTTACACTAAAGTTTATGCAGTGTGAATAATGGCAGCACGAGACAGGGACGTTCCATAATTGTGAAGCTTTTCCTACTCCCTTCTTCTCCCAACCGCGAAGTAAAGGCATTTCTTATTAAATTAATGCGTTCCAAATTTGTTTTGTATGAGAAAGTTCGTTCTGTTGTTTTTCAATCTACCATTAATGTTTATGTAATAGCAGAGCAATGGATGCTGGAATCTCAGCGCCGTTAGGAATGGCCAATCAATTGAGTTTAAATCGATTGAAACGAGCAAGCTTACCATTCGCATAGATTCACCTAACGCTGAGTCGCTCGATCTTTATTTCGTAACCTTTTATTACGAAATAGGCGACGATAACGTTATGAAAAGCGTTAGTGCCGGTACTGTTTCTAATGCCACCAAACTCGCACAACATTTGTTTATTTTATTTCTACTTTCGTAACTTTTGGGCTTCCTAGATGTTCGGAGAACAAGATCACTGTTTAATTGCTGATAGAGTTCGTCGAAGGCAGGCGGTGAGCATGCACGGCTTGACCATCCAATATCAGAAGAAGCGATATTTTCGATCAAGCCAAACTCGTTTGATACGCTGACGCATGGAGAAGAGGAAATGCCATTAGAAAGGAGCAAAGCTCTGGGAAACTCTCGGACGAAGGACTTTATCCCACTTTGCAATCAGTCTATTTTTTTCAAAAACACGGGCAACGACGGCATTCTCGTATACGCTCGCTTATCAGAACACTCTACGGAAAGCCATTCAGCTGCGAGTTAGCAGCTGTTATTGTTGCGCACCGCTAAAGTGTCAAGGGACGTCAACCAGAACTGAAAATTGCGAAATTTACGCGAGCGTAATTTGCGCGACGCATCGTATGTACGTCCGCGCAGCGTGAGAAAGGGCTGGCGTCGAGGCGAATAGGAGGGAAAATGGACAAAGCAAGCGGGAACTGTAACTTAATATGGCTCCTGAACGAACACGATACAGCCCGAACACCGCTGGCGGATGACTTGAAACGGAAAAGACACGCCGAAGACACTTAAGACAGCTTACGTGTAGGAGTGCGAAAGCATTCTGGTCCGGTGGTGACATTACGCTCCCCTACTGCGCAGGCGCGGCGCTCCGGGGGCTTCCGTGACGAAAGACCTTCATTGCTGTGCGTTTCTTTGTGTTTTATTTCTGAAGCGCGTTTTTGATGACGTATTTTTATGGCTATATTTCGGGGACAACGCCGCCGCTATTTCGCGTAATGGGACAATGGGACATACGTTGGTGGAAACTGAGAACCAAGCGTACGGGCATAAGTCCACGACGTCGGTTAAGCTGGAAGGTGGCAAAAATGGGCGTGGCCATGGCGTTCGCGTGACGTGTGATGAGCTGTCAACTAAGCCACGCCGGCTACCCAAACTCTCCCCCGTATTTATGGCTCCGATTGTAACATTCGTTTTACCCATATACTGATCTGCAGACAATCACTCATGATTCAACCACGCGCTGGTAAATCCTATAGGCTAAGTTCATCGCATCCAGGTAATAATTTGAAACCATGCATGACACCAAGACTCTCGATTTCAAATAAAATTCCCATGGCTATATTCGCTCTCATTCTAAGTCCGACTGTAGCTGACGCTATGATTCGACGGTGCCGATCAAGCAGTGCCATAAAGTACATCGTCACGTCGCTCGGTGTGTTTGTGGGCTTGTCATCACGTGATAAACCAATCACCCCAATACAGAAAGGCGGAATCGTGAGGTTCTTACTGTGCGTTATTAATTTAGTGGGTCTCAGAAAACGCACAAAGGCGATGATCGCCATTTGTTTACGCTGCTTGATTGATTACATTAAATCCTAGCGCTGCCACGCGCTCGGAGCATTCCGTAAGGCTTGAAGGCGAACTGACGTGTGACTCGTCTAACGTGTCTATTTCCATGAATGTAAAGTGTGCAGAATACAATAAGTAGCACATATTGAAATAATGTTTACACTCCAGGACAATATGCACAAAGCTCTCCTCAAATTCCTTCAAACATTTTTTTTTTTTTTTTTATGGTACCTCCTTCTTCCAAATTATACACTTTCGCTAACGTAATTGTTACACTAACGAAGTCTATATTTTAACCGAGTATAGCATTTCACGTTCCATGTGGTACTGTGCTTGCGGCCTTAAGGTGCAGACAAAACGGCGGCTTGGGCCAGTTGGTCATTCATGTCTCAAAAATAACAGCGCAAGTAGGGCTGAAAACAATACCATAAGTCGCGGTATTGCTTTCGTGTTAGCTATTATTATTATTTTGTGGGGGGTTTGTATTTAACTTTGTTTGACAGTAAACATATTTTTTCAACCGGATTTCAATTACGTTAAGTAATTAGTAACTGAGAGCAAACGATGGTATGGTGCTCTTCCTATCGAAATAAGCAGTGCCGGAATACAGTCAAAGGTCCCCCAATTCCCCAGCACCTGTTTTCGCGAAAGACAAAGCATTTTTAAGCACGTACGGCACATTGCTTTGGATTCTCCATCACTTGGTCATGAGCTTTGCAGAGCCAATCTCGAGCATTCGGGCCAAAAAAATAATGACCCGGCAGACGTACTTTGTACAATGATTTGAAGTTCATAATATTGTCGCACTTTGCGTCCCTGGAATAAAACAATTTTTTGCAAACAAACATTGCCGCCAATAATTCACAAAAATAAAATTCTTGTATTTCTTTTTGAACAAGACCACGCTGTTTCGTCGTGTTAACAGTTTCCAGCAACATAATTATCCTTCCTATGTAGCCTTAGTAATCACGCTTCACTTGCTGTCCAGATAGCTCCTCGGCAGCACACGATCGAGCAAAGGAAGAGACGGAGATTTTATGGCTTCTAGATTATCGTGACCACCATTTCTTAATGTCTTATCGCCAAGTGCAGATTAAATCGTCATATATATTTATCTTGCCCTAAATATAACGCTTAAGAAACGAAACACACACACACAAAGAAAAAAACTGCTAGAAATCCAGAAATTTTAATTATGCGGTACCCTCGTTACATGGGCGGTTTCAACTGCGGCGGATACGACCGCATGTTGCGGCCCCAACTGTTGGTGTATACTCCGGCGAACTTAGATGGTGCGACACGGCTATTCCGATTCCAGGAAAACAAGCCAACAAAATCCAAATACAATGTGATATTACCTCTTTGGAAGGCGAATTAAATCGACTATAAATACACTTCTTTAGCGCTAAATATACTTCACACTTCTTTTTTCTTGAAGGAATAAAACAGAAACAAAATGCGGCGCAGACGTCACAAATGTAGTGAAGTGTGTTCTACTAAAATATTGAATTTATTGAACTGATTGTTACACGGCCAATTTTAGAATATGGATGAAGACGCGATGCCGTCGTCTGTAGTTAATAATTAATTAAAATGAGATAATTAACGTTTTAAGCAATAAAATAGATACGTGATTCTAATTAGAAGCCTGACGAGGTTTATCAAAAACCACTAAATCACCTTCTTATGAAGACATAAGACAGGGGCAGAATTCTGCGGCGTTCTGAAAAAGCGCCCCGTTTGGGTGCGTTTCTAGGTTTGGGTTCCTTATCGAAGCGCATTTTTGTGGCCGCGGGCCTGCTTCCTGGTGGTCGCGGTGCGAAGCCATCGCCCAGGCTCCCTCGTAGGGCAGTGGGAAGTAAGGCGTACGTGGGTTGCGCTTCTCAGCCACTGGCGAGCAGGACCGCGGGCTTAGAGATGCGCTACGCAAGAAACCGAACACTAGAAACGCGTCCAAATGAACCGTTTCTACAGAACGCCGTAACATACTCCCCCTGCTTTACATCTTTCTAAAAAGATTTGATCCAGGGGTTTTCCATGACGGTGAGCCAGTTTCTAATTGGAACCATATGTCTATTTATTAATAATTCAAAAGTTAATTAACAAATTTTAATAATTTAGCCGACTGATACTTACGATTAGCCCCCTATACTATGTCCCCCTGGCCGTATAATTCACACACGCAAACCGCATAAGTGTAACTTTCACTGCATTTTTTAAACAAATGTGTTAATTAAAAAAAAACACTCTGCATATATATATATATATATGCAGAGTTCGCCCATTAAATCTTTATTTTCAGTTCACTGTTCGGCTTTTCGTCACCTTCATTCGTGTCATTTCTGAAAGATTTAATGGGCGAACTTGTGTTAACCAAAAATAAATAACGAAAGAGCGTCGAGGTAGCAGAAAAGCGGGCGGCGGTTCGGCGGCACTACAGAGCGCTAGCGAGACTGGGACTGACTCGACAAGGTCGCGGGAGCCGCTTATCTACCCTGCGTCACTATCTCGAAAGTTCGGCAAAGAAGGTTCGAGCGTCGCGCGCTTGGGGCGAGGATGAACTGGCACTTTCGAGAATAACAAAGCAGAAGGAAAGTTACGTCTGCTGCGAGAATGAGCGGGAATCTTCTAGAAGACCGTGACCAAGCGTTGCCTTCTCGGCTCTGCGGGCGGCAATATATAGGGTGTTTCACAAAAAGTAGACAATTTCGATATTGCGAAAACTACGCTTCCCAACAAAAAAAGGCTTGTTTCGTTTTGGTCCTGAGCCAGGGACCTATTTAGGAAAATTTTTAAAGTCTGGGTTAATGCGATTTATTATTAGTTTTGCGTAGTTAACTTTTTAATGTTGTGTTTAAGGGCTTTGTTTCAAATTAGAAACTTCCTGAGCATCATTGGAAAACACTAAATAAATATATTGCAGAGTGATAAAAGGACGCGCGGAATTTTACGGCTTTCTGAAGAACCGTACAACTTCGACGCGTTTTTAAGTTTCAGTCTGCAATCGTAGCGCATCTCGGCCCCGACGGCACCGCGCCCTGTGGAGAAAAAGTGCAACCAACCTCTGTTGCGTTGCACGAGGATAGCGCAGCAGAGGTTGGTTGCACTATTTCTTTACGGGGTGCGGTGCCGTCGTTGCAGAGAAGCGCTCTTATTGCAAACCGAAGCTTAAAAAAAAAAAAACGTCAAACTTGCGCGGTTTTTCTGAAAGCCGTAAAATGCTGCGCGTGCCTTCTATCGTTCTGCAATTTATTGATTTTGTGTTTTTTGATGATGCTCAGCAATTTTCTAATTGAAACCACACCCTTAAGAACAATATTAGAAAAGTTAAAAATCCAAAAGTAATTCACAACCTAATTATCCCAAACTTTAATTATTTTCCTCAATGTGCCCCTGGCCCAGGACCAAAACAACACAAGTCTTTTTTTGTTGCGACGCGTAGTTTTCGCAATATCGAATTTGCCCACTTTTCGTGAAACACCTGATATATATATCTATATATCTATATATATATATATATTGTAAAGAAACGATGTTACAAACTGATGGGGGTTTATTACTTTCAGTGAGATAGCCAGGTTGAGAGAAAGGCCGTTGGGAACACAGCTAGTCACGCGCTCTGCCCGAACGAACCTCTTCCTCCTCGTCTTCACTCAGCCTCGGTGTTTTTCCAAAACGAACCGTGGATCTTCTCTTCTTCACAATGTCCCCTTCGTACAGATGGGCATCTTGGCGAAGTTGGTGTTAAGGGTGGTCAGTTGGAAGGCAGTAATATTTAAGGCGGTTGACATGTGCTGTTTCACGAGAACGTCGGCGGCGATCAGCAGGTGGTGAGAACGGCTTGATTTCGTAGTTTGCAACTGAGGTCTGACGAAGCACGCGATATGGGCCTGTGTAGTCTGAGAAACGTTTCTCGGAAAGACCGGGTTGGCGTTGTGGAATCCCCGAAAGGACGAGATCGCTGGCTGTGAAAGAAGTGGGGCGAGATGTATCATCGTGGGGGGGGGGGGGGGGGGGGGGGGGGCGTTTTTGTTGTCCTTGCAAGTGTGTCGTGCGTGCTCGTGCTAGCTGGCGGCGTTGTTCAGCAATGATATCTGACTTCGGTGAGTGGAAGGCCTTCAGAATGATCGGGTGAATAGGGCAACAACTGATCCAATGTTGAAGAGACCTGCATCCCGTAAAGAAGGAGAAATGGTGAAAATCGAGCAGTGCTTTAAACGGGAGTATTGTAGGCGAAGGTTACGACGGAAGAATCTTGCCCCAATTACGATGATCTAGGGAAATGTACATGACGAGCATATCGGCAAGTGTTTGTTCGGTTAAAGCGTTCGGTCATGCCGTTGGTCTGCGGATAATATGGTGATGTTGTTCAATGGAGGGCACTGCAAGCTCGCAAGACTTCTTGGATGATTTTAGAAAGAAGTAGAGTTCCGAGGTCGCTGAGGAGTTCTTTCGGGGCACCATGACGGAGAACTACCTGAGTCAAGAAAAAGGTGGCCATATTTTCCGCTTTGAGGTAGGCAAAGCAGCGGTTTCAACACAACGCATTAGATGATCAATGCCGACGATTATCCACCGATTTCCAGAGGAGAAGTGACAAAGTGGGCCAAAAAGATATATTCCGACACGGTCGAATGTCGTTCTTGGCACGGAATGGGTTGAAGCAGGCCTTGAGATGAATGTATATGCCGCTTTCGGCGTTGGCATTAAAGACATAATTAAAAAAAAAAAAAAGAAAAACCTTTGGACGCTTTTATAAAGCCCTGGCCAGAAGTACCGTGAGCGTACCCGATTGTAGGTTTTGAGTAGTCCTCCGTGACCACATGTTGGGTCGTCGTGAAGGCATTCTAAAAACCTCACGCCGCAGTTGACAGGGAATGTTAAGAAGTCAATGGCAGCTTTTGGGCAAATAGTTGTATCGGTAGAGAAGGCCATGAATGCGAAAATGCTTGGACTTTCTTCGGAGGGAGCGGTTTGGGAACGATGCAGGGTCTCTGAGAACAGCAGCAATTTTAGATATCCAAGGATCTCTTGCTTGCTTCTGTCCCATGTCGTCAATGTTTAACGCCTATAAGGTAATAGGGGTTTCATCAGTGTCAGCTAGGTCTGGTGCTTCAGAGTGCAGGAGACACCTAGATAGACCACCAGCGTCGCCATGTTTGCGGCCGGATTTGTACAGGACAACGAAGTCGTACTCTTGCAGCCACAGCATCCATCAACCAAGGCGTCTCGAGAGATCTTTCAAAGATGACAGCTAGCAAAGCACGTGATGGTCTGTCACAACGTTGAATTTTCGACCATAGATATATGGGCGGAACTTGGTAATTGCCCAGACGACTGTCAAGCATTCTTTTTCAGTTATGGTGTAATTTGTTTTTCTAGTTTTGTGAGAGCCCTGCTTGCGTAGGCGACAATGTAGTCGCCGAATCCTGTCTTGGTTTGTGCGAGCACAACCCCAACTCCTAAGCCACTGGCATCAGTACTAAGTTCTGTTGGGGCAGTAGGATCAAAATGCCGAAGTCTCGGGGCAGATATTAGGATATTTTTGAGCTGGTTGAAAGCAGCCTCGCACTGCGATGTCTAAGAAGACGGGTGTGAATATTTCTTTACAAGATCATGCAGGGGTGCCTCTATGGATGCGAATCCGCGTACGAAACGCCGAAAATAGAAGCAAAGCCCAAGAAAACTTCGAATTTCTTTTTGGGTGGTTTTCTTGAGCATGTCAGAAACGGCCTGAATTTTGCTAGGGTCAAGTTGAACGCCGTCTTTGGACACGAGATGGCCAAGCACTTTAATTTGACGTGCTTCAAATCACCATTTTATGCGTTCAACTGAAGGCCGGCGTTTCTGAGACATGACAATACGGTGGTTAATCGACACAGGTGCGCCGAAATATTTTTGAAAATATTACTTCGTCGTCTGATTTTAGTTTCCGTCAAGTCGTTGACTAAAAAGCGACCTACAGAAGAACAAGCATACAAAGTTTCCATCAGCGATGCTCTTCCACCGCCAAGATCACGGATAGCGACTAGGTGCACCAGTCGTGAAGCTGCCATGTGAAACTCGAGAAACCATAAAAAAAAGTGCGTTACATATTTCAGTCGGAAACGCGTTCCTGACACGAAATGTGTAGTCAGACGCTGACTTATTGCCCATACCGGTCTGCTTCATGTCGTAATAAACTAGCGACAAATTTCGAGTGCGCAAGCACTGTGCAGTCTATGTGCTACTGGCAGAGTCGGAGTGATAATCGGAAAAAATGTTTATGAGCTTGAGTGTAATGTAAGGTAGGTTACTATTTGTACACGGCTAGGACGGGTGAATAATACGCTTACGTTAGGCAGCCCCGAATATCATCTGTGATACATTCAGTAGGTCGCCATGGAAGTGCGGTGTAATCTCCCAAAAGAACCTGTCGTGTTTCATGACAGTTCCGCTTGTGTCCAACGCCCAATCTAAAGAAAAAAAAAGAGAACAAACAGAGCATTGCACGCACAACAAAGCTCTTTTTCCGTCGCTATGCTGCTGGCCGAGAAGAAGCGTCGTTCAGTGAACAGCGGACACTCATAACGAGAGAGTGTTTTTTTTTCCTGCTCACTTATGTACCGTAAAAGTTTTTATTTTATTCGCGTAAAAATATTCTAATCAATTTTGTGATCTCAGATATGACGTTTTAGTCTTATTCCAATCAGAAACACATTTAAATTTTCAAGCTATCGTTTCAATTGCTTGAAACTTGCGCATCGACATAAGTCGCGGCAATGGTCGTCTTAGTCTTAGATGATCGTCGGCTTTATTCTGGGAAAGGTTAAATGATTTTACGAGCTTGGTCAAGCCAAGTTTATTATTTGGAGAACCTGTTTTTACAGAACATTACTTGCGTTTGGCTAAAAACTTTTCTAGCTTCTACTGTCTGGAGACGAAATGTTTCAGTTCGTAACAAATGCTTAGAAATTAGCATGGTTAGCCATGGTAAGGCTCGAATTTTACAATTTTTGAAAGTCCTTAAAATAGCCTTTTTTGTTTTGTTTGCAAAAGTTGTTTCAGTTTTTTGTTTCCGGCTTTGCTTCCTTTATGTAACTGCGTCTGATGCCTTGGTCGATGTAGAAATCGGTATATTTTAGTTGTTTCTCCCTTACTAGATTAGATACACAATAATGCGCTTTGATTTGAATGCTAATTAGGAACAGATATCGGGTATCAGCGACTTAGAATCCCTTCTGCTCTTCCAGAAATAGCCACGAAATATCATAGTGTAAGCTTTGAGATTAAAATAATCATTCGGCAAACATTTGAGATTGGTAGAGTCAGGCATTCATCTGATTGTTTGAATTTAATTGCCTTATAACGTGTAGGGTTCATGTAAAATATTTTATTGCAAATTTTAAATTTAGCGCGAGTAATCAAAGCATTTGACTCGAAGTTATACCATAAGAGCTTCCTACTAATGATACGCGAGGAACGTTTATTTATTACAAATATTCAACTTACATTTTCAACACATATTTGATTAAAATGGTGATTTCTTGAAAGTAGCCAGTACTATGTACAAACACATAGTTGTCATGTCTACAGATCGCACAAATTTGTGCCCAAGCTGAAAATAGAAACAGTTACAAAATACTACGCCATGCGAGAAGAGATACATTTCTTGTCATATACAAACACTTATTAACCTATCCCGCTTCTATTCCAGACTCCAATTGTCTTTATAGGTGGCGCCACTCATTTTCGAAAAATGGTGGTTATAGTGAGGGTCGCACATGCGTGCCGGTATACCTGTTGCTGAGCCTGTATAGTAAGCTGGCTTCACTTAGCGACAGAAATGTTTCCCGCTTACACGAGGAAGCTAGTGCATTAAATCCAACTCACCTCCTTGTTTCTTTTTTTTTAAAAAGGAGTTTAGCGTAATATTTACGCTAGGAGGCGCGTTTTAATTCTGGAACGAAACCAAAACTGACTTCTGTCTAGGATCGAATTTCTGCTATAGATGTTAATTTTGGTTTCTCTTCTAATTCATGATGTGTCTCACAGCGTACTCATTAAACTGAAGAAATTGTTTGCGAAAACTTTATTTTGTGACATGCGTGTCCGATCAGGGGACTTCAATGTATTTTGGAAAGTTCAGTGTCCCTTTAAAGACAGGGTCTTGCATACACTTGAAGGTATCGTAGAACAGTGTACGTGTTAAAAAAAGAAATCAGTTCTGATATTTGTGCCATCAAGCTGCTTTTTCTCACTCTTATACTTGCCATGTGCAATACTTTAGTGCGGGCACTTTTTGAGCATTTAGATTATTAATTGTTTCAGCGTTTAAGAGAATCAGTCCAAAATATTCAAAATATCACCACGGGTGATGAGCTTAGAATATGTTCACAAAACGTATAAATCAAGAAAAGCTGCTCTCACTACAAAAATCCCAAAAATGAATCCTAGTTATAATACAGACGTGTCTGTGTTTAGTTAAGGCTACGCGTGACAAGTACGAGTTTATATTACATCCAGGGTTTATTTATATCTTTATAACGATGTCAGGGTTTTTTTATGTGCCAATAGGCAAACAAAGTGAGACCTTACTTTAAAGGCTATTGTGGTTAAATGGCGTATTTTTTTCTGATTTTGGCGTTTATTGGGGGCGAACATTACCGGAGTTTGCATTAATCATAATACAATTAAGATATTTTAATACATAGTTTTTGACATTCTAATATAATTTGTTGCTTATGATCTCATTTCAAACGCGCAGACAGCTATGGCAATACGAATTTGGAAAATTACAATAACTGGTGATTATTAACAAATCACAACCCCAAGATTCTGGGACACGATCTACTTGCGCCCTCTCTTGGTAGGTGTGCAATATCGCTGAAAAACAGTCGAATCTAGCGAACCGAATGAAATCACGCAAAGTTCCCCCGGAATTATTGAGATCATTGTGATTGATAACTTCAGGAAAATTTTCACCACTTCGTCACTCTTTCTCTAGGTTCCCAGGAAATAAGAGTGATTTCCCCCATAGACTGCCATTGAAATCTCGCTTTATTTTTCAGGTTCAGTGAGTTAATAAAGCAACTCCTCAATATTTCAATAAGTTCCCGCAGGTATATATTCTAGAAGATTTAGGCTATCGTAATATTCAAGCAGTTTTCATGTATATTAATTATCCCAGGTTCCCAGCGAGATAATTAATTACACCTGTAGCTTCCGCCGCGTAAAGGCATCTTTCCAACAAGAAGAGGAGTGCTACGGGAAAGACTACTTTACACTCGTCAGCAAAGGCGCACTTTTTGGCGATGTGCGCTTTTGCTGGGAACCTACAGAAAATACCTCAGACGTTTAAAAGTTCGTAAAACATGTACCCTGGTAACTGATCAATATGATTCCCTGGGAACTTTGGGAGATACGTTTTGGTTGCCGAGATACGTAGCGCTGAAGTAGGCTCCTTTGACAAGATCTCTCCCCGAAGCAGTGAACCGCGTATTTTTGGCGAAGTGCGCCTCCGCTGGGAACCTACAGAGAACGCCTCAGACGTCTGAAAATTCTTAAAACATGTACCCTGGTAACTGTTCAATATGATTCCCGGGGAACTTTAGGAGATACGTCTTGGTTGCCGAGATACGTAGCGCTGAAGTAGGCTCCTTTGACAAGATCTCTCCCCGAAGCAGTGAACCGCGTATTTTTGGCGAAGTGCACCTCCGCTGGGAACCTACAGAGAACGCCTCAGACGTCTCAAAATTCTTAAAACATGTACCCTGGTAACTGTTCAATATGATTCCCTGGGAACTTTGGGAGATACGTCTTGGTTGCCGAGATACGTAGCGCTGAAGTAGGCTCCTTTGACAAGATCTCTCCCCTAAGCAGTGAACCGCGTATTTTTAGCGAAGTGCGCCTCCGCTGGGAAGCTACAGAGAACGCCTCAGACGTCTGAAAATTCTTAAAACATGTACCCTGGTAACTGTTCAATATGATTCCCGGGGAACTTTGGGAGATACGTCTTGGTAGCCGAGATACGTAGCGCTGAAGTAGGCTCGTTTGACAACATCTCTCCCCGAAGCAGTGAATCGCGTATTTTTGGCGAAGTGCGCCTCCGCTGCGAAGCTACAGAGAACGCCTAGGTGGTTTAGAAGGAGCTTGATCTAGGTCACCTCGACACAATAGTCTATTTACTTGCTGAGTCAGCGCACACAAACATGGCCGCCACACGATAAAGCAACGCTTTTATTCGAGAGCTCTGTAAAAAAAAGAAGGCAAAGCAAACTCGCCAATCGGATAACTGTTTTTGCCTTCAGCGGTCATGCTTCTGTGTAGTGACTCGACACTAAAAGATGCAGTGGACATGCCTACGGCCAGGGGACGCTCGTCTTCTAGCCATGTACTCTCGAACCAATATTTTTGCGTCCATTGTTGTGTAAGCGTTGCGTGGTAGAACGTCATGCTTTGCGTTGTTGGCGTTAAGTATTGCGTGGTGGGATGTTATGCTTTATTTGGTACTTTATGCTTTTAAAGTGTAGATTTATTATCTAGTGTGGGAGGTCCGATGTTTTTCTGCAACTGCATACACAAATAAAATATCAATCTTTGCCAATCTTTGCGCGCGCACATTTTATGCCGTTCAGCTCTGTCAGCATGACCAAGACTTTGCAATTTTTTCTTTCGCTCTCGGCATGTTCGTACACGTTCCGCGTTGGTTTGAGGTGCTGGAACTGGCGGAGGCCCGCCTTCCTGCTGTTACCTCTCAAGCTTCTTCCGTCTGCTCTACTTCCACATACACTCGGCATTCGTCTGCCTCGTAGGAGCCCCAGCAGTGCAACGTATTGGACTCCAGCTGCTCTTTATATAGGCTGAAAGGTCGGAGCACTGCAGTCGATTTTGCCTTATATTGCCGCGCGCTCGGTTACTCGGTTCTAGAAGATTCGCGTCTATAGGGTCTATTCACTTGCTGAGTCATCACCCACAAACATAGCCGCCGAGCGATAAAGCGGAACTTTTATTCGTGAGCTTGGTGAAAAATAAAAGAAGGCAAAGCAAACTCGCCTATCGGCAAACCGCTATGGCCATCGGCGGCCATGCTTGTGTGTAGTGACTCGACATTAAAAGGCGGTTTGACATCATGTGAATAGGCTCTATTCTTTCTCCGGGCGTAGCGTCTATCATTTCGTTCCCTTTCCTGGTTCTGGAAAGTTCCCACTCATTCTCACCCCGCACGCCCGACGCTCCAAGCTTCCGCGCCGAATGTTCGAGATGGCGTTGTCACGCTTGATAAGGAGCCGCGCGTGACCTCGTCAAGACCGTCTTGGGGCCCTAAGCTGGACGCTTGACGAAAACGAAGGCCAGAAATCTGGCGGCCGCGATTGGCCAACGCCACACTTGGCCTTGGCGCCGGCCAAACATAGCCGCCGAATTTCTCGCCGACTTTTCCGCCAAGTGTCCAGATTAGGGCCCTTGCTCTCGCTCGCTCTGACGCCGCAACTCGCCGCCGCGTAACCGCGTACTGCAGATTCGACGCCCGTCATTTCTTTCGTTTTGGTTGGCACAAGTTCGCCCCATTAAACTTTCAGTTTAAACGTGACCTTCGCCGCCTCATCGTTTGTCCTTCGCGACAATATGGTGATAACGTGATATCAGGCGACATGTGGCTTGATTCAACGCTTTAACGTATAGAGTGTATTCATATGACGTCAGACTGTCGTTTAATGTCCAGTCACTACACACAAGCATGGCCGCCGAAGGCAAAAGCGGTTACCCGATTGGCGGGTTTGCTTTGCCGTTTTTATTTTTCTCAATGCTCACTGCTAGCTTTATCGTTTGGTGGCCATGTTTGTGGGCGATGACTCAGCACGTGAATAGACCCTATACACATGACGTCCTACATCGTCCATCTATTGAAACGGCTGGCGCAGTAACCGCCGATGGCTGTGCCAATAGCTCAGTTAGTAAAGTGCTTGGCTAGCGATATCTTGATCCTGGGTTCGAATCCCGTTGGGGTGGGACTCCAATAACCAGTATTTATTTTCAATTTATTATTATTCATGTATTTTTATTTGACTCTGAGCTGTGTAACGGTCAAACGTTACAACCCTGCGTTACAATTTTCCATTACATTCTAGCGTTCGATTTCTCATGTGAACCAGCCCTAAACCAGATTCGGTGGTCAAAATCTTCAGTGTGTTTAAAGTTAAGGATGCACGTAATCACGCATGCGACCTGGTTGCAAGAATAATAAGTGACACGAACAACCGCCCGTATCAAATATATGCAAGACAAACAAATTTCAAAATATTTCATCTTTATTAGAGGCCGTCGATGTACCGCAGTTTGTGATTACACTAGTAAAACAAATAGAATTGGCGAATTTTCTTAAAAATCATTTTGAATAGTGTTACTTACAGCCAGCGCCAACACAGGTTAAAGGGGCACTAAAGTGAATTCTTAGTTTGCAGTTGACGATGGATATTTTTTGTGAGCATCTTGCCAGATGCACTGATTTCAATCATGCGTCTAGGACGGACTTCTATTCTCAAGTTCGTCGTCACAGCGGGAGAACGTATCAAATGGGTTCAGCAATATAACATCAACAGTGATGCTGAACACAAGTAAGCTACTTTTCTAATATCGATTGAAAGGTCAAGGAGTTAACAGACATTTCGAAAAATTGCTTAATCATCAAGAAGCATGTTGTGTTTGTAGGTACACGCGCTCTGCATGCTGCCGTCTGGAGCGGTAATTTGAAACCAAAAGTTTTAAGCAAATGGCACGTTGCCCGCGCGTTTATCAGTGTGTGCACGTCAAAACGCACTGGTGCACGTCGCGTCAAATTACACTGTAACATGCTCCTTGGGCTTGGATAATTTCGAAAAACATCTATACTTCGTTTCACGTTATCTGCGAGCGAAGCCAAAGGTATAAGTACAAGCAGGCTGCCTTGAATAATGTTTGCAATCGACAGGCACACGTGCGAAACAGGAACACTCAGAGCGCTGGGCTCGCACTTCTAGCTTTGACTTCGTTTGCGCATAAGGCGATACGAAATATATTTGCAACTTGTGGACGGCCTTGAGACAGACGACTGAGGTGTTTGAAGCATGTTAGGCTTAGGGTTCCTAGGTAGGCTTTGCTTGCTTATTTTTTTCTGGCCTAAAAAGAACGCACGCGAAATATAAAAGTACCACGAGACAACGCGCCCTCGTGCCGCGATTGGTGGGCGCGTTGTCACGTGGTCGAGCGTCCGACACTTCTTCGCTAGAATAATCTAGTGTGGGTTCGCGTATAGTACCAGCTGAGGTGAATACAGCACTGAATCTACAATAGTAGGTAACACCTCCCCCCAAACCTCGCTTTTCTCCGACCGATAGGCTTCTACGCCTGTGACGCGTGATGAAGCGTTTTCTTTAAAATGCGGTCGCTGGGTAAAAAGATGAAAGGGTGTGAGGGGGAACGAGCTATAAGAGAGGAGGTTAAGATAGCGGTGGACCGACGCACCGGCGTTTCAGAGTCCGTTCAAGGTTGATACGCCACGTGGCGTGAAAGTCAGGAACTAGGCCGGCATGTCCCAGAAAGCTGGCCACGATAAAATAAAAATAGATTAAAACAAATGCAAACATTTTAGCCTCTATGCGAAATCTATGTAAAGTTACATTAATTGTGAGTAAAACATATGGTGCTAAGAAAGTCGTTAGTCTTGACAATCTCTTCGAAACAAAATGCGCTAAAATGAAGACAAAAATAATTACAAACTTTAATAGAACATTTTTTTTTTCGCGTCGTTGTTTTGCCAATTTTACCTTTTCCATTTGGGAGGACGCATAACCGCCTGCACGCTTTTTTAGTGTTGGGAAACCGGCGAACCACTAGTGAGCTGTAGTATTGCGTTTACATCATTCCAATATTTACAAGTCCTCAGCTTTGTGTGCGATGTCCTCAGCCCAGCACGCGCGTGTCCGTCGCTTCGGAAAGCGAGGAAATCACGCACCATACGCACTGAAAATGAACCCGCCGAGGAATTCTTTTTTTGAAAGGTCTATACTGGCGAACGCAATCACTGTGTGTTTGCGTTACCGTTGCGTGTTCCATACTGCCCGTGCGCGGAGCCCGAAATTGCGGTCTTGAATCGGCGTATGGCGTCGACGTGAACGTGGAGCAAGCAACTCTAACGCAAACGCACGGCGCTTGGGTTTGCTTCTGTACGCAATACTAAAACTCTCTATAGTCCCTTGCAACTCGAGAAAGTATGGCGAAGGAATGGAAGGCCGGGGAGAAGTAAGCAGGCAAAACGCTGGAGAGGGGAGGAAGTTTTCCCCTCTCCTCTCTAGCGTTCCGTCTGCTTCTTCCTCCACGTCCTTCCTTTCCCTCCCCCTATCTTCTTGAGTTGCAACGGACTATAGTAAGGCTGGATTCCATACCAGCTGCAGCACTACGTTGGGACAGCGAAGAGTGTTTACGTTCAGAAATGACTGTTCGCGAGCCACGAGTCCGAGAGACAGAAAGAAAGAATACTTTATTAATGACAAAAGAAATTTAAACCCATCCCCAGTCCGGGATGCCCTTTGGACATTACTGGTTCTTATCGTGGATGGTTTTAATATGTTGTAGCAATCGTGTCCAATAGATGGCCTAAAGTTCAGATAGTGGAGTGACCCAGTGCTCCCAGGAGGAGAGGAGCTAGGGGAGTGTTAGAAGGGAAGGATATGGGCTTGAAATGCTTAGCTACTCGCGGACATGTCCAGTAGGTGTGCTCGGGAGTGGGATAGCCCCCGCAGACTTTGCAATAGGGATAGCCCTGCTGTTGGGTGAAATGATAGAGAAAGAAGACGCAGGGGAGGGAGTTGGTCTGTGCCTGTCTACGGATGCTTGCGTCCCCTCGAGATGTGGCATGCGGGATGAGAGGTACAGAGTGACCGTTATGCCGCAGCTGCGAAGACGTGAATGACGTTCTTGCCGCTGCTGTAGTGCGAGAGCTTCAGTAGTAGTAGCCGTTGGCCAAGGCTGCCGGAACTCGGATCTTGATTGTTTTGGATTGCGGAATGACCCGCTTCATTCCCAGTGATGCCTTGATGGCCAGGTATTCATTCTAAGCGAATATGAATGAGAGGATGGAGGTGTAGGTAGCGCGCTGCAGTTATGCAGTGATAGGGGGGGGGGGGGGGGGGGGAGGGCGGGTAATACGTTATGTTCAAAATCAAGCACATATTCCTGGCTGTCCGTGCGAGTCACGACATTCGTGGTAGGGTGCTCGTGCAGCGTGATGGCTTCGAGAATTGCTTATTCTTCTGCGTCTGTTGCCGTGGGGACATGGTATGCTTGTAGGTGATCGCTCCCGTTGTGCAGTGAACGGCTGTATATGCCGTGCCTTCGTGGAAATTGGCACGAGCGTACTGTACGCCAGAGCCGTTTTGGTCATAGTGAATAGCTCTTATCTGGCGATGGGCAGAGTGGCAGACGGGGTCTATATTTTTGGGTATTGGCACTATCGTGAGCCGCGGTATCATTTTCCAGGGTGGAAGCTGGGGGGGGGGGGGGGAAGACACTGGGGGTACATTGTGGCCTAGTTCCTGAAGGAGGGCTCGTCCTTGTTCTGTGGTTCTGAGGCTGACATGTTGTGCTTCAAGGTGGACGGAGACCCTCTCTTGGAGGTTGTTATGGAGGGCTGTCGCTTCTATGAGGTGATTGTGTGCATGTTTGGGCACACCCAGTTCTATTTGGAGAAACAATCGGAGTGCTGCTTCTAACTTCTTGCGTCCTGTTATTGTCAGCTGGACGTACGGCAATGGTTCACTATTCGGGTGTAGATTAGGGCTCCCGTTATTCTTCGGAGGGCAGACACACAGGATGACTTCAGTCAAGAGGTGTGGCGGAACGCAATCATTTTAATAAACGTTTTCTGACCTGATCGGAGGGCAGGTTCAGTCATTCATCGTCTCGCCATATGAAGCCGAGGACGCGGATACATGCCTTACGGGCTATGGGGTTGTTGTGGAGGCGAAGTTTGATCAGGTCTCGTTGTTTCTGAGCTCTGAGTTTATTCGATCGTCGGTGATGTTTAAATATTCAGATTTTTCGGGGGCACAGGATAGACCAATTCATTTGGCATGAGTATCGATTATATCGAGAGTTTCTTCAAATGCCGTTTCTTGTCCCCCAGGATTGCCTGTGCTACACCAGATAGCGATATCATCAGCGTATAAGGCATAATGGATGTGAGGTACTATGCGGTTGAGTTCGGAGGGAAGGTTCATCATGGCGATGTTGCAAAACATCGGGGATATAATGGATCTCTCTGGCGTGCCACTAGTGATGGGCTAGGGGTCAGATAGTTGTCCCTCAGTTTCGAGTATACGTATCGTCCGTTCCGTGAGGAGGGCTTGAACGTAATTGTATAGTCGGCCGAAGACCTTGAGCTGCTGGAGGTCCCGCAGTACGCTGGTGTGTCCGACATTGTCAAATGCTTTCTTAATATCGACTGCTACGGTTGTACCAACTGCTCCGCACTTGGGTATTCTTGAGTGGTAGCTTATTCAAAGCGCAATTTCTTGGGCACTCATGTGTCGTCGGAAGCCTATTTGGGTTGATGGCAGGGGGTGAGTGTGTTCAATATGGCATTTAAGACTGGGGAGTACCATTTTTTCTATGACTTTCTTATGCAGGAGGTCATGGAAATTGGACGGAGGATTGTGATAGTAGTGGAGTCTTCATGTGGCTTTGTCAGCAAAGTAACCTTAGCTTCCTTCCATTTTGAGGAGAGGATTCATGTGAGCCAGGCTTGATTGATAGTGCCGCGCGCGCAGCTGGCCAAGTAGGCAGCGCGCGCGTGGCCTAACGGTTATCGCACCTGACTCCCACGCGAAAAGCCAGGGTTCGATTCCTGGGAGCGACGCATCTTTTTGTTTATTCCTGCAGACTAGTATTCTGGTAAATTCGAGAATCCTGTTGCTTGTTCAAGGTCCGAATGTTCTACGCGTCGAACTTTCTACGCCGATTATTCCAGAAGCCCACGCACGTAACACAAGGGGCTCTGCGTGGCGAGCCACAGTCAGTCTCGGCCCAGCGTTATACTCTGCTGTTACGCCGACTTCCACGCTCGCGACGTTCTGTTATTACCTTTTGTACCCTTTCATTTTTGGCACAAGTTTGCCACATTAAACGTTTATTTCTTCCTGTTTATTTATTGTTCTTTTGGTCACCACCCGTGACAATATGTTGTTGGAGGTCCATGGTTTTCCGAGCAGACAGTTTCCGGAGTTCAGTGTATAAGATGTTGTCCGGCCCAGGAGCAGCTGTATTTTGCCGAAGTGTTCAAGGGGTTGCTTTGAGTTCTCTGAGGGTGAAGTGAGACTGGAGGCTTCTGAGTGTTTCAGGGGCTTCTGGTTGTAGGGGAAGTGGCTGTTGGTTGTGCTCCGGAAAGTAGGTATTCCGAAGTGCTTTTGTAAGTTGGTCTTCGGTGTAGTTGTTCTTCATCTTGAGTTTGGCGATGTTATTTCGTTTAAATGTGTACCCGAGGAGGAAGCGGAATATGCTCATATCCTCCTGTTGTGGAGCTGCTGGGAGAGATGTTCGCAATGCGAGAGCCATTGATCTGTGGCTATGTGTTGTGCATAGCTGGTGATTTCATATTGGAGGACTTCAATGCTCTGGTGAAGGTTGATGTTATTCTTCTGCCTTTTTCACTTGTGGAGTGGATTGTGCAGGTGCGTCCACAAGGAAACCAGGTGAGTATCCCCTGCACAGTAGTCTTCCGTTGTACCCACACAAAACACATCTGCCCACACAAAACACATCCGCGGATGTGTTTTGTGTGGGCTTTAAGGATGTTCTGGAGGAAGGATAACCATTCCAGGTAGGACGATGTGTTTAGTGAGCTTTCCATGTTGAGGTGTGCGTTATGCCAATTAGTGATGTGGTTCTGTCTGATACGCCTGCGTGATGTACTTGTGGGGCCTATCGGCAGGGAGATTTGAATAATGCAGTTTTCACTTCCGAGAGAGTCTCCGAAGCGTGAAATCGTTCAGAGGGGTGAAGGCTTCTTGTTGCATGCAACTCCCAAAATGTGTGTCCTCTTGGCTTGGTTCTGTTGTAGTTCCAAGCTATGTTGGGGGCATTGAAGTCCCTTGCTGTGAGGAGGTGCTGGCCTGGAGAGTGCCATTGCTGCCGATGCCAGTTCCAAGGAGGAAACAAATCGGGTTGTTCGATGACGACCAGTAGGTGTTGATGATGTGTATCTTGATACCGTTAATGAGGCTTTCTGTGTGGACCTGTTTTATGTGGGAGGTGTTCATGTGTGTTGTGTCGTATTTGATTGTAGGGTGGAGCTTGTGGACATACGTTACTGTCATTACCGGCGCTTGTGGAGCAGGATGATGCTGGGATGATTTGCGGGGATGAATGGCTGACTGTGATGATCGTAGCCAGAGAGAGAAAAAATGCCATTTGTCTCCTGGTGGAGGATTATATCCGGGGACACTTAAGGTGGAGAATGTATTGGGTGAAACTCTCTTTTTCTCTTCCGGAAGACGCGACAGTTCCACTGCCACATCGTGAGATAATAGGTAGCTGTGTGGTGGCTATTCATGGTTGTCCAATTGCATTTCATTTGGTGTGGTTTGTGCGCGTTTGCGGGGGAGAAGGTCTGTCGCCTCGGCTAGCTGGTGGTTGATTTCTTGTGCAGCGAGCGGCTGAAGCTGAGCAGTTAGTGTTGTTTTGAGTGTGGGTATCACATCCATGATGAGCTTTCGTATGAGGGATACCATGTCATTGGTTTTGTACTCCGGGGTTGAGAGCGTTGAATGACGTAGGAGGAGTGGTTGTGGTAGGGGTGATAATGATGGTGGGGAAGAGGAGGGGAGAGGAGCCACTGAGTCACTCACCTGTCCAGTGAATGGTGGTTATTTCGGTCTTGGTCCGACGTAGTGGAGATCAAGGGGCCTTGGGAGGAGAGGGTCGATTGAGTTGGGGCCAAGTACGTCGAGGTGCTGGCTGCTGTGCTTGTTGCTCTGGTTGGGCACCTGGGGAGGCTTCCGGCTTGTGTCGTTGTCGGTCTTGTGGTGTGTAGGATCGGCCAGGTGCTTTAAGGGGCTCTGCCTTGTAGTGCGGGGCTTGTGAGAGTCTTGCTTGGGGGGGAGGGGGGGGGGCTGATGGATAGAAGACTCATTTTCGATTGCCTAGAAACGATTGCGTGTTTCCAGACGAGGCCAGTGGGTGTTGCCATTGATAGAGGGAGGGGGTTGCGTCGGCTTCCACTGGTGTGGGCTTCGGCTGCGTTGAATTTGTGTGTCAATATCCATTTGGAGAGTGACGCAGGTTGGTGTCATTGCACTATGGTCGGCTCCGCAGTTTAGACACCAGAGTATGCATTTGTGTTCTGGGATTTCGTTGTCCGGCGTTGGTGGGAAACGTTGGTTGCAGTGTTTGCAGAAGCAGTGAGCTTGTTTGTGCGGGCATACATCAGCTTTTTGGCCGATGCGAAAGCAGTGCTTGCACTGCGGTGTGTGGACTCTTGGTGGGTAAATGCGGTAGGGTATGAGGCGAAGATCGCGTAGCGAGGAAGGTGCTGGCCCTGCAGGGTCACCATGGTGGTATTGGTTGCTCCCAGGCGTCGAAATTGGATAATCTTCCTACGTTATACTCGGAGGAGATCACTGATGTCTTCGTCATTGTTGTTTTGCGTAATGCCGTGGATTACACCTCGAGCGTTGTTAGGATCATGTTCCACGTACGACGTGATGCCATACGTTGTTCCGTGGAGCACGATTTGCTGAACGTTTTGTAGTTTGTCTGTGGTCGACTGACGGTAGAATTCGACCGCGATCAGGTTTTGAGCGGGGTGTATCTTTATGGTGACATCGTGGTATTCAGCTTTCACCAGCCGGGCGGCGGTACTCAGAGTGTGGGACACATGGCTTTCACGACGAGAGTAGTCGCGTGAGCTTGGCGAGGCGTCAGGGACTGAAATTTCTATTCCATGACGGATGATGCTGCGTCCATGTTGGGAGGGCGCGCGGCAGCTGCCGCGGCCGGTGGTGGGCGGCGAGCGTCGAGCCGGTCACGCTGGCCTGGGCGGTTAGGCTTAGCACAGCAATAGTGAAGGTTTGGTCGCAGTTGAGACAATACGCACTTGTCTGTGCCGAAACTGGTATCTAGGGGTGTTGGACGTTGTTAGAGGCCTCTGTGGAGCTCTGGATGGGGTTCCGAGACCAGGAGAAGTGACATTCGACGATCGAAACGGGAGTCCGATGTGCCTCTCGCTTCTTCGGTCCGAGGTTGCCAGACCCTCCCCATAAGTCCGACCGGTTCGGCCGTGTTCGCTGAGCAGGAGAACCGGGAAACCTTAACTAGAGCGCTTCCTTTTTCCACCGCAAGAGGGTGAGTGACGAGCAAGAGACGCGAATATTGAAACGAATGACAATTGATGAGGCGACAAAAACTGAAGCGAACTAAACGTTTGATGGGGCGAAGTTGAGCCCAAAACAAAACTAAAAGAAAGGCTAGCGTCGCAAGCGTCGATGGCAGGAAAACAGCTGGATCGAGAGCTGGGGTGAGACTGACCCCGGCTCGCCACGCGGAGCCCCTTATGTACACGCGTGGGCTTCTGAAACAATCGGCATAGAAGGTTTGTAACGTAGAAGAACATTCAGGCCACAAATAAGCAACGGAATTCTCGAATACATTTGAACGCAATATTTACCGAAATAACAGAAAGGCGCGTCAGCTCCCCGGCAACGAACCTGGACCCTTTGCGCGGGAGACAAGAACGATAACCATTATGCCACAGGCACGCTTTTTAAATTTTTTTAATTGTCTGCTTGGGCAAGATAATAGAAAATCAATCACAATATTACACTCGCATGTCCGACGCGTGGTGCCCGTGCATGAAAGTTTCAAAATCCTTCACATTCTCTAGAACATCAAGAATGGTCACCCAACCAAGGGGGCAGACCATCGTGGCGTGTACTAATTTCAATCTGTGGACACTTTCTATAAAATACGACCGTACAGCGCGCGCTTAGCATCATCGTGCCGCACAGCCATTCTGCTCTGGCATATTGCATGCAGGCTCAAGAGCATGACCAAATCAACAGGGTTATCATCGTGTTTTTTGTTTTTTTACAGGGAAGAACTTAAGGCCGTGGAATGATAGAGCGAAGTTTTAAAGCGCAGCTCTTAGGCGCCCGTTTCAGGCTTGAGCGGCGTCGGCGTCGGCGTCACCGTCAGCGTAACAGCACGGTGCATTATGGGTAAATTTTCCCGAAGAAACCTGAGATCCTCCTGAAAAAACCCGAGGTCCTTCAGGAGGAGATCGGGTTCCTTCAGGAGGACCTCGGGAGAACCTCGGATTACTTCGGGAGGACCTCGGAGGACCTCGGGTTCCTTCGGGAGGACCTCGGGAAAACCTCAGGTTTCTTCGAAAGGACCTCGGGAGAACCTCGGATTCCTTCGGGAGGACCTCGGGAGGACCTCGGGTCCTTTTGGGAGGACCTCGGGAGGACCTCGGGTACCTTCGATGACCTCGGGAAGGGGGGGGGGGGGTCACGTGACTCCCTCCCGAGGTCACGTGACCCTCCCAGGTCACGTGACCCCTCCCCCAGGTCACGTGACTCCCCAAGGTCACGTGGCCCTAACTCCGAGAACACGTGACCCTCACTACCCTTCCCTCCTCCTCCTCATTCGGTGTTACAGGGAGTTGTAAACGGCTTTCATTTTTTTTTAAGAGTGCACTTGAGAACATCCCCAAAAAGAAAGGCATCCCAGCAGCCTAAAAGTACATCTTCCAGAGTTAGAGGCTTTTTGCACAGAATGCAATGAGCCCCCCATGGTACAAAAATATTTTTCTGGTCGAGCTATGTTTTCACTGGAAGCGTGTTTGTGCTTATTTGAAAGGAAAATGTTTTTATCGAAGGCTGGATGGCCATATTTTTAACCCTGCATAAAACATCCTGTCCAGGGCTTTCATGGATCAGAGAAAGATACACTGGTTCGGGGAAAACACATTTAATAATGTCATGCGATAAACGTTTGCACGTGTCAGTGGACAACTATTTCATAAAAAAACGGACAGACAAAAAAAAACAAAAAAAAAAAAACGACACGCGTCTACTACTTCGCTCAGATAACTGCCAATTCTACACTGTTGGCGACAAAACAAGGAAACAACAGAAGACAGAATTTCCTCTGGCAGTCTTGTTTGAATGATAGCGCGAAGAAAAGAATTACTTTGTTCTCTAAAAAGCAAGAAACGCGAAACTATTTCCTTGATGAACAGATGTGATAATGACAGCCCACCTGACTCATGCGACGTAACAGATTATTACAATATATTCTTTCTCACTCGTACAGCCAGATGAACACAACAATGATATGATGTAGTTTTTGCAAGTTTACTCGAGTGCCCTGCCAAAACATATAGACCGTACCAAAATTTAACTACTAAAAATGTTACAAACAGTGGCCTTTCTCGGTTACCGCCTTTCTCGGTTTCGCACTATCACCGGGCCCATCTGAAGTCATCCTTGGTGCCAGCAATCTTGGCGGATCTACCCGACTGACATCTTTTCTCGACGTGTCATCCTCCGTGCGTCAGCAGGACCCGCCTCCAAGCACCGTGACGTCACCCTGGTCGCAAGCATTCCCAGCATTCCAAGAAGGACGGCGCAAGCCACTCTTTTTTCAGTGGGCACGGGAACGCTAAGGCAGCACGGTCGCTCACGCATAAAATGCTTCCTCTCGTACAGGTTTGTAAACGCTTCTCGCATGCTAAGAGTACAAACAATGTGAACATTTTACTATTCCCGTGCCCCAAAGTGTTACTTTGTCTCGCTTGTTATTGTGCGTGCGTTATTGGTAACCTGCTACTCTTGTCCGGTGACATTGAAACAAATCCTGATCCCGCCCCTACTAAGGCTGAATTGGAAGCGCAGGTGAAACAACTTGGTAGTATGTACGAGTTAAGGCAGAAACTCGATGCTAATGTAACCGGCCTTGCGGCGGGACAAGCAGCCGTAAAAGCCGATGTCGAGGCGATACTTGGCAAACAGGCTCAACTTGAATCTTCGGTGGCGGCGCTAAATGCAAAACTTGTTTCATTCGAAAAAGAAATCTTGTCTATCACGCAGGCCAAAGCAGATATCTGTAATCTGCAACATTCCGTCGCTATGCAGTCCACTCCAACTGAAGTTATGCTATCTGGACTTGATGAGTGTGAAAACCGCTCGCGACGGTGTAATCTTCTATTTTAAGGCATACCCGATGCTGCCGGCGAGTCATGGTCTTTGTCCGAACAAAAAGTTTTAGAATTCGCATATGAGAAACTTGGTGTCACTCTTGATAGCTCTCAAATCGAACGTGCACATAGATTGGGAACCCCATCTCGGGTAAAGAACAGGCCTATTATTGTAAGTTTTTCTTCATACAAAACAAAAAAACAGTTACTTCTGTGTGGACCGAAGCTGCGCGGCCTCCCTTTTTCTATGTCTGAAGATTTCTCGAAGAAAGTTCGCGTTGCGCGTCAGAGATTTCTTGCATTCGCCAAGCCACAGGGAGGTCCGTATAAGTTGCGTTTTGATAAACTGCATATGGGTTCAAATGTCTTCCTTTACGACTCCGTTTCTGATTCTGTGGTAGGTGCTTCCGCATAGGCACACGCTGGGAGTCTGAACAAACGCGTTGCTTCCTCCAACTCTAACTCACTTATCAGTGTTTTATGCTTAAATGCGCGCAGTTTAATAAAAAAGCGTGACGCATTGTGTTCTCATATTTTAACACGTGATGCTAAGATAGTACTGATCACTGAGACCCGGCTTCATCCTGATATAAACGACGATGAAATACTGCCGAATCATTCAAACTTTATAATTTTATCGGCGCGATCGGAAGGATCGTTGTGGTGGTGGCGTTTTAATATGCATTGATAAGAGTATCATAAGCACACTTCTTTTCGTTTCCATGTCAGTTGAGGCCATCTGGGTCTCAGTGAAATGTGGTTTTAAGTCAATCCTGGTTGGCGTGTGTTATCGACCACCAGATGCGTCATCTAGTTTTGTAACTGCTTTGCGTGATGAGTTGTCAATTTTGTTCACACAATATACTGGCCATTCTGTTTTCTTAGAAGGCGATTTTAACTTCCGTTAGATAAGTTGAAATTTATCAGATCTTGCTGGTAGTGAAATTTCTGGTGAGTGTCGCGATTTTATTAGTCTCTGCCTGGATTTGAACCTTTCCCAGGTGATTTCTTTCCCTACCCGTGTAACCCCCACATGTTCAAATACATTAGACTTGCTTTTGACTAACCATCCGAAATCTATTTTCTTTCTCACCGGTTTTGAAGGCATCAGTGACCACAAAGTAGTGTTTTTTAACCTAGGATTTCAAGCACCAGAACCAGTCAGGTTGACCAAACAAATAAGGCTATATAACAAAGGGAACTATGAGCAGCTTAACCAGGACCTCTCAAGCTATTTCTCAGTCTTCCTGGAGGGTTTTGACGATAGGAATATAAATGAAAATTGGCGCCTTTTTAAAAACAATTTACTGCAACTCATTGAAGCTCATGTTCCAACTATTAACATCAGTTCCCGGTCTTCAAATGCTTGGTATTCGCGCTCACTGAAAACAATTAACAATAAGAAAAAACGACGTTTTTGAGTAGCCAAAAAACAAGACACTGCTTTATCCTGGTCTAAATATCATGAATGCGCCACTGAATATAAAATTATGTTAGAGCAGCAGAAGGGCATATTCTACCGGGGGACCCTTCCATCTATGCTACTAAACAACCCGCGCCAATTTTGGAATGTTGTAAATCATGTACCATACTCCCCACTAGCGCTCATTGATGATTCTGAGAACATTATCGGAGATTAATCAGTGTGCCACAGTTCTTAACCATATATTTTCTTCCCATTTCACCGCCCACTGTCCCTTAACACTGTCCTTACCTATTACTAGCAATGTTTTACCTATGGATTCAATTTGTATTGATTACGAAGGTATTATTAATATTATTAAGTCACTGAAAATGTCCTCTTCCTGTGGTATCGACGGGATAAATTCTAAAGTTTTACAGAGCACTAAATATTCCTCAAGCCTATTTCAAACAAAAATATTTCAACAATCATTAGATGCGGCGGCGGTTCCTGGGGATTGGAGAATCGGCAAGGTCATCCCAGTCCACAAAAGCGGTGATAAATCTTCTCCTTTAAATTATAGGCCAATATCTCTAACTTCTATACCTTCTAAAATACTGGAGCATGTAATCCATAAGCAACTATCTATTCACCTTGATTCTATCTCCTTCTTTAGCAAAGCGCAGCACGGCTTCCGTCGAAACTACTCCTGCGAAACCCAACTGCTCTGCTTAACAAACGACCTGTTCGCAAACCTTGATTCTGGCTACCCCACAGACGCTGTATTTCTCGACTTCGCTAAAGCTTTTGACAAAGTTCCGCATAACAGACTGCTTCTAAAAGTATTGTCGTTAAACCTCGATAATAATGTTATCTCCTGGATTGAATCTTTTCTCTCTCAGAGTCATCAGTTTGTTCATGTTAATAATTGTTCTTCTACTTTAGCCCCCGTAACATCTGGCGTGCATCAGGGAACGGTGCTTGGTCCGTTACTTTTCCTTATCTACATTAACGATCTTCCTCTTCAGGTATCTTCACCCATGTGCCTATTTGCCGACGACTGTGTCCTTTACCGAAAAATAACATCCCTTCATGACTCTTCAACCCTACAAAATGACCTCGACCTAGTTCAGAGCTGGTGTACCAACTGGCAGATGACGCTTAACGTCAGCAAATGTAAATGCATGCGCTTCTCTCGTTCCTCTTCTCAAACCTCTCCTGTTCATTTTCTCAATGGCATCCCTTTTCGACCCACGGATATATATGAATACCCTCGGCGTTCTTCTAACTTCAAACCTCTCCTGGGAAAACCATATTAATTCAGTTGTGAGTTCCGCTAACAAAAGCTTGGGTTTCCTTCGTCGCAATTTCAGATCCGCCCCTTCTCAACTAAAACGGCTCCTCTATCTTGCCCCAGTCCGGTCTAAATTAGAATACGCATCTTCAATCTGGCATCCTCATCAAGCTACATTAACAGACTACATTGAATCTGTTCAAAACCGTGCTGCGCGTTTTATTCAGTCTGATTACTCCAGTTTTTCTAGTTGTTTCCCTCACTAAATCAAATCTCTCTCTCCCATTGCTTTTCACCCGTCGAAAAATATCCCGTCTCTGCCTTCTGCATAAAGTTTTTTATTCACACCTTTTAAATCAGTCTCTTCTTTCCCCACCGACTTATCTTTCCTCCAGACTCGATCATTGCAATAAAATAGCCCGGCCAAAGTGTTTTTCCACAGCACATCAGCACGCCCCTCTTCCTGATGCGATTGTGGACTGGAATGACCCCCCAAAGACATCGTCACCATTCAGGATCCCATCAGATTCCGAGAAGCACTATCAACCATTGTACAAAACACCCACTCCCCTCTCTAACGCCTTATAGCCCTGAGGGTATTGTAAATAAATGAATAAATAAATTAGCGTTAGACCTTTTGTAACGGTGTAGTGGAACACCCAGATACTTGGGCGGCGTGGACGTAGACATAACAATTATGTCCTGAAAAACATCGGGTTTCGTGGCCCATGTACCCTGCCAGAGGTCACAACACTTCTACCAGTTAACTGCCACTCCCGTCAGTTTACAGAACGATTTCACCTCCCGCGCTGCTTCGGGAATACTACTCTTATCTTTGCAAAATATTGCAACATCGTCTGCATACAACAGAATTTTGACCTCTATACATGAAGGGAGAACCCATTAATCTTACTATTTTTTCTTTCATTGCTGCAAAACTGCTCTAAATAAATGCTAAATGACAATGGCGATCAGCGTCATCCTTGTTTAACTGATGAGTTAACACTAATACAAGTTGCTTGCTTACCATTGATTATAAGCTCTGTAGTGCACCCGGTGTTTTTCATTTGAACGAAGCTGATTAAAAGTTCACCTACTCGTACATACCCTAATATTTTGTAAAGTACTTGATGCTGCACGCGGTTTAAGGCCTTCTCCAAATCAATTTGGAACATGGCAATTTGATCTCTATCTTCATTGCGAAGCTCTTGTATAGTCCTGTCCACGTGAACTTCTGTGAAAATAGATCTTTCTTCAATACCACATGTCGGATGATGCCCTACGATTTCACTTATGACGTTTTGGAATCGACGGGCTAAAACTTTCATTAATACTTTATAGTAGGCAGTATACCAGGTTCTATTGGCCCGCAATTATTTATATTTTTAACCTTATTTGTCGTCCTCCTTGGGAATAAGTACCGTATCTGTGTTGAGAAATCACGGTGGTAATTGCTTTGTCTCGTATTCCTAATTTATTATTGCGTGAAGGTGCGTGGTGGTGACAGGTTTGTATTAATTGTAAAAATCTACAGCCAAGCTATCAGGACCTGGATATTTTTTTCCGGCAGTTCGTCAATCGCTCTCTCGATCTGAGCCACGCCTATCGGCTCTTCCAGCCGCTCCTTTATCTCGTCGCTTAACCGCGGCATCACCACAAGATAATCAGCAAGCTGCAAGTCACTGCCGTGTCTTTTGTGGGCGAAGAGGTTGCAATTACATACAGTAGATGCATTGAAAATGACATCGTGACGATTTCTTAGCAATCCACAGTTTTCTATTTCTAGAATTTGTTTCTTTTTCACATATTTTGCCACGGCACTTAATGCCCATTTGGCTGGTTGTTCTCCACGAGCACGTATCAGGGCACATTTATATTTCTTTGCTTCTAGTTGCGCAATTTATTCCTCGACTTTCTTAAGCTGGGCCTCAAACCCTTCCAGATTTTGGCACTCGAGGTGACAATCTGTGGAGGTCCTTCTTTAGCAGCTTTTCCTCGGCCCTCTTCCAATGGGCAAACATGGCAAAACGTTCCGTAGCACTTATTTTCACCTCGCGTTTCAACTACTACCATCGGTCGCCCGCGCTGTCACTTATATTCAGCATCCTACTGATTAATGTATCCACCATATCATTAAACAATCCATTTTCGACAAAGCTGTTGTTAAGTTTCCACAGAACCCAACAAATACTAGGTTTTTCTTCTTCCTCATACAACAAAAGACACAAGTCAGTGATCAGAAAACAAAACTGTCATTATAATAATCAAATTCAGATAAAAGTTCAATTGACTCATATACTTTCTCAAGGTGAGCGTGACTCGTGGACAGAAAATGCGTCAACAATACATTTTCGTAACTTTTTGGACTATTCGCAAACATCCTCTAAAGTAAATTCCGTCGTCATTTCGTTTAAAAATCTTGTGCTACTATCGGAGTGTTTTATTCTACTAGAACAATCCCTCGTATCACAAACGCCGTTAAAATCCCCTAACATCCCTAGTTTTCGTCGACAGTTTATAAATGAGTATATGCGCTCAAAAAACATTATCTTTGCATTTGTTTCTTTTGGCGCGTAAGGATTTATTATTTTATACTCAACATTGTTAATACTGCAATCGCAAATAACAAACCGACCATCACTGTCAACTATTACAATTTCTCCTGAAGGGCGCGTCACTTTCCTCATCATCATTAACTTGAACTTGTGCTTAGTAGCAGAGAGTTCTTTTTGTAAGCCCTTAGAGCTGTCACCTGAACCAAAAGACTCTGTTTTCAACATCGCCATTTCTTCTTTTAACTGAGGGACTTGATTGAACAATTATTTCTTTTCTGCATGCTCTTCTACTTGTTCCGTCTTGGCAATTGAGCTTGCATCTGCTTCCGTTTACGACGAATTGTCACACTTGACAACATTATCTTTTTTATCAAAGTCTCCGCCACTTCTTCGTATCTCTGCTGGAAGTGGCAATTTTCATCAGACAAACGTTTAATTGCTTTCACTCCCATTTCCACAGGAAGATTTCCACTGTTGGCGTTCTTGAGCGAGGAGCTCGTTCCTAACTTTCAAGGATGTGACCTGTTCGTGAAGCACTGCCAGGAGCCAGTTGAAGTCCTCCAGCTGACTTGCCTAAAGAGGCACGTCAACTTCTGACGACTGGTTGGCGTGCTCGATGATGCACCGGACAAATGGCCCGAGATCTTCTAACGGCCGCTGGTACCGGCCCTCTAAGGAGTGATAGTTTTGCTGGACTAGATTGAATTGCTCCTGTTTTTATCAAGCTGGTTTTCCAGGGGCTCTTTCTGGCATTTTGCACTGTCAAGTAGCTTCTTAAGGTATTCAAAGGCACCGAAATCTCGGTGTTCGGAATAATTCTCAACTACCGGCAAGTCCTCGCCACACTCTTGAAGAAAGACATCCTGCTAGACGCAGTACTCGACAGAAAACCTTTCGAGCTCAAGCTGAGATGCTTCAAACTTCTCCTTCAGAGTGTCCGCTTCCTCCACCTTGGAATCGACAAGCTCCAGCTGCTTTGCCAAGTCCCCACTTCGAGAAACCAGTTGGGCTTGCAATGCTTTGAACTCTTGAGACTTGGCATGAAACAATTCTGCTTGCTGCACATGCATCTCCCTCAGGAGAGCCGAAAATGCCTCGGACTCGCTTTGAAGGGCCTGCTCTCGGCCAAAGCTCGCTTCGATATTTCTCTCGTGCTCCAAAGACATTCGCTGCATTTCTGCCTTTGCCAACGCCAACTCTAAAAGAAGGCCTTGTTCCTCTTCGGGGCGAGATGCCAGCAGTCTTTTTTTTCTTTCTTCTTTGACAACCAATCCAGCTCTTTCTCAGCCTGCACAAGCTTGGATTTGAATAGTTCGATGTTCTCTGCGGATACCACTGCCACTTTACTTCGTAGCTCATCTACCTGGACCTTCAAAAAAACATTACTCTATGGGCTTTCGTACCATACTGTTGCTTTGGTTGATAAAAGAGACCCAGTTGTTATGCCTTGCAAGGGGATTGTTTCGTTAGGCTCATTTCCTATGAACGAGTTGGAAGTTCCTCCCAGTGCAGAAACACGTAGATATTCGTGGGTCTTCTGCTCTGTTTGGCTGCACATTAAAAAAAAATGTTCAAATTTCCCATAGAAGAAACAATGCTTGCCATAAGCTAGGCAGCTTCGAGGCTGATGGGAAGTGCCGCATCTTGAACATGAGCACTGCTGTCGGTCGTTGACTTGCTCCCGTTGAGATGCAGAATGTTGGCACCGTGGTTGAGCTACTCTGAAGTTAGCAGGCTGATGATAGAGTCCATCAGCCCTGACTTCGTCTTCGGTCTTTTGGATATTTCCTAGATGCTTTTTCAATATGTCTGCAGCTTTAGAAGTTGAGATGATTTTGTGCAGTGTTAAGTTTTGCTCACGGAGCAATCATTCACACACAGCTGCGTCTCCTATTTCAATGATGATACGATCGCCAATGAGCCTGTTTTCTTGAGGACCGTAGTTGCCCTTCTGCACTTGGAGCTTCATATCAGTTACAAACTCATCGATGCAGTGTCCTGGCTTTCGAATCAATATGTTGAAAATAGCTGTCGCTTGGATGATGGATTTGGATAGGGCATACAGTTCATTAAACTTGCGCAGAATAAAGTCGACTGCGTTTTCAGTTTGTGTTGTTTGTGAATCTCCCGATGGCTGCATAGGAAAGGTTTGTGCTATCCGTCTTGCCTGAGGATCTAGGCAGTGGAGCAGAAGAGCCTTCAGAGTGGCGACTGGCTTAGACGCGTACTCGCAGGCTTCCTCGAAGATGATGTATGAAGATTGCCATTCCTCCCATGTTCTCACTAGGTTGTCACCAGGTTGGAAAGGAGCCGGTGGTTGAAAAAAAGCGGATGCTATTGCCATAGTTTTGATGTTGCTTGTTGCTTGGAGATTTAGGAACGTTCGTTTATGTCTAACACTATGTTATGTTGTGATGGGTCGAGTTAATGAAGCTTTAGACAAACTGTTTAGTATTAAATAAACGAGATAACGGCCGCTATGTCGGTTACCCACCAGTTCCTAAACGTGATCTACGCGCGCCCTGATCTCCTTTTCTACAACATCATAACATCTTGGTCATTGCTCTATAGCAGTCCAAAGTACCTTCAGAACTTTCTAGGCGCGTCCTTTCCGCTAGATATATGATCTCAGACGGTCTCCCGATCTGTTCTTCTGATCTTCTTTGGGGTTAGTCATTTAGCATAAAACTTGCAGGCGTGGTATATGGTCCATTTACAGCAACCTCAATCCCAAATTCAGTTTGGAGGGATAGTCAATATTCCTTTTTCTCTCTGTCTAGCCAGGATAACTTATATAACCTCTGTGTCCAGCCACCTCTTCCTCACTCTCCGTCCGCTGGGCTGCCTGGATACACGTTGCTTGATAAGACCCTTCAGCTCTGTGATGTACTGTCTGTAACCGGACGCTTTTATCCTTTTGTCGCTTTTTTCAAGCTTCTCCGTAACCGTCTCCACCTCCCTCTGAGCCCATGCGTTCGCCTCTTGTACTGAGGGCGGGTTTTCGTCTTTGTCGATGTGTTTTTAATGAACTCCAGTTGCAGGCGATTGTGGTCGCTGCCGACGCTGTGCTCGCCTTCCTCGTCGTTGGAGACACCTACTAGGTTGTTGCCAAAGCACGAAGACACCAAAGCGTAAAAATGCAGGTTCTGCTTCCTCGGGCACATCATGTGTATTGCCCCTTGCATAATGTCCGTAAGCTAACTAGTTCAAGTTGAAACTCGTCTGCTAAATTCAGTAAACGACACCTGTTAGCATCTTCCCATTGGTCGATTTCGTGGAGAAGGCCGTTGAAGTCCCTTACAATTAAGACATTCCTGCCGTCCTACAATGCTATCATATAGCCTAGTTCACATGCAGCGGTTTTGGCCCTAGAGCGGCGCGATTTCTGCCGTCGCGGCGCTCTGGCCACCACCAGCAATTCTGCGGCACGAGCGCCGCGACGGCAGAAATCGCGCCGCTTTAGGGCCAAAATCGCTACATGTGAAACACGATTAACTTTGGTGACACAGGCCATAGAAGCTTCGTTCTCGTGGCACGCACCGTGCGAAACGGCGCCGTGTTGTTTGAAGAGCGGTGGCGTCGCTGCGTTTCCATAGGAGCTAAGCCTTTTTCTTTCTTTACTTTTTCCTCAGATAAGCTCGCTCTTTGCAAATTTTACAAAAATAATGCACCATCTGAGGGCAACGCTGCACAAAGTCATAGCGCGATAGGTTAAAAACCCGAATTTTCCGGTCGATTTAAAGAGCCTGCCGTCTCCTTGAATCACCCGGTACCATGTCGTCTGGCTGCTCCACGTGTCACAAGTCTTGCACTGCAACGTGGAATATATACATCCTGTGGATTCCACGTGCTGTCACTTAGCAGTCTGCCATCATCCTGTGCGCTATTTGGACCGTCGCTTTTCGGTTAAGTAGGACGTCGAAATTTGACCGCCACCCATCTGTTCGGAGAAAGCCGGGGCAAACCTCCCAACGTTACTGTCCCCTACGATCAGGACCTCTTTCTTCACTCCCCATGGCGGTCGTACCGCTGGCTTAGCAGTTGCTTTAATTTTTGCGAGAGTACTGGTGTCCTTCTCCCCTGAATCCTCATCCCTGTTGTCATATGGAGCTCCTAGTAGCTTGACAGAATCGACCGCACTGTCCGCTAGCTTGTCTTCGTCCACCGTGCTCAAGGGACTTCCACTCGCTTTTTCTTCACTCGTCGGTGCGCCCCGCCGCTGGTCGGGAGCTCTCTTGGAGCCTTCCGAATTCCTGCTTTCTCCCAACAAGTCATTTACCCCTGAGCATCTTTCAGTGCGGCGGCCAGGCCATCCTGTTTGTCATGGTTGTTCTCAGCAGCCGCGTGACTGGAGCGTGACGCGAGAGAAGAGCCACGTGACTGGCGCCCCGCTGTGGCGAGACGCCGAAACACATTTTTCCCGAGCGAACGAATGTGCTTCGGGTCCTCGCCGTTGCAAAAGCTGTGCGCTGATGTCCAGGTTCCCCCCAAAATGGCTTTTTGATACTCTGTGCTACCAGATCCTCGCGCTCCACATCTGCGACCGGGCACTCTATGGCTCCTTCGTAGAAATGCCAGGCTTGGTGAGTATAGAGGAGGTTATGCTGGAGCACTCCCTGCGCAAGCGCTCGTGCTGCCGCCGGGGCTTCATGCAAAACAATTAGCTTGCGCTTTTAGCATGCGCGGCTAACAATAGCCCATTCTCCTCCATTCACCCCACGGTGTGGTTCACCCTTAAAGGGGCTGTGCTACAATATTAACGTTGAAAGAAATTGCAGCCTGTAATTTTTAACTTAAAACGAAAGAAACACAAGAGGACGAAACAAACGACACAGCAAGTGTGCCTTGCCCTAAGTGACATAAAACACCCAACCTTACTCGGAATTGTTGCGATTTTACTAAGTAATTGGACATTTTAAAAGTGTTTTTTTACCGGCCTGCAGCCGCACAGCGGTGGTGTCGGAACCTTAGGGCGCGGCCGGTGTGACGTGGACGTGACGTGAGCGTGACGTTAAATGGGGAACGTGTACAACATTGGCAAGTTGGGAAATTATCTGCTAAACATAAGGCCTATTTTTAGAATTCTGGTCGTATTGACAGAAACAAATGTATCGAAAGTATTCTACCTTTACGAAATATTATTATTCGTAGTTTTAGTGGCGCCATCTATCAGAGGTCAACAAAACCATTTCTGCCCTGTGGCGTTGCTTACTTGCCCATTGTCCAGTAGCTCTCAAGTTTTGAGCAGCTTTCGAGGCGAGCAAAGTAGAATATTCGGCTCGCGTTTCGAAGGTGCCTCATTGCGCTTCCCAACTTCAGTTTTTTAGATGCAGAGCATCTCTTGCTCGGGTCTATGTCCCGCGGCGTCGTAGTCCGCACTCGCACTACGCATGCGCAACTCTCCTCCTTCCCTCTCTCCAACAGCTGCGCGTAACTCTCTCCGCTCTCTCTCTCTACCAGCTGCGTGCACTTCGCGTGCGTTCGCTTCTACTCACACCGCGCGCGCATGCGCAACTCTCCTCCTCTAGTCTCCTCTCCTTCAAGTGTGAATATAAGCAGCGATAGCGCGCTGCACGCGTTCAAGGAGTGGAAGTGGCCGAGTGGGCTAACGCGTCTCAGCTCAGAGCGTGGAACGAAAGCTTGCGCTGGGAACCTCCTGGGTTTGAGTCCCCGCCGCCCCCGCCCGTTTCGATCTGGATGAGTTTCGTACCGGCACGCGTTCGTGTGATCACTACTAGGTGATGCACGTTAAAAACCCCAGGTTAGCGGTTGTACTGCACTGGCTAAATTTTTCATCTACAGCTAAGAGACCGATTACCCGTTGAGGCGCATCTCCATCAAGGCTGTATAAACATAAAGAGCAAACGAATTTCTACGCGCGTTCAGTTCACCGCTGTTGACTTCACTTCACTCCGTTCTTCAGATGAAGTGTGATGGAACGATGCTCCGCATCACCCCATGGTTTCCCTCGGGAAGATGGTGTTATATCGTCACCGCGGCGATAGAAAAGCTCTATGACAAAATCTTGGGGATCAAAATGTCTACAACGCCAATAATGCAATTCAAACAACATCGACATCAAGTTTGGCGAACGAGTGACCGAAAGAAACTGTGCTCTTCTATCCTTGATATTACGCGCTAACTAAGAGCTTCCTGGTCAGAGTGCTGCGTGAGAGTGTACTTGGGTCCCATTAGTGCCAGCTAGCTTGTGTAAACTAAGAAACAATCCTAGCTAATATCGTTGCATGGCTCCTTCAAACAAATTGGCGTGTCGAGCCCCGTGCATCTGGTCGCTCTACGTCCAATCGGATTGCGCCGGAATTAGCCGACGAGGATTCTTATGAAGTTAGCACATGGCATAGAGCCTGTTTATACTCCGTTTCGTTCTAAATGCCAGCGCAGCTGAGGCTACAAGAGCGAGCTGCGAGCTCTCAGCGTCCCTGCCTAGCACGCGCGCTCGTGCAGTGCAAGCATCGTTCAGGAGAACGTGCTTTTACGATTCACTTCTGCTTCGCTATCACTTAAAGTGAAACATACGGGCTCACGGAAGCTATAGGAGGTATTCACTGGACGCCATATTTGAGGGCGATGTTTAGAGCGCATGCTCAGACGAGCTCACATTAATAGCTTGCTAAGACCGGCAACCTTGATGGTGCGAAAATGTACGCTCCAAAAGGACTACGGAAACTCGTCGTCAGCACGCGCTCAGCAGCAGCGCACACGGATATGGCCGCCAGTGAATACTCTCTATAGGAAGTATTCACTGGCGGCCATAGCTGTGTGCGCGACTGCTGAGCGCGCGCTGATGGCGAGTTTCCACAGTTCTTTTGTAACGTGTATTCTGCACCCTCAAGATTGCCGGTCTTAGCAGCCTATTAATCTGGGCTCGTTCTGAGCATGCGTTCAAAACCGCACCCACAAATATGGCGCCCAATGAATACTCCTTATAAAAGAAACCAATAAAATGATACATTTGAAAGGAATGTTTAATAAGACGCTGAGGCCGCGAGCTGCATAATTTTTTTTTCTTTTAGTTATTTTTTTATGTTTTGTCATCGCGGGTCTAAACATGCTGACAGATGCTTGCATGAGGCTAAAGACGCTAAAGACGAACATCTCACGCTCAATCTTGCTCAAGCCGTTCTTCCAAGATGCTATCTTGTTCGTTCTTCTTTCAACGCTGGCAACCATGGCAACGCTCGTTGAGGACGGAGCCAAAGCCGCCTGCGAATCCGGAAACCTACTTCCCCATTAAACGTCACAATCACGTGACTACCACATTACCGGAAATACGGTGTGAGAGTTGAGAGTTGCCACGGGGGGCACGTATTTCAATCTGTTTTTATTTTGTTAAAGAAAAAACAAAAAAACTAGGGCACGTAATGAAAAACAGTTTTCTGTTCCATATTCCACTGGTGGTAGAGATTAACTCCCACGCCTATCGACCTGAAGTCCGAAAATTGTTCCACAGCCCCTTTAAGCTGAGACTAGAAGCTCAGCCTTCAGCGCGAGCTTTCTGCCCTTGCTAACACAAGTGTGTGAACGCGCAGAAACGCGCAACCAAAGCACTGCGGAAGCCAGCAAGCTCTCGCTGAAGGTGGAGCTTCTAGTGTCAGTAAGGGTGAACACGGTATAAGGTGAGACGAAGTAGTTAGTACCCGATGCCTCCTGCAAGCGCTCGCTGGCAGAGAAATACAAAGAAATAGCCGATAAAAAAAGTCTGGCGTAGCAGTATCAATGCCTAGTGCTCGTGCAGGAAGACGCGCTGTGACGCGCTCGAAAACAAAGAATAACTGCAGCCAAATTGTTCAGAACAAAATGGTCAGATGTCTCTTTTGTTCCGAACGTTTTTATTCACGGTGCGTGAGCGCTACGCCGTTGCCCAACGACTGCGCCGTTACCAGTCGTATCTATTGTTGTGACCGTACCCTGGAGTAACAAGGGACTGCTCAATGCTCTTTTGTCCGGGACTGTACAATTTGAATAGAAAGAACAGTACACCTTAATCGGAACCTAACAAAAGTATCTCAAAGAATTTGGGTATTTACCATCACGTTCCGGCCCGTGGTAAGTGTATATGGGATGCCTGGATAGAAAAATAGAATAAACTTTATATTTTGCAAGCGTGTTAAACTTATTCATATGAAGCCAAAATAACGAATGCAACTCCTCTGCCTAATGTGTAAGCAGGGCATGCTCAAAGAAAGGTGCCGATCGCTGGTATATACTCACAATCGTCATGCGTTGCGCTCTTCGAGGCTTTGAATGGATGAAAGGATATAAAAGGCTGTACCCTTTATAATGGTCGGCACCTTGCGCCACCTACACTAAAATCTTATAAAGCATAATACCTACCCTCCTAAGCCCAACTCGTTCCTGTGACTATCGCCAGGCTAAAACTAAAAGTCTGCTCCTCTCGCCTCCCCCAGTTGAAGGAGTGAGCAATTTTCCTCTAGTGGAACTTTGTCTCCGTCAACCCAACTTCGGACCCACTGAGTGACAGAACTGAGACTTCGGGGCCGAAGTCACGAGGGGGAGTCCTGGTATTGAAAAGGTCAACTTTGTTTGCTCAAAATAAAAAGAAAATACACGGAGAAAACCAAGACGAATTTTGAAAAACAGCTAAAAACAACTAATTTTCAGGTGCAGGGAAAGGACCTCCTTTAGATGTAATTTATTGATATGAATACTGTTGACACAGCAATAATAATAATAATAAAAAATTCGCCTTATTAAGGAGTTTTTCTTTTGACTCGGACTGCTTACATGTAAAAGAACGCTGTTCATTGCATGATAATCGGGATACCGGCTGCGTTGCCAGACCGGTCGGCGTACACCTCCACTGTTCCGTTCTTTTGTGCAACGTTTGGTGATGGTTCAGATCTTTAGACGCCATTTTCGTATGCTTTGGAAAAAAAGTTCTTTTTTCTCAGTAAGCCATCTAACTCGTCTGACATTGCTTTCAACTTCTAGTAACCAGATGCGATGTTCATAATTCTATATAGTAACCCTTTTTTTTAATTTTCGGGAATACTTCACTGGCCCCAGTTTGCCTGGTGGACTGGGAAGACACCATCATATAATCACGCACAAGCTGCATCTATGCGTGTTCCAGTGTTCGCCATCGTAATATCCAAATGAGGTCGCAGGCATTCCTCTTACTCACAACAGTTGAGAAATCATTAATAACGATCCAATAACTTCAACTTATTGCAGAACTAAACCAATTTAGATAAAGTTCTAACCTAACTGTAGTAAAGTGGTTAGGTGGGCGAGCTGGTAAACGTTGAACATAATGAAAAATCACGCCTGCCTGTTTTCTGTGTTCCTCTTTCGTTCTTATCTATGTGTGCACGATTTTTGATCATGTTCTAACCTAACCTGACACGAAAAAACGTTAAAAATCCCTCCATCCGCTAGACGTCCTTTTTATTTCAGGTCAGACAACGGCGAAAACCGCAATATTTAGAGAGAAAACCGTTAAGTTGGCAAAACTGGATAGGATGCCGTGACACCAGCCGTGTTTAGTTATGCGAATCGCGCAAAGGAAACTCTGTACGACGCTGAAAATATAATAAACGATTGGACACACGCACATTGCTCTCACTGTCTTCGCGTATGTCATTGCAAGGCAACTCTAGCTTTCCTCTAAGGAAGTTCCTAAGGCAGCCCAATCCACTTGACTCAGTCAAGTTATAGTGCACAGTGGATTGAAGTGTAAGGGTGCCGTAACTCTTGACTTTTGTAAGCTATAGATGCTGAAACAAAAAACGTCAAAACGCAAAAAAAAAAAAAAAAAACAACAGAAAGAAAATTGTAGCCAGTGACGTAGTTTTAGGGCGTTTCGAATTCCGAGTTCCCAATTATGCAAGCGCACAGCAGAAACAACAATCAACACTAGAAAATGTCGTGTTACACGTGGAAACTATTTGGTATCTTCTACCATGCAGGACGGCAAACTTGACGCCAAGTGATTTATACGGCAATTTATTTTCCCCGCTATATATAACGGGGAAGTGCACGTCTTGTAACATAAACATTCATTCATTTTTCCCCTACATACTGTAAACGATTTTCCTCCTTCCCCCTTCCTCCTTGGTCGTGAAACAAATTCAGCTTCTCCATTCGTCTTTCTTCCCTTCACTCTCCCAATCCCGCTCCTCACCGTCATACAGTGTCATTTCTCTCTCCCCAGTTGACCTCATTCCCCCTCCCCCTCCCTGGTCACGTGACACGCCATTCCAGTTTCCCCAAAATTATTAAAATATAAGTTCTTCACCTATACTCCTGTTCTTCCAAAACAATGGAAACAATATATCGCAAATACGGCATTTCATGAGTTATAAGATTTCGAAGGTAACGGTAGCTGCCAATATTATAGTGCGAAACGATTAAAGGGGTTAAAGCATGAATACTTTGGGAGGTAGATACGGGGTCTACATGTGTCACAGTGTTCGCAATAAGTTTCACGAGTTGTGGAGCTCTAGTAATTGCAAAAAACAAAAAATAATTTTCCGATGTTGATCATTTGTTAGAAATGATCAGGCAACCCTGACAGAATATGACGTAGCCAGCCTCCACCCCTGCTTTCAGTAGTCACATCCTGGACTCCATGGGTCACGTGATGCTGACTCAGGCTCGCTACGATCGGCGACTCTCTTCGCCTGGGCACTCTTGCGAGCACAAAGTCTGCCGCCCTGCCGCCTAGCGTCTCTACTCCGCGTCCCTAATTGTGTGCAGTGCAGGCGAAGGCGACACCAGGCGAAGGCAGAAAGGGTGAGCATTAGGAAGCCGGGACGGGAGAGGAGGGCAGCGAAGAGCGAGGGGAGAAAGGAGAATCATTAGGAACGTTAGAGAGGAGAGGAGGTTTCTCCCCTCCTCCTCAGCCTTCCTGGTGCTTGCTCTTGCCTGTCGTTGGCTTCGTCTGTACTGCACGCAACTAGGGACACGGAGTACAGCACCTGCTCCTCTCCGGGCTTCTCTTTCTCCGTCGCATTCATCGCCGGTTGCACGTGTTAAATGTCAAGGCGAAGGAAAACCTAGCCGGTAGCGCGGAAACAGTTGCGAGAATAGAGGATTGAGAGAGCCTAGTTTGGAAGTGCATGCAGTATATCAGCCTCAGCTCCGCAGGTTGCGCCACGGCGCTACCAGGGGCGCGCGTGCAGCAGAGGCTGGCTACGACGTGGCTACGACACGGACCTCCGAACATCTCAATGGGCAGAGCCGAGGATCCGCGATAAATTGACTGTATCTCTGAAACTAGCGTGTTGTTTACCAAACAAATATCTCAAATATATGGTAACACATAGTGGGTCCTTCAGCCGTAGTTATCTCATGTTTTATTTATTACGTGTGACAACCCCTTTAACTGTCCCATAAAGCGAAGCCGGCGTTATCTGTGGGCGTTGTTTGTAGCAGCGAAAAACGGCACTTAAATTCTTATTGGCTGAGCGAAACGGAACCTAAATCGAAACGGCACCCAAATTCTCAATGTCTGCGACGCGTCATGTTGCTCCATAGCAAAGGCGTCATCGTTGCTAAGGGGCCAGCCGAACTTCTGGAGGCGCAGAGGGAGGGGGAACGCGGGTATAAGCAGGCCTGCCATTAGGCCTAACGTTAGGCCTATGGTTACTCTTTGAGGTCTAACGACATAAACCGGTACGCGCAGCTGTCTAACGTTCTGACGTGGGGGGTTGGGGGGGTAGAGGTCAACGTCAACGTTATTATATAGCTCAGCTACGGAACTGATCATAGACGCTGCATGCATGAGCAGTACCCCCCTCACTCACCACGACTCGCCTCCGGTCGTTGGACGCGCCGGACGGCTTCTATGGTAACTACTGTGTATTCTCTGGAATACGTAGGTTTCAAAGCGCAGCGTCAAGATGGCATTCTACGGTAGTCTATGAAACACACTGTTCGTAAACAAAAATCTAGATGGCGCTTCGAACGACGGGAGGCTAACTGAAGTGAGTGAGGGTGGCTACCCCCTTCCGCGAAACTTCCACAATTAAGGTAATCTATCGGGTGTCTCAAATAGTGGCCACGCTCTTTAAATCGACCACGAAATTCGGTTTCTTAACCTATCGCGCTACGATTTTGTGCAGCGTTGCCCACAGGTGGTGCATTTTAGAGTGCAGCTCTTAGGCGTTCATTTACGGCTTGAGCGGCGTTGCCGTCGCTTTCGGCGTAACCGCGCGTTGCATGTGCATTGCATGCAACCCGCGCGTAACCTGCAACTACGTAACCGCGCGTTGCATGATGGGTAGTTTCCCATAATGACGTCACGAGAGTTTCCCTCGGGAGGTATACGAGAGTTACTCAAACGAGGGTTACCAGGCTTACCCTCACGAGGACTACCCTCGTAACACTCGTGAGAGTAACCCTCGTAGTCCTCGTAACCCTCACGAGGGTTGCGAGGGTTAGTTATCCTCAAAAGGGGTACCCCTTACGAGGGTTACCCTCACGAGGGTCACGAGGGTTATGAGCGTTTCCCTCACGTAACCCCCCCTGAGGTCACGTGACCACCCCCCGAGGTCACGTGCCCCCCCTCCCCCTTTCCCCCCGAGGTCACGTGACTCAGGGAGTCACCTATCCGTCAGTACCCTTCCATCCTCCTCCTCAAGAGCTGCGCTCTAATCCGGCGTTACAGGGAGTTGTAAACGGCTTTTTTTCTTTAAAATTTTCAAAGGGCGAATTTACGTGAGAAAAAAGTAAAGAAAGAAAGAAGGAGACCCAGCGAAGCCACCGGTCTTCAATCAATAGGGCGCCTTATTGTTTGAAGACAGGTGGCTACACTGCGTTTCCATAGGAGTTAACCCTTTTTCTTTCTTTACTTTTTTCTTTCGTAAGTTCGCTCTTTGCACATTTTATAAAAAAAAATGCCCCACTTGTGGGCAGCGCTGCACAAGCTCGTAGCACGATAGATTAAGAAACCGAATTTTGCTGTCAATTTAAAGAGCCTGGCCGCTGCTTGAGACACCCGGTGGTAACGTTGGCGGTGGCCTGACGTTAGGTCTAAAGTTAGTCCTAACGTTATTCCTAACGTTACGCTTTGAGGTCTAACGACGTCAACCGGTATCCGGAGCTAGGGCAATGATGATGATGAGAGGACACGTGATTTCAACACGCGCCGCGCTGATACTGTGGGCTCAAGCACACTGTCGCGCCGAGCTTCGCACTCCCAACGCTGCCTAACCCAGCGGCGCAGCAGTCACCAGCGAGAAGCACTCAGCGGCATTCAATTTCACAACTCATCAGTTCTAAGGTGTCCTTGGAGTTTTCGCTCTTACATTCTTATAGTACTATTCCGTATTTACGACATTTGACTATACTTCTGTTTGACCACTTGTACACTACAATATACTACCCCCTCCTGCCATATCCTCCGAAAGGAGGTTAGCGATACTTAAAATAAATAAATAATACTTCAACATCCTATTTTCTAACATAGTAACTTCAGTTAAAACGTACACACAAAAGAAATCTAGTCGCTCTCGCATTTCCCACTGCAGGCCATCCATTCTTCGTGTCATAACAGAGTGTATGATTTTGTTAAGTTAATGAATATCACTGAAAACAATTGCTACTATTACAATTAGACAACATAGGAGTTTTATCCGATTGACTTACCTTGTTAGTATGACATAGGCATGAGGTATCTTTGTTGTCCTTTTTCTTTGATACACAAAGTGGAATTCCTCAATCGCATGAGTCACAAGCAACACACGCTCTTGCTCGATGATCATATCATGGTCCACAGAGTTCACAAGCAAACTTTCTGTCATTTTTTCATCTAACTAAACGTTGCGTAAAAAAATATCGTGTAAAAAAATAGTTACACCACGAAATCTATTGCGGGAGAAATGCACCTCACAAACATTTAATATAAGTTGTGTTCAGTCCTTTCGGGTTTTATTTCTCCTCGAATCGGGCTGGTTTATTTTCTCAGAGTCGGTCTTCTACGGTGTCGATCATAAAATCGGTGTTTATCAGGGCTTTTGTCGATAAAACGGCGGGGTTACAAGATTTTTCATGCAACGGAGAACATGTGCATAACCCAAATAACTAAAAACCGCCGTAATGAAAAAAAGAAAACAACAAAAAACATGACAAGAGCAAGAGGTGTTCCTGGAGAAGCAGCCTCTTAGAAAGTTCAACCGTGGCTTTGTTTTGCATCAACACAAAACAAAGCTGTCGATAAGAATTTCTTTCTATGGCACTTGCGTTTTTTTATTGAAGAAAACAAATTACAGATCGGGGTTTTTAGCTTTTCACCACATTCACTGAAAAGGACTGGAGGTTACTATTAGGTTTCCATTGGTACATACCTAAAGCATGATGCCCTAACTATAAATGAACGTTGCGGGTCCTTTACCTTAGGACCTTTGGCTACGTCATTTGCTGAAAACACATTTCTCTCTACTCTCTACGTAGAGCCGCGAGGAGAGGGTGGCTATATCGCGTTAATAGAATAACTTGAAAACTGCGAAAATGTATTTTGATTTGCTCTGCTGAGATACGGAACCTGATATCACAAATATCAGGTAGTTGACTAGATACTGACTTCACTTCTCACTTGCCAGATTCATGCTAGATTCATGTGCCAGATTCATGCCACCATTATAGGCATACGCGTCTCTTATCCTTGGGTGGCGACGTCAGAACAATTGACGTACCGACATTTTTTTTTCTATTCGTTACTCCAGAACGCGTGAAACGGCCTCCTCTCGGTTCAGGCTATTTAGTGTCTTAGCTTTGACCTGTGTTCCAACGGCGCTGGAATTTTGGTTGTTTCTTTGTATCTTCCTCGTGATCTCGGATGCCGCATCAGAGCAGGCATGCTTCTATACTCCGTTCACCTTCAAGCTCGAGGTCACTACTTTCAAGCATTCTTCCGCAGAATGAACGCTTGCGCTAGAAATGCATGTCTCAAAGCCAGGAGCGTGGGCTAGCTCAAGCTTGTAGCTTTCACTGCAGTACAGTCTCGCCTAAAAGGCAACTCCGCTTCATTTTTGTTACTTAATAAAAAAAAAAAAAAAAAATACACACCTCTGCAGTGTCCCTTGGGAGGGGCGCACGTGAAATATTAGTAGTTCTGTCTAAGTGTTTTTTAAACGGCCGGGTTAACTTTGCAACTCGCCATATTGCCGAACTCGGCTGACTCGAGCGGGCAAATTGAGGCGCAAACGACAGCGCAGTCAAGGCTACGACGTGGGCGTAGCCAACATTGAGTTAAACGTCATCACCATTTGTTTTTACTTTCCCGGGCAAGAGAAACGGGTGACGTCAGCAACGTTCCCTCTCGGCGCTCAGCGGTGTCCCCTTGATGGGCGTAACGTGGCAGCGGAGCGCGCTTCTTGAGGGCCACTTGAGGGCCACCCATCCGCCCCGCCGTGCTTGGTCTCGGCAACACAGCCGTTTCAAGTGTCAAAACCGTCGTCTTCGTCTCACCGTTTGTGAATATTGTCTCTCGACGTTTCGTCTACACTACATACACTATACGTGCGCAGAGTTACGCCGTAGTTGTGCAGACGTCGTCGAACGTCGTAGGCATCAAAACGTGGTGAAATGTGCGATACAGACGACACTTGCGCCTGGCACCCGCCTGCTCCCATCCCGCCCGTCGTCGCGTAGGGAATCACCTGACACCTCGTACCACGTGATAGCCATGTTCTTGGCGGCCCGAGGCCAATGTTGCCGAACGGAGCCGAAGTTTCGGTTCCGATTTTTGCTCGTGTTTAAGATTAGATTTAAAGGTATATATCCCCTTTTTCGCGAAGCAAATGACGCAGTGTCTTTAACTAGGGCTTTTTAATGCGAAATCACTCAATATTCCAAAATCTCCCGAATTGAGCGGAGTCGCCCAAGCTTATAGGGAAACACTTCTCACTTCTTAAAATGTCGGGATTATGAGTGATTTCACATTAAAAAGCAGTAATAAAACACGCTACGTCATTTGCTTCGCGAAAACGGGAAATTTGATATTAAATCTTACTTTAAACATTAGCAGAAATCAAAACTGAAACTTCAGCTCCGCCTGGCAACATGCCGGAAAAAAAAATACTTGGTAGGAGATGTCACGTGACCCACTCACTGATCTCTATTGTAGGGAGCTGAATAGCGCATAGCCGCTCTCCGAGCAGGGCGCAAGTGAAGCCACCGGAAGTATGATGCTTGTCCCGGAAGTCGAGCGTCTGCTGGGCTTCCTAGTGCATTCAGTCGATGTTTTCGTCCGTACTTTCTGGTGTCTTTGAGTGTGTTTTAATAATCATGCTCTGAATTAAATTTCGAAAATGACGTCTTTGAACTTAGGACGAATGCACACTTGATCAACTAGAATCTCAAAATGTTTACATTTAATGGCTTCCCAAGATACTTTTCAGATTTGCATGCGCTCTCACTACTCAACAAGCAGGCTCTTTTGACATGACAAGCGAAAATCCAGCGCCGTCGACGCTTTTTGAACCAGCACTAGGAAGTGTTTCAAAGCTGCCAAGCGCTCACTTCCGGGACAAGCAGCTTACTTCCGGTGACTTCAGTTCCGCGTGCTCGACGCGTCATCCAGCCCCCTATTGTAGAGATCAGTGGATCCACTACGCATCCATTGGGCGGGGCGGGCGTGCGCAAGGCGCAAGTGGCGTCTGTACCTCACACTTAACCACGTTTTGGTGTCTACGACATTCGATGACGTCTGCACAACCGCTGCATCAGTGTGCGCATGAAGTGTGAACGAAACTTCGAGATACAATACTCACAAACGGTGAGACAACGACAGTGGTTGTGTCGCGGGAGACGGCGGTAACGGCCGTACGGCTGGACGGCCCCCACGAATTGCGGGCTTCGCAGTCGCATTATGCCAATCACGTGGACACCGCTGAACGCCGGGAGGAAAGGTTGCTGACGTCACCCGTTACGCTTGCCCGGAGAAGTAAAAAAAAATTAAAAGCCAATGGTGATGACGTTTAGCTCAATGTTGGCTACGCCAGCGCCGTAGCCTTGACTGCGCTGTTGGTTACGCCTCAATGCGCCCGCTGGAGTCAGCCGATTACGGTAGCTTGACTCGATGTAGGTGGAGTGTCCCCTTAGGAAGCTTGCATTTTTGCATCGTTCAGACTAGGCGTCGGTGCGTTTTTCTGATGTACTGGAGACTTCAAAATTGTTTGGTCGACGGAGCCATTAGTATCATGGAAATTCCCAGGTTGATCTCGATCTCTGAGGAAAATTTCCTCAACGTCCATGATAGGTTCAATTACATCAACTGTAGGTGAAGCAATATCCCGAAGCTTTGAGGCGTATGTTAAAACAGATTCCTCGATGGAATTGCCGAACCGCCAGCACAGAGTGCAACGTCGGGTAGAGCAGTGCCTACGGATGTGGCCTATACTGCTTTGCAACATAGGAAGACGGGAGGTCGACCGGCAAGGACCACCAGATTTTTGACTCCGTAGATGTTGAGCATGTCGGGTACCCTGTCAACAGAGACGTGGTCCTTGAGGACGAGTGTCACAACCCGAGTCAAGGTGGCTGTCCCCTCGAAATCAGAGAATCTCCACTTCTTACTTGTGATTTTCTTCACCGTTCCAAACGGCTCTAGGACCTTCTTAACTTCGCTGTCTGGTAGCCTGGGCGGTAGCCACAGGAGTTTATGCTCGATCTCGTCCTTGGTGGGAACCGGTAACGACGGACCTTTTTTTCTTGATTACGAGATCTTCGCACGCTTTGTTTTTGTACTTGGCTGCTCCGCTGGCAAAGACAGCCTTCCACACATGGCTCATCTGGTAGGGGCCTAATGCGATCAGCTCTTCAGGCTCAATTATCGAAAGAGCTTTTTGAAGTCTGTCGAATTTTACAGTCTTCGAGTAATGTCCTCGTGCAAAAACAAAAGTGAGTTTGAAACCAGTATACCTGTCGGTAGACGTGGCAGAATGATCCTGTAGTCCTTGTACTTCTTGGAGTTTTCGACTTCATAAACATTAACGTAATCACCAATGACCGTAATACTACCCTCCTTCGAGCTCGCCTTACTTGAAAAATCACCGTCTTCGCAGCGGTTCCCAGGGCACAAGAACTATAGTAAGTAGTCAATATTTAAGACAGTCAGTGTAAGGTCCGCCACGCAGACATTCCTTCTTTTCTTTATTGCATGGTAAAGACATTAAGCACAACAATTGCTCTATTTGATATGCGCTATGCATATCCCTTGGGCCTTGTACATACAACTTTATAATGTTCAGTTTAAGTGGTAATTCTAAACATATTGTCTACTTGCTATGGTGGATGTTGAAATTGCGGCCAGTTTCACTCTTTCACGTCATCAGAGGGTCTTTAGCAAACTCGTTTAACTCGATCTCCGGTTAAAAGTCAGCGTAGACTCTTCGGGTATGTTTCTATATATTTCTATATAATATCTCTGACATTCATTGTATTAAACCTCATACCAAGCAAAAGTAGTTTTACTTCAAGTAAAGAGGGAGCTATCGCTCTCTCTTTATGACTTGCATCCAAGGTTGCGAATCGTCATCGTCTTTCGCCGTAGCTGCTAATGCCTGTTAAAAGAGTACGTTTAATGTTTTGACTGTCAGTGTCCATTTCCCTTCAATTCCGACGGCGATCTTCCGTGCTGCTTTCTGATGGACAATTCAACAAAACGTTTTTTGGTTCACCTCCGGCCGACTGTCGTTTTTTTCTTTTTTGGGGGGTGGTTTTTTGCGCTGTTGGTGCTTCCGCCACCTCAGTTTCCGTGGTAAGGGTAGCATGCAACGATGTTTCTATTTAGGTTACCGGCATGCCATCCCTTTTCCCATCTTCTGCCTCAATGAAGTTCATCATATGTTCATTTGGCTCATCTTTCCCAATGAATGATGCTACGACTCTGGCGTACGTTTTCACACATTCGTCACCACTAAGCCGAAATCGTGAAACCTTCAGACATTTCGGAACTCGACACTCCCGTCTTACGTGTCCTGCCCGTTTACAACGTATTCAGTTCTATTCGGGCTGATCTGGTTGTCGACTCCACACCTTCGAAAGCTTCAGCACTCCATATTTCCCTTCCAAGTTCTATTACGTTACCGTTGGGGTCGAAGACTTTACGTACGACCTGGTCGGGCACACGAAAGGACACCCAGTGCAGCCTGAAGCGCACTTCTGTGCTGTGAGGGTTGAGGTAGAAACACTTCAGATTCTTCACATTGCACTCCTTGGCTTCCATCACCCGGTCCTTTGTCGCTGCATATTCATGGTTCAACATCCATACGTCATTCATCTGGTAGGATCCAAAGACGGCGATTTCCTTCAAGACATCCTACCTTTCATGGTCCTCTTTGAACTTCTCGATCCGGTAGGGTCGTCCTCGGAGGTCATAATGTAAAAGCATTGAGTTTAGCAGAGCAGTTCACGTGATCAGTGGTGGCAGGATAACTTTGTATTCACCGTCTGAGGCAAAAAACGATGATCCGCGAGCGTTGAAGGCTGTTGAAAAATCTCATTGGGATGTCACTCTCTTTCGAACGTCCGACTTTCTCGGCGTCTCAGAGACGCTTGGCTATGCATACAGGCTTGCCAGGCCACTCGGACACGACTTCACGGCTTAGGAATGAGCGGGAGCTTGTATGTTTAGCTATCGCTTCCCGCTCTTTAAAGCGAAGCTTAAGTGTTCTCCAGTAACTTTGTTCCGAGCGCTTAATTTTATTTTTGTTCTAAAGCGCTTGAAAGCGCGTTTCCCTGCAGCGGCGACATTTTGCTTTCGATGATTTCTTTGTGATTTTCGTGTGAGCACGCGCTGTCGGCACCGGGTACTACAAAGAATGACACCACTCTAAAGAGAAAGATAATGAGACAGCCTATTCCTAAAAGGTCCCTTTTCACAGCGCCCCCTTGGCAACACAGGAGGCCTATAAGCACCTAGATTTTCATTTTAGCTATGTGGGCTACAATAATTACTTGTTTTTTTTTTCTGATGCATCATTAAAGTGGCACACGTGCTCAATCAACGAGGTACCAATTGAACACAAGTGCCAGCCAAACGCTTACGGAGAACTCTATGACGCAGATAATGTGTCCCATGATTGATCGAGAGAGATGACGTATATAATCTTTTACACAAGTCATCTCTTTGGTAAACAGCGAGCTGGTTTGGAATCACGTGGGACAAAGTGCGTCGTATAGGCCTTTTACGTTTACTCTTGTCCTTCGGTACCTGGCAGGAATATCCGAGATGGGCGACCAAAAAGATCATATAAAACATTTTAACCTGCAACTACTAAAACTAAGAGGGGGAGGTAAAACAAGAATGGGTGACGAATGCGCTTATATCCTAAATAGTATTAGCATGGCGACTGCGAAACAATATTTTCATCCATACTGTAAGTGACAACATTCAAGATATCGGCACCCTCGTGAAAAGGGTCTATAGCTCGACCACCCCGCCAATAATTATCTTTGAAGCAATGTGCTCCCACTCGCTCGGAGTAGCAGACACAATTAAGTGCCCGGAGTCCCACGTTCCCTAAGGCCCCATAAAAGAGCGACAAGCGCATTACGCATGGATGATGAGACGAAGCAGCGTGTAAACGTTAGGGTTTCAATGGCGCGGGGGAGCGGAAGATGAAAAAGTTACCTCAAGCGCAGAAGATGCTTCCGGGAAGGTTTCACAAAACGCGTTTTCACTTCCAGTAAGAAAAGTTCCGCCATGTTGGTATACCGGGTTCTCTACTTTCCCTATTAGTTTGCGTGCAGACGATTAGATATTGGGGTCGTTTTTGGTGTTGTTTAAGCACAGAAGCAAGGGCAGTAGCTCCGTCGACGACAGGACTCAATAAATTCAACATGACACGTATTTGGGCCGCAGAAACCTACACTTCATGCAATTTGTTTTTCCAGAGTCGTCCCGGCCTATTGAGTCGTCCCGGCCTTCTCACCCCCTGCGAAATCCGCCTCTCCCTCGTGAAAATCCTCCTCTCCACTATGTCTCATTGGCCGAGCGAGCCATGGGTTTCGGGTTGCGACTCCCGCCCGGCATTCGTGCCCGGGCCGTATCGCGGACTTTGAGGCTGGCTCTACCATCGGCGCTTGCGGCGCAACAAGTTCTCTGCAGTGTTTACGTTTACGTTTTCGCGTTAAATATTTTTTTCTTCATAATAACGGGAATTCATAATAACTTCATAAAGCGCGGGAGAATCGTGGAGAGGAGGAAAGGGTGAGGATTTCGCGAGGGAAAGGAGGCTTGGCGGTACCTTCTCAGTATAGAGGGACCTTACGGAAGACACAGTCAAACACAACAAAAAAACTCAGTGGCGTAAAAAAAAAATGTTTTGTTCGTAAAGCACCTCGGTAAAAGTAGAGTTGCCTCCTTTTTTGCCCGTCGTTACCTGCGGACACTTTTTTCGAATATCAAACTCTCGAATCGAGCAGCGGAATAGTCCGGTAGACTGGATAACTGACTTCGTGCTAATGCAAATAACTACAGTATCCGCGTTAGTTATGTGATATTTTACAAACCTGATGCATTCCTGCGAGCTTCATTTGTACGACGTTGTTTCCCTCGTAATTCATGTAATTTAAAACCTAAAATGTAACGAAAATAAACGTTACCGTAAGACATACGAAGTAATTACAATTGAGTTCATATTTCTTATACCCTGGTTACACGGGCAGCCCCCCGTGCAGTTAAGTGTGACTGAGGTCACACTGAACTGCGATTACACGTTGCCGTGTGACAAGTTGGCAGTTCCCGCTAATAATGCTTCAGTGTACGTAGAGTGACGACCGTGTTGGTTGAGTTGAGCAACACCGAAATAATAAGACACAGATGGCATGAGGGACGACGCACACATTCTTTCAACCATCAACGACACAATAGAGACGCAGCGATTTTATTTACGGAATCGCTCCCCACGGTAAGAAACGAAAGAAAGAGAAATGAAGAGGGTCAAGGAAAGAAAGGAGAGGATATTCTGAAAATTTAGAACACTAGAAGGTTAAAAGAAAGGATGACTTTACGGCAAGAACTACATGACTTCCTGAAATTTTGACAAAACGACCATGTCAGTTTGGGAGAGATTCGTCGCTCGTCGGCGAGGTTGCTCGGTGGTTCGTAGGCGAGTGTCGTTCGCTGAGGGGCCTACCGCTCCGCGCTGTCTGCGACACAAGTCAGACGACAAACAACAACTGTTCTGTCGTCGATCGATTGTCGGTACTTGTGGCCTATGTTCGTCGCTTCAGCCATCACCGTAACAGCCTCGTCCCACTAGAGCAACAAACACCGTTTTTGGTCCGGCAACATGGTAAAGTAGTGTGTCTTTGATACTGTCTCACTGTAGCGGGTCGCTACAGTGGGACAGTATCAACGACATACAATGTTTACCTTGTTGCCAGACTAAAATCGGTGTTTCTCGCTCTGTTGGGACGAGGCTATTACGGTGATGGCTGAGTCAGCCGAGCGCGTGCTGACAAAAAGCTTCCGCGGTGCTTCTATTGCGTCCATTCCACACCATCAAGATTGCCGGTCTTGGCTGCCTATAAATGGGAACTCGTTTCTCGCATGCGAAGTGAACAGCGCACTTAACTACGGTGTCAGCGAATATACCTCATATTGTGGTCGGTGCCATTTTCGGCGTTTTTAAATATATCGCGTTTTTTTGTTTCCCCCGCTTTCCAAAGCAACAAACATGCGCGTGTTGGGCTGTGACGATCGCACTCCGTGCACTACTGTTCTTTCGTTAGTTATTGTAAATGATCAAATTACTATATCATCTGAGAAAGAGCATTTTAAAGAAAACGGTAAACTCCTAATTACACGAGTGTTCGCTTTCTTTTTAGATGCATACACAAAAAAAACGTGTGTGTGTGATACACACGCATCACACAGACACGCGCATGCACGCACGCACGCACGCGCGCACACACAAACACACACGCACAGACAAACACGCAGACAAACACACACACACACACACACACACATATGAAAACTCGGTGAAAACAGCAACAACGGACGGTTTATTCTTCGACGTTTCGGCCGTCAGGACTTCCTTCCATCCTGCTTAAGGCCGGACTCCGGCCGAAACGTCGAAGAATAAACCGTCCGAAAACCGTCCGAAAAATTACTTGGCTACCGTCAAACCCACGTGACCGAGAGTACGACTCCAATGAGGGTTTGAATTAAATTTTCGTCTTAATTTAGCAGGGAACAAAAGCTTGCCCGCAAAGTTTGCCGGTAAAAGAATGCCCGCTTCGCCTGACGTCAGAACTCTCGCGAGCTGACGTTGCACGTGTTAATGACGACCCCCCCCCCCCCCCCCCCCCTATTTTTCGATACCTTAGTCATAGATATGCTTTTGCGGGGGGAGAGGATCGTGATAGTCAATCTTTCCGGTTAAGAGCTGCTAAAAAGCATAATTCTTTTTATTTAAACTAGGTATAACCTAAAGTTAGCATTTTGAAGGTATTTCTTCTTTGGTAGCGCTGCAATTCAACCAAGCAGTTGCATATTCAAATATCAGTGCCCACGAAAATAATTGCACATATTTTTTATATATATCGATGAAACAATAAAATGAACACTTCTAGTAGTAATTGAGGTTCACTTACTGATGCGAAAAGACCGCTCACGTAGTTTTCAATAGAGAGGCCAAATGCCGGTTTGACATTAGAATCCACTATAAAGTACAGGCCAACCTCTCTTTTTGACGGAGCTGTTTGAGGAGGCAATATTAGTTTCTGATGATCCAAAAGGGTAAGTATAGGACAAAATAGGGCATATTACGCTCAAAGAACTGTAAAAACATCGAAGACGCTTGCCTCAATGGAGGCCGGTGTCTTCGGGCACTTTATGAGCTCAACTTCAAAAATAATGTCTTCCGAACGCAAGCCCAGATTAAGTGTGAAAAAGTATTATTATGGTGCGAAGAAACGCTTTCTTCAAGATTTTATTACGGAGTTACTTTCTCTTATTGTAAACCCGGACAATCTCTTCATTTTAAGAAGGATGCGCGAAGGGTGCAGCAAAAATATGTTTTTGAATATTATAAATATTAAAAGATCAAAACAAACAAACAAAACAATGAGCGGATATATATTAGAATGTTTACGGCACCACACAAGTGCACAATTCTTTTCGGGTTTAAGCTAGTTTACCTTTTTGACAGTCAAAAATATTTCGTTTTCTGCGCTGTTTCTTGTGCTTATCATCAGCACCTTACGTAATTTTAGTTTGATTTGCAAAAATCACACTCTTAAGATCATGACAGAATGTTTATGGAAAGGCCTAAAGTCTAAACACAATGACGTCGCTTTATTAAGAGGTATACATTGCAGTCCACACTGCGTCCTTTGTTTACTTGCTTTTGTGCTTTTATGAGTGCCACCGAACACAGACACATGTCACTCTTTCCGGTAATTAGTTATTATTAGCTCTTTAATCTAACTAAAAAAAAATGTGTAGTAGATTGTATTTTTATATCCTCTGCATTATCTCACATAATAATATTTACATTTAGATACCGATATCAGACACAATATAGGCAATACACGCAAAAGTAAAAACGTTGGTGAAAACACTTTTATTAAAGATTTCGCCTTGAGATGAGGACAAAATGTATTGTCTCTACTTTGATATTAACTCGGAGAATTTTAAAGAATACTTAAAGATACTATAGGTAGAAACGTATAACACTCACAAGATCTTTCGGAAACGTTCAATATGTTTAGGAAAGCTGAAATCGAAATCGGTATTTATATATATACTTCAGCATCACCAAGTCTTTCCTATTTTCTTTCAGAAGCAAACGAATGAAAACAAACATGACGCTTTGGTGACTCGAGTATTGAGAAGACCCAACAGATGACAATGCCCATCGGATCTTGTTACATCTATAAGAAGGGTACGTAAAGCATCTTATATTCCAACGTAAAATTCAATCTCGAATAAGCGTGCTTCGTGCTACAACGTAGCAAGCAATCAATTTTCCGTTTTTTCACATATTAGAATACCATCACATCAGTTCCGAATGCACCCTCTTGATCCCATACTCAGTAATGCTGAGTTTAATATCTGACCATCCATGGTCGGAGCTGGATGAGTATCGTACCGGCGTGTGCTCGTGTAATTACCATGATGAATGTTAAAAATTCAATGCTAGCATCATACTGAATTAAATGTTTTTTTCTTCCACAGCACCTTTCATTACTGCAAAGACTCTGGCAGACTAAACTTACGCTGTCTAACTGGTCAACGTCTAATCTGCTTTATAGGCTCGACTTTGAGCCGTCCAGATAATATAGCGAATGAAGCCGAAAGACGATTAATAATAAACTGAAAATAAAGTTTTAGTCGGCGAACTTGTGCCAGAAACAAAAAGGAAGAACAAACGTCGAGAAACCAGCAGCGAGCATCGACGGTGGCAGCACCGAGTGACGTCGCGTCTGCGTGACAACTGGCTGGCGCGAGAGTGAATGAGTCGTTAAGACCACGGTCAGCACCTTATCTACTACACTCAGAGTCCCCCCCCCCCCCCCCCCCCCTCGGACATTCGACCCATACTACGTTTCGCCCTGAATACTGATGCAGCCGAAGCTACGAGCTGATGGGGCCAATCAGACAGCGTCAAAAGTGCACCATCATCGTGTACTTCATGTTTCTAGACTTGTTCCCTCATCGCTGAACCAAGCATAAGCCCAGAAGGCTCAGTGACATGCGCTGTGGACGCTTGTGGTCCCATAAGCCCGTAGCGTCGGCGGTCACTGGACTTAAGCTAAAAAGTTGAATGCTGTGGAGTGAACTAGGGCGAAGGTGAGACTGACAAGGCAGGGTCATAGGCTGGCCTTCTTGTCTTTTACACTCGGGGTAGGAATAAACACGAATCTTCTGGAAGGACTGCATTCCTTCTCGGGAATGCACGCGACATTACTCCTTCCTTTAAAAATGCATCGTCCCAAAGCAACCTTAAATAAATTAACAGAAATCTAAGCCAAAGAACAGCAAACAGTATTCCGGTGTCGTCTGAACCATAAATAGTCCTCCGTAATGTCGAGCATAGTACTGCTTCAGACGAACGACGTGCACTTGCTTCGGTCGAGGCTGGCGGCGTGTTGATGGTAGGGGAGCACCTCGTAGGTCATGTCCAAAAGGCGACGAGAGATCTTCAAGCTTAGGACCAAATAGTCTGCTCTGGTGTCCACAAGGGCCGTCGTTTCGTCGCTGTCGATGATAACCTCAAAGTTATTCGACACCATCTCAGAAGCGTAGTTCTGGTGCGTCTTTTCGCTAGTGTGGGAGCCCTCCGACGTTTGAGAAGGATATTTGCGTCGTTCGTCCTGGGCCATACCACCTCCCGGTATTGCCGCACTTAGTTTTCCCTGCGAGGCAGGGGAGACAGGCTTTCCCGGTGGGAACTACGAAGAGGTGATGCAGGGCGTCACGTGCAAGCGAGCGAGCTCCTCGGGGCGAAGCGAGTGCAACATAGGGTGGACGGCGAAGATACTCGTGGATGTCCAGTAGGCGCTCACCGCACCGTGGTCGTGCGTCGTTCGGGCGGAACCCGCGCAACCCAAGTTGCCAGCAGGGGCATCGGCGATATATGTGATCGCTTTCACCGCAGTAGTAGCATAGCAGGCGTCGGTCAGCCGGTCCCCATACGTCCGTGTCTCTTGGCGCCGCTTGTTCTTGGTGAACGACCTGGCGTAAAGCTTACTGTTTCGCAGATGTGTCGCGTCGAGAAGACGCAGGGTACTGGTGGGCAGCCGGTGGCGCTCGGCGGGTCATCGCGGCGTAGGTCAACGTTGACTCCTCCCTGGCGACCACGTAAACCAGAACTTCCGGCTGCAAGGCCCCCCTGGACCGCGACGCCTACAATTTCGGCGTCCCAAAGCCAGGTCGCGCGTTCAGCAGCGGGAAGCTGCTTTCGGAGCTCTTCTCAGACGACGTCCCGCATGGTTTCGGGGATGTCTGATGTACTGGGGTCAAGGTAGCAGCTTGACGACGAGGCTGCAGCGGTGCCAGGCTGGCGCTGGTGGTGCGAGGCTCGGGCTTGGATGGCACGTTCGATGTTAGTGTCCTCCGAAACATATTGGTACAACGAAGAAAGAAGAGGACGAGGTATAAAGCAGGACTGGACCAAGGCGAAGAAGAATAAGCAGAGAGGTTCTCGGGGATCTTCGCTAGAACAGCCATTTTCAATCTCTTGTTCTTCATTCTACATAACTCCCTGCATAATCACTGTACAATTTGGTGGAGGTGCGTATACCTCTCTTGTACCTCTACGCAACATGGCTTGAAACTTAGAAACCGCCGCCCTCCTCCACAAATCGGAATGCCTGAAGACGCTCCACCACAAATCCCACCGCCACTGATCATCTCCCACCCGCGAGACCTTAATAATTTCACTGGCACAGGGGATCAGAACGTGGAGGAATGAATACCCTTGAACGAGCGCATCAGCATCCACAACAGATGGGACCCCATGGTCATGCTCGCCAACATATTTTTTTCTTAAATGTACAGAACAAAGCACGTTAAGTTTGCTCCAGACTAACACAGCACAACAAACTGAAAAACTTGTTGATCTTGAGGACCGTATTCGTCGCTCTAATTTAGTGATTTATGGATTACCAGAGCCAAATAATGAAACTGACCCTCAGCTTAGAGATCACGTAGTCGGTGAACTGTTTGAGAAGAAACTTGATGTGAAATGTTGTTCAATTGGTAGAATTCACCGACTCGGACGAAAGAAAGCTAATCGTCCGGTCATTTTGTACCTCCAAGATTATAACGAAAAGCAGAACGCTAAAAAACTAAAAGTCGCGCACATTTTTATTGAAAATGACTCTTCACGTTGCACACTCCGAAAGCGTAAGCTGCTGTGGGAGAGTGCCAGGAGTGATAAAGCTGATGGAAGGCGTGTCTTTATGGTTAACGATAAACTTCGCATTGGTAACGACACGTTTATATGGGATGACAGCAAGAACGCACGGGTTAAAATTTCATCTACGCACCACCAACCTGAAAGCACGTGGCATCACCGGCACTCTCCACCACAGTACTTACGCCTTCTAAACATTAATGCCGGAAGCATAATAAACAAAACTGTGGAGCTTGAAAGTGTAATGCTTTGTCACGATCCTCACGTGACAGTATTAACTGAGACGTGGCTAAGCGATGAAATCCATGACCGTGATATAGTTGCTGGTTCATACAATATATACCGAAGAGATAGACCCTCCCGTGGTGGCGGTGTAGCCGTCATTTTAAAAAGCAGCCTATCTGCTGTAGTGCTAGATCAAATGACTGATCATGAAAGCCTGCGTCTTCGTGTTACTTAGGGGAAGGAGTCATTCATCTTTATCGCTGTATATCGCTCACCCTCATCAAGCAATGAATACCTGGCTAGGCTTTATGATTAAATAGTCAAGTATTCCAAGAGCTGCATGCTATTGGTTGGTGATTTTAATTTACCTAACGTTGACTGGCATAATTTATCATCCTCCTCGCCCTCTGACCAAACCATTTTCGACATTGCGTTTACCTGTGACCTTACTCAAGCCGTTAATGTACCCACACGTGTCCAGGGTGATTCGTCGTCCATTTTAGATCTTGTCCTTTATTGTAGGTCTCTGTCTGAGGTACAGGTATCAGTGGAGGATGGTTTGTCTGACCATAGGCTTGTTTCTTTCTCCTGCCTCATGGGCAGCTCGGATGATTTGTGGCCCAGAAGCCCAAAACTATTAAAGACCTTTCTAGGGCGAATGACGAATCTGTTCTAGATTACCTTGAATTATCCTTAGATACATTTTCTGGGAACGACGTTAATTATTTGTGGAACAAATTTAAATCAATCTGTCATTTTTGTCTTCGAAACTTTATTCCTAATAAAAGTAAATATGTGCGCCGCAAAAACCCCTGGATGACACGCGAAATAATTCATCTAGTACGGAAAGTAAAAAGAAACCGTAAAAGTCGAGTTCACAGTTCCTCCCTCCCCTGCCTAAAGCGAGCACTAGCAGCTAAAATTCGCACAGGTGAACAGTTCTATCATTCCAATACACTTACACGATTCCTTAAGACAGATCCAGCGAAGTTCTGGCGACGCCTCAGCTCAAATCAACAAAAAACCGTCGATTATGTCAAAATTGGGGAAATGTTGGTTCACGACAAACAACAAATAGCTACGGAGTTCAATCTTGTCTTTCAGTCAGTGTTCTCGGAGTCTTACACTAGACATTCCTCCTTTAACGAAAAAACTGCAATAAGCTCAGAGTTCATCACGTTTGAAGGTATCTTTTCTATGCCACTTAACCTCAAACCTAAATCGTCAAATGATATACCAAATGCATTTCTTAGTCGTTACGCTGAGTGGATTTCTAGATTCCTTGTTGTTATCTTCCAGATGTCATTTTCATGTGGCGTTGTTCCCTCAGATTGGCGAATCGCTCGGGTTGTACCCGTTTTTAAAAAAAAGGAGACCGTACAATGTTAACGAATTATCGCCCAATTTCACTCACCAGCTCTTCGTGTAAACTACTGGAACATATAATTTCTAATTACATCAATGATTTCCTCGATAAACATGAAATAATCTCGCCTTTTCAGCATGGGTTCCGAAAGCGACTTACTACTACTCAACTCATTTTAACTATTCATTCTTTTGCTTCTATAGTAGATAGGCCTGGTCGAGTCGACGTCATCTTCCTTGATTTTAGCAAAGCCTTCGACAGAGTTCCTCATTCCGGTCTTATATACAAACTAAATGAGATTGGCCTTCCCAGCACAGTTGTTCAATGGATTTCAGCTTATCTTCAAATGCGAAAACGATTCGTCGATGTAGTCGGTCACCATTCTGATCCTCTTCCTGTAATTTCGGGTGTTCCGCAAGGGAGTGTCCTTGGCCCTCTTCTTTTTTCAATTTTTATTAATGACCTCACTTTTTGTATAGATAAAAGCGAGAGTATTCGCTTATTTGCGGACGACTGTCTATTGTTCAAGAATATTAACTCTACTAGGGACCAAGTTGTTCTGAACGAAAGTCTTAATGCAGTTTCTAGCTGGTGCGATCGTTGGGAGATGAAGCTTAACCAAGTGAGGTCCTTGTACATGCGCATCACTAACAAAAAGTCCTCTCATCAGTATGAATACTTTATTGGTGATAATTACATCTCTCGGACGATGAGCTTTAAATATCTTGGTATAACAATTTCTAGCAACTTATCTTGGTCCTCACACATTGAACACGTTTGTGCAGCTGCCCGTCAAAAACTAGGTATGATAAGGCACAAGCTTAAGCACGTGCCTTCTCATGTGAAGCTTTCAGCCTATAACACATTGATAAGAGCGAAGCTAGAACACGACTGTACAGTCTGGGATTCATTCACAAAAAAAGATATCAAGATACTGGAAGATGTTCAAAAGCAAGCAGCTCGTTTTATATTTAATCGCTACCACCCGCATGACTCACCTGCTGCCTTAATTCAAAGTAACAACATCATCTCTCTTGAATCACGAAGGAAGCTAGCTAGACTAAAATTTCTTTATCAACTCTGGTTTAAAAATCTCCGGCTTGAATCGTCGTCCTTTCTCACGCATCCTCGACTAGGCGCACAAGGCATGACCATCCGCATAAAATAACTCCAGTATTCGCTCGAACAAATGCATTTAAATACTCCTTCTTTCCCAGAATCATAACAGAATGGAACAACCTACCTCATCACATATTTATATCTGACAATGTTTTGGAGTCGATTGAGCGTTTGTTTGATGTGTAACTCTTTACATTGTGTTTTATTTTCCTGTTCCCCACTACCGCCACTCCTCCCAACTTTGTTGTGAGCTATTACATCTGCTTTATTACAATTTTTGCGTAATTTCCCCTGTTCCCTTCTCCCATTTTACGGATTACCTGGTGTTGCGTTTTTTTTACTCCACTTTTGTAACCCCCAATCCTGCTTGGGCCGCAATTGGCCTGCAGTATTCCTAAAAAAAAAAAATACGACCTGGTTCTTGACCGATGAAGAAATGATCACACCGTTGGACATGTGGAAAAACCAGCTGCGACACTTCTATGGCGATCCCGCAGGCCGCAAGTAATCGGCAAAACGCAAACTAGCCTCGCGCGTCCAGACCTCGACATAGTCATATATGGCGTACGTACAAGACATCTCCTCGTTATGGCATAAAGCTGACACCTCCATGGCCGTCTCCGAGCGAATTTTGCTTTTTGTGAAGGGCATCATCGACGACGATTTTCAACTCTTTGTTTTTAAGGACTGTACGACCACGGAGGGCCTTGTAAAAAAATGTCGGCCATTTGAAGAGGTCGAAAAGCGTCGGCTCACAGCTAAATTTATCTGACTCCCTAATACCCCGTACTCCCTAATACCCTAATACTCCCGTATACTCCCCAATATCTGACTCCCATCACATGTGCCACTTGCACATGTGATAATATTGTAACTTAAAAACAAATAGCAACGATACTCCGCCGTAAGCTAGAAGCCATTCTCCCACCCACCACGCTTCCTCGCTCAATCCAAGACACACAGCCCCTTACTATGTCAACGGTCCAAGCTATGATCCGACAAGAAATAGGCCGACTTAAAGTTCCAACACTATCACGTCGAAGCTGGTCTCTCCACTATCGCCCAACTTATAATTCGAGAACTCGTGAAGCTCAGTCTCCGACACGAGACACAGCGGCATGGAGGGCACCAGCCAACCGTCCAATATGCTTCCAATGTAGTGCTGCTGGTCACATCGCCCGTTACAGCCGCAATCGATGGAAAGATCGACCGCATACTTTTTCCTCTATTAACTCCTTACGCTCCTTTGATAATCGATTCACCCCGCCAACTCCAACTGGTCCGCCAAACGACGGATTTTCCGCCCAGCCCCAATACACCGCTCAATTCCCCCCCCTTGCCGCCAGTCACTGTTTCGTGCCCCTCGCCACCTCATCTCGCCGGCACTTGACCGCCGCAACTCGGAAATCTAAGTTATGCGGGTTCAAGAGATGAAGCTGCATGACCGTCACTGCACCCAAATCCTCTGAATGCCCTATCCGCCACCGAACATAATCAGCTGCATATTAGTATTGACGGTGTCCTTATTTATGCCCTTTCTGGACACTGGAGCTGCTATTTATATCATAAGAAACGATTTGAAAAGCCAATTGCGCAAACATTTGACCTTGCCCAACTCAAAACTTCTGAACAGTTCAGACGGCCGCGCTATACCTTCCCTTGGAATTTCTGGCGCAGGTTAGTCTTGACGACTAGACGACCTTTTTTCTTTTTACGGCATCTCTAGCTTTCCACATCATTTGATCCTCGGCTGAAATTTTCTTTCAGCTCATTCTGCTTTGATAGACTGTGCAGAGGGAGAAATCGAACTTGACGTTGGTGCTCCTAGTGACCCACCACAACGAATGCTTTCCAAAGCGCCACAAAGTTTTTTTGTTTTTTTTTACATGAAAGACTGAGGAAGACCACGGGCTCGAGGAGGGTTTATAATATCTTGCACCAGCATCTTATAAACTTCTGCATGAATAATTTGGCGTTCGCTAATAGATGCCCGATATGGACGATGATGTAGAAGAGTGGGACATTTAATTCAATGTAATGTCTAGTTACCGTCGTTCTATCGACTATGTTCTATCGACAGCCACCGAATCCCACCACTGCCGGCAATTATATTGCGTCCCTTAGTGTCGACGTATTGCTCGCAGAGGAACTGGCCATCACGTATTGCCTTGTATTCATTTCGATGGCAGGACTTACATCGGGGGGATTAATTGCAGTCAAATCCCTCCAGTTTTTTCCAGTGGCACTTTCCTCGCCGAAACATCATCGGTTTTAAGAGAAACTTTATCTTCTTGGGCCATGGATACACAACTTACTCTAGTTACAACCACAGTGTTAAGCTCCCATGCCACTGAAATTAGAAATATGATAGACAATCGACACTAGACAGATAAAAGAACTTGACGATCTTCTTTTTAAATTGCACAATATATTTAACCCCACCATTCGCCCTCTGGGCCGAACGACGGTAACTAGACATCACATTAATTTAAATGTCCCACTCTTCTACATCATCATCAACGCCAAATTATTCATGCAGAAGTTTATAATACTCCCTTCTTGAGCCCGTGGTCTTCCTTAGTCGTTCATGTAAAAAAAAAAACAAACAACACCTTTGTGGCGCTTCTGTGTAGGCTACCGTCGTTTCAACAAATCATGAAAAGAGATGTAAACCCACTATCACGTATTGATGTTACCCTGGATTGTCTACACAGCGCTCAGAATTTCTCCACTATCGATCTCCGCACTGGCTATATGGAGATCGACGTCGACGAGTCAGATAGAGAAAATACTTTTTATAACACCAGACGGCCTTTAAGAACCTAAAGTAATGCCCTTTGCCTTCTGTAACGCCCCAGCAACGTGTGAACGAATGATGGACCGTCTTTTACCAGGACAAAAGTAATAACATGCCTCTGCTACCTAGGTGATGTCATTATCTTCTTCACCACGTTTTTATTTCATGTTGAACGATTTTATCAAGTCCTCACTCTTTTTAGAAAGGCACGCCTTCAACTGAATTATTCTAAGTGTCAGTCCGGAAGCTCGCAAATTAAGGCATTGGGTCACCTTGTAGATAAACACGGAGTCCAACCTGACCTTAAAACGTGCAAAGTTCTACAAGAATTTGCAACGTGAACATCACCTAAGGACACGCCTAGCTTTCTCGGTTTTTGTTACTATTTTTGTCTTTTAATTCGCCAATTCGTCCATATTTCTCGTCCTCTTACGAATTTTCTAAAGAAAAACCAACCGTTCTTATGGCAAGCCGATCAGTAGGCTGCTTTTCCAGCTTTAAAGGCCGCTCTTACGTCTACCCCCATTTAGAACATTTTGATTTCATGGCTTCAATTGAATTACGAACAGACGACAGCGGTTATGGCATCAGCGCTTTATTGGTGCAGCACCACTCAGGTCAAAAGTGTGTCATTGGCTAACCCATGCCGTACACTTTCACCAGAAGAACAAAATTACACCGTCTCTGAGCGCCAGTGCTTGGCTGTCGTCTGGGCTGTCGCGAAATTTTGTCCGTCCCTTTTCGGCCACCCGTTTTTGATCGTCATATATCATCATGCGCTTTGTTGGATCTCGTCACTAAAAGATCCCGTAGGTCGACTTTGGCGCCCTGCCCTTCGTCTCCAGGATTACGACTGCAAGGTCATCAACAAATCTCTAAAGCTTCACCAAGATGCCGACTGCCTTTCTCGACGCCAAGTTCACCCAGCGGACTCCTCGCCTGATGGAACAACACTCCCGCTGTTTCAAATATTCGCCGTAGTAAACATTGCACGCAATCAACACCGCGATAACGCTCTCTCAGCTATTTTTGACATCACTTACGGCACAAATCGCTCATCTTAAGTCCTCCACTCTATCCAGGACGGTATCCTTTATTGACAAAATGTTTCAGCCATATCGTACTCCTTGGCTTATAGCCATTCTCAAGCATCTTCAGAGCCCAGTGCTCACAGGGCTTTGTGAGGTCACCATGCTCTGGCCGTTTGGGAGCCCTTCGCACCCACACCTGCGTAAAACAACGGTTCTTCTGGAAAAATATGAACCATAGCATAACAGAATATGTTTCTTTCTGTGGCTCCTGCCAGCGTCGGAAAACACCATTCACGTGACCAGCAGGACCAACTCCAGCCCTTGGCCTCTCCCCGCCACTCGTTTCAGCTCGTAGGAGTGGATTTTCTCGGGCCGTTTTCAGGCTCCTCCGTTGGTTATCGCTCTGTCGCTGTTGCAGTTGATTACGCCCCCCGGCACGTAGCTACAAGACCACTTCTGACTGGGACAGCCATTTACGTCACTGAATTAGTATTATACGAAGCCATTCTGAAGCGTGGTGCACCAAGAGAACTCGTCTCTGACAGCGGCCGTCCTTTCGCTTCAAGAATTGTTGCTGAGATTTTACGCCTCTGCGCCGTAAACTACAAGGGGACAACGGCGTACCACCAACAAACATATGGGATGGTAGAACGCCTCAGCCGGATGATCTCCGATATGATATCTATGGACATATCATTTAACCATCGCAATCGGGATGCTGTCCTTCCATGCGCTACCTTTGACTATAACTCTTCGTGCCACGACGTAACCGATTATTCTCCATTTTATATTCTCTTTGTCCGCGAACCGTTCCTCATGATTGATTCTCTTCTACCACTGCAAGACTAGTCAAAGGTCACAGACTACGCCTCCGAGACCACATGTAGGGCTAAAGATGCGCGGCAACTCGCACACTTTTGAAAGCTCGACTTACAAGATCGCCAATGTGTGCGCTATGATCAAACTTAATACGCCCTGTCATACCCTCCTGGAGACTTGGTCCTGCTGTGGACACCAAAACGACACGTTGGCCTTGGTCAAAAGCTCCTTCCACGCTACGTAGGCCCACATCAGATTATACGACAAGTCACGGACGTTAATTATCTCGTTAAGCCATGTGAATCTTCTGGAAACTTACAAGGTAACCAACCCCAGACCGTCCACGTTGTAAGGCGCAAGCCCTACTTCCTTCAGCAAAACGGCGAGACGCCTTTTCCTCCCACGGGTTAGTAATGGTACAACGAAAAATTAAGGGAATGAGGTAAAAAAGGGACTGGACCAAGGCGGGGGAGAGGCAGAGAGCTTCTTGGGGATCTTTGCTAGAACCACCATTTTCGATTTCGCTCTCTTCTGTGTAATTAAATCACTTCATAGTCATCGTATCAATATTGGTCGACGCTCGCAGATGAACTGTACGCAGGACCCAAAGGTGTTTTCTTTGGCCCCCCGCATGATGATACTCAGTTTCTTCGCCCTAAGAGCTTCAGGATCAGCTCGGCTGCTTAGTCAAAGCACGTCCTCGACAAACCTGACGATTCTCTCGTTGGCGCCTTCAACATTTGCCTGGTTTTCATATCAGGTACGTGCCGTTCCCTCGAAGGAGAAGTAGACGTTCTGCAGCAGTCGCTCCGGCGTTCACCCATTGTGACGGATAACTCGCTTGTACTGCTTCGTCCAACTGACAGCGTCCTCGTAAGCTTTGCCATGAAAGGACGTTAGCGTACGAGGTGTGACGGGCATTAACACTCCCTGGGGTGCAGCAGCAGAGCTCTCGGTCGGCTGGCCCTGGGAAAACATATCCAGGTTCGGCGCCTTCTTTCTTGGTTCTACCCCTAATGAACCGAATTCCGGCGGCTCGCCTTGAGTGCGGCTTCTTGCTCGGGCTTCGTCAGGCTTCATAGAAGGAAGTCCTCTGGGGCTTCGTATCATTCTGGTAAGGCGGCTTCTCGGGGGCATACGAGGAAGGGGCATAGAAATTTACCTTCCAGCTCCACCAGAAATGTCGCAGATTAAGACGACGAGACGATGAATAATGAACACAAAATTAGTGTTTAATTAAGGAAATTGTGCATAAAAGAACAAAAAAGAACAAATGTCGAGAAAACAGCAGCGAGCGTCCGCGGCGGCAGCAGCAAGCGATGACGCGTCGGCGTGACAGCTGGCTAGCGCGAGAGTATACGAGTCGGCAAGACACAAACAAGGCCACGGTCAGGTCCTTATCTACTACACTCGGTATCTCAAACATTCGACTTAGACTGTTCGGGAGTGAGCTATACCCGGTGCCACTATTTGCGTGCCATATGGGCAAAAGCAACGCCAGGTGAAGGGAGAAAGGGCAAGCACTAGGAAAGCTAGGGAGGAGGAAAGAAACCTCCTCTTCGTAACATTCATAGTGTTCTCCCTTTCTCCCCTCGCCCTCCATTTCCCTCCTTTTCCGTCCCGCCTTTTCAGTGCTCGCTCTTTCTCTCTTCGCCTCGCGTTTCTTGCGCCTGCACTGCACACAACCAGTAACATGGACTATAGGGCGAGTCTAGCTAGACAAGGTCAATCTAGCCTCCCTATTTTTTACACCCGTAAGGATAAACACAAATCTTCTAGGACTACTCAGTTCCTTCTCAGTCGTGTGCACGGCTTTAGCTACGACTTCCTTTGAGCCGTTCTAGATGACAGTACTTCCTTTCTCCTTCAATGTTTATCTTATACCTAGATGTCTTTTCAAATGCTTTTACTAATTTAATATCCTATTTACACTAGCGCCCTCAACTGTCATTAAGCCAACGATCGTTGACAAACCTCAACTGCCAGTGAGGTCAACTAAGTTCTCCGGTGTTACACGGTACATCGGACTAAAAAACCCAGCTGAGATGCGCGTCACGGGCCACAGTTGAAACTAAAACGAAACCATACTGATGTAATTACCTTATTTTTGAAGTGGTGCAAATGAATTATATACACATTTTTTCTTAATTATAGAGGTTTTAAACAAAATAATGTAAATCTTTTTCTTTTTGTTTTTGGAGTAGAGAAACGATAATCAGACCGTTTCACACGAATTCAAGCAGGAGAAACATAAGGAAAGTCTTATCGGCACCGACATCACAATGGCTGCCTTCGCCCAGCCAACGTTATTAAAACACTCAGTTGGGAAACTCACCCTTGAAACCTGGACCTCTGGCGTCCACTGAGACCGAGCTAAATACGATAAGAGCGCCACTCTTTAGCAACGAGTTGAAACATCAAAGTTGCTTTATATAGCTACTGCGAGATGGCCCTGCGAGACGGCTCCACTGGCCCCTGCCCGATTCTACTAGAACCTACGTGTAGCCGTGCAGTTCTCTTAATGGGCGCTGCGGGAGAAATGGCAGGGTTGTGATCGCCATTAGCTCCGTTCTCGAGTACGGAACGGAGCCACCTTTCCAAAGCAGGCTCTACGGCAGTTTCCCAACTGAGTGGTCCTAGTAACATTGGCCCAGCTTTGGCTTCTGCGACGTGCCGGGATCGTTGCTGCGGCAGCTCTGGCCCTGAATCATAGCTCTTCCGACAATATTTGCTGCTGCTATACTTTCTAAATACCTCCCCTAATTTTCCGCATAGCAAGTGCTTCGCTGGCGCTGTCCATGGGCGGGGTATACGGTGGACGCAGCCATCTTTAGCTATGATGAGGCTAATCCAGTTAACTGAAGCTGTGTTCCGAAATTTACTCTATCCGACTCCGGAGTACATTTTTCGTACCGTGGCATTCCAAAACTTACTCGAGCTTACTCGAAGACGTGAGAATTTGCGTTCCAGGAGCGGGTTGTTTACTCTGGAGTAATTGCTCACGCTACCCTCCTCGATCGGGGGGTAAAGTCGGATCAAATCGAGTAAATACGTCACGTGATCTGTTCGTCGTCTGCTTTCTGCGCCGACAGCCGTCAAAGCTCGCTTGCTCCGTTGGTTTTGGTGGCGGACATTCGGAATGACGAAGAATGAGGTGCAACATGTGTGGTTATTGCGATTTGCTGTTTTTAACGCAGGAATTGACTGCATTACATCCAGACCGTCCACCTTTTCCTGGAAGGTATACTTGTTATTATCAGAGTGCGAGCGTAAACAGGAGGTTCTCCACATCCTCGTCCTCGGCGTTGGGGAGATGCCGCATTCTCACGTTCAAGACCGAAAATGTTTGAACGGAGTATATGATAATGTAGTATATTTGTTTCCTTCAGAGAGTGTGTAATGAGAGGATAACGCTTGTAAAGCCGTGAAGGCTTCGAAAATTTCACTGTAATCACATTCGCGTCAAAGCGAACGTGAGTTTCATACCATTCTGGACAAAGCACCCTCGCGCTGTACCGCCTACACCGTGTGGAATAAATTTCATAACCGTGACTAGAATTGCAGCGATCGTGCTGATTAATGAAAACTATTTTTTTTTATGTCTAACTGAAATGATTAAGTAATATTGATCTCAATATACAGCTAAAAAGGAAGGTGAGTAAAAGAAGCTGGTGGATCCACCTAAAAAAAACACCGCGTCGTCATTAATATTATAGTTCTTCGAGTGCTTTCTCCAAGAGCAAGAAGATCGTCTGCTATTTTCTGCCATTGCTGCTGTGTTTTCTTTTTGTCGTAGCCCAAGACGAAGCCAATCCGCGTAGTATCCAGGTGATTATCTCGGCCGTTCCAAAATCGAGTCGCGGATCGTTTACTCGCAATGTCACGTGGTATTACCCGCTGACGTGACGTAGGACGCAGGTTACTCGGGTAAGATTTAGAACATAGCCTGAGTTAGGCCAGCTCCGCTGACCTCAATGATCGTTAGTGGCTCAATGACAGCTGGCGGCGCTCTGTAACTCCGGCCGATCGCGATTGAGTAAATTTTTGTCGGCTTAATGACAATTAAGCGCGCTAGTGTCACAGGGTAAAATTGTTTTCGTGGTGCGTCTACTCCAGTTATGGCGTGTCCAACTCATCATATTCGCTTAAAAAGAGAGGGGCGTCTCAAACCCATATTTTTAATGTGTCTAGATAGGATGTGTGTCACACGAAATGGGTTTTCCTTAAAAAGCATTTTAGCACAATATAGACCAGCGTCCGGAAGTGCTCTTTTTAGCCTCGACCGCAAGGAGTACAAGCGAACAATAATCTCGAACCCAGACGCTCACGGGGAGGGGGGGCTGCGTCCGCCATAGCGTCGGCTGCTTCCCGCCGCAGGCTTTTTCGCTGGTGTGCCGACTGCCATTTCGCCGGCATCGGTCCTGTTTACCGCGGTATGTGAGTATAGTGCCCGTAATGTGAGAGCTGTGTGTCCATACGCCACTTTGCCGCTGTTGGTTTCCATCTAGCCGAGCCAGAAAACATCTCGCGACGAGTTGACCGCGCCGCGAGTGACGAAGAAGCAAACATGGCGGCGGTTTGTGCGATTGCTTTGGGGGCTCCGGTGTTGAGTGTCTACAACGTCCTCGTGAGAAGATTTCCATGCCCTTCGAAGTTATTGCAAGCACCACGAGTGGCACGAAAGATGTGGAATCATCGTCTCAACTGCAAATAAGCAGGCCTTCACGAGCAACAAAGAGGGCGAGCAGGCGCTCGGCACAGTTCTGTCGTCACATGTTCTGCAACGCCGAGGTATTTTCATTTACCATTTGGAATGGCTTCGAGAGTGGGAAATTAATCGATTTCGCGGTTTGTTAACGCCGAGGCGAGTGCCCTCCGTTGCAGTGCCGTTGTCGCGCAAAGTGCAGAGAAAACCGGGTAGCGATGGCGGCGGTGCTCTTTGATCGCTTTGATCTTGCGCCGTCGGGTTCATGGAGTCCGAAGTAAACGTACGTACGTGCGTCTGCTGGATCGGTGTTTTGGACTGCCTCAAAACTTTTTCTCATGCGCACTTTCCCTGTGAAGCTTAATAGCTCATTACAACTCGTCGACTGAGCTCATTTGACTACGACGGACGAGCCTGCGTGATGTGAATTTCACTGCCTAAGATCCTTGGTGTGCTGTAACGAGGGCTAATAAAATATCACCGCGAACTTCTGAACAACCGAGTCGAAGTTTCGTCAGTTATCATAACTGATCACCTGTCACAATATTAATCAGTAATGTTCTGAGACTCTGCCCCCACAGGCACCCTGCTTCGTTGCCCGATAGTAAGTGTCTCCTGGTACCTCGTAGACTTCCAGCTCCCACTTCAAGTAAGTACCATCCTTTAGAACTGGCAATTAATAGTTTCGAGCCCAGACGGTCGCAGCGTGCGTGTGTTTATCTGTGTGTGTGTGGGGGGGGGGGGGACGTGTGCTAACGTACTCAGAGCCCTCGTTTACGCCGCTTCGCGGCGGCAGACAAGGCGCCACATTACAAAAGAAAGGTAATCCGAGCTCTCTATGTAACTAGACCGATTCGCTAGTCATTCGATGAAACGTCGCGGTCTCGTTTCCATTCGCTAAAACTGCGTTCGATCAAGTGAACGCCTCCCACTTATTTCGGTCGATAGAGCTGCGCTGCCGCAGAAAGGCAAGCAGATCGCGAAAATCGGTCTCAAACGTGCCACGAATGTAATGTCCTATACAAGAAGCCAACAATCAAGCACTTGAAAGCTAAAAGAAAGCGGTAGCGAAATATTTACTACGCAATGAACCCGGACTGAAACGCGGATGTCAAGGGTCAGCAGACACCGAGAACATTTAAGACAAGAAAGGTTTTCTCTTGTTTTCTTCATCGAGATGGGTTCTCGAAAGTTCACATCTTATATGTTGGAGAACGGGCCGCGGAGGCTTCTGGTGAAGACATCTTTCACGGTGTGCCGGTGCATTTGGGCAGCCTGCCGCATCCAGCTCCACAAAGCAACGCCGCCAACGCAGCCCCCCCTCCTGCCTGCCAATTCTCTCCGCGTGGTGGCGCGAGCGTAGATAAACACTGCTTCACTGTTTCTAAAACCATTGGGTTTTAGAGACAGTGAAGGGAGAGTGGATTTCAAGAGTGTAGAGATTACCAAGCAAAGATTAAGTGAATGGTGGCAGAAAGCGAGGCAAAACTAGGTATTTTCTTATTAACTGATGGCAAGGGGGTTTTATAGCCCCACTTTCTTTGCAGTGCGGAGTGAATATAGATTTCACATTAAAATATTCTAAGGTTAAATGGTAGAACAAAATGGCTAGGTGGCATAAGCTACCGCCCGATCCAAAGGGCTCAGCCGCATCCATCCATCCATCCATGGCGGCGCCCTGGAATAGGCGCGGACACTGGTCTATTGCCGCCCGCAGGATCGATAAAGAAACGCTCGGTCACGGACTTCTAGAGGATTCGCGTTCTTTCTCGGACCAGACGTAACTTTCCTCCTGCTTTCTTGTTCTCGAAAGTGCCAGTTCATCCTCGCCCCGAGCGCGCGGCGCTCGAACTTTCTTTTACCAACTTTCGAGATAGTGATGCACGCTAGATAAACAGCTGCCCGCGACCTTTTCGAGTCAGTCTCGCTCGCGCCCTCTGTTTCGCCACCGAATCGCCGCCTGCTTTTCTGCTGCCTCGAAGCTCTTTCGTTACTTATTTTTGGTTGCCACAAGTTCGCCCATTAAACCTTTATTTTCAGTTCACTGTTCGCCTTCTCGTCTCCTTCAAAGTCAAATTTGGGGGTTTTACATGCCAAACTTACGACGGGCATCTGGCACGCCCCACCAGAGGACTGTGGATTAATTTCGACCACCTGGAGATCTTTTTACGTGCAAGCGAAAGCTCGGTTACACGGTGCCTTCTCCGCAATAAGCCTCCGTCATATTGCGAGCACCTCGGTCGGAATTCGAACTCGCCACCTGGGGATCCGTAGGCCGGCGCTCTGGCCTCGGAGCCACCGAGGCGGCTTCTTGTCGCTTTAATTCGAGACAATATTTACACCATGACAGCCAAATGAAATGAGTTGTAGACTTATTAACAATAAACGCTAGCGGCTCAGCTGGCGCTAGTGTCTACGTGACTTCCGGTTGCAAATTGGAACAGACAGCAACAGCAACCAGTCGACATTTCCAGTATTCCCGTGTATTCCTGTGCTAATGCATAGGTGACATTTTTCCTCTTCGCCAGAAAATAATAAAAATCAGCGTAGTTTCTTTACTCGTAACGGGTACAATGTGGACTTATTCGCATTATACGGGTGTAATACATTTAGTTAATGTTTTTCTTTTTTTCATTACTGGGCGATTTTTAAGGTAGCAAATATTGAGGCCTAGGTCAAATTTGTGCAGCATGATATGTCGATACAAGCTATCAATTCAAGCAAAAAAAAAACACAATTAAAACTGCGCAGGGTTTATTTAAGCAGGAATAGCATTCAGAGTTGATTATTTTTGCACAGTTTGTTGCTAATCCAGTACATGTTGTTCATTTCATAATCCATGCTTCGTTCCTTTCGCCTTTTTAGATGCGGAGCATCTCTTGCTCGGGTCTATGTCCCGCGGCGTCGTAGTCCGCACTCACACTACGCATGCGCAACTCTCCTCCTTCCCTCTCTCCAACAGCTGCGCGTTACTCTCTCCGCTTACTCTCTCTCTCTACCAGCTGCGTGCACTTCGCGTGCGTTCGCTTCTACTCACACCGCGCGCGCATGCGCAACTCTCCTCCTCTAGTCTCCTCTCCTTCAAGTGTGAATATAAGCAGCGGTAGGGCGCGCTGCGCGCGTTCAGGGGGAGGCAGTGGACGAGTGGGCAAACACGTCTCAGCTCGGAGCGTGGAGCGAAAGCTTGCGCTGGGAACCTCCTGGGTTCAATCCCCGCCGCCCCCGCCCGTTTCGATCTGGATGAGTTTCGTACCGGCACCTGTTCATGTGATCACTACTGCGTGATGCACGTTAAAAATCCCAGGTTAGCGGTTGTACTGCACTGGCTAAATTTCTCATCTACAGCTCAGAGACCGATTACCCGTTGAGGCGCATCTCCATCAAGGCTGTATAAACATAAAGAGCAAACCAATTTCTGCGCGCGTTCAGTTCACCGCTGTTGACTCCACTTCACTCCTTTCTTCCGATGAAGTGTGATGGAAGCAACAGTAACGATCCGCGATGCTCCGCATCACCCCATGGTTCCCCTCGGGAAGATGCATGCAATTTTTTTGGTTCTTTGATCTGGCATATATTAGATTCCTCTTGGTGTTTTGTCAAGCTGATTCACTCTGAGTAATTCATGGCATTGACAACGTGCGTAAATACGTGCTCTATAATAACAGCAACACCAACACGTATTATACATGTGTATTGGGCTATTTCAGCGCAATGTTCGACGCCATGAGTTCTTAAAACAAAATGCTCTGACACACATATTTTTGTACATCCGATTGTAAAACGTTTCAAACTTTTTATTCTGTCACAACACGAAGCAATATTTGCTCTCATAATCCAGCGCGAAGAGAAAACGTATTTTTGTTTTCCCATAGGAATGCATTACCAGAAGTCAAATTTAGTCTGGTTGCTGTCTACTTCAAAATGCAACAGCTCACTAGCGCCTCCTAAACTTCTAGTGTTTATTTTTAACAAATCTATGGGTAGAGGTACGCACTGCTCTAGGCCGCATTTTGGATTGACCTGGCTATTCGGCCGGACGCCGTAAGCAGGCCTAATATCTCTCTGTCGCCAGTTTTTGCCATTTCACTATGTCTACTGCTCGGATGAGCAGTGACTCTGCTGCGGCTGTAGCGTCTGCCACCGTCAACCGCCGCCTGGTACCTCTCCACCGCCCGCCATTGTCTGCCACCGTCTGCAGCGTCCGTAATATACAAGCATGAAAGTATTGCTGTAGAATTTTGTCATTTACGAGCCACGGTTCAATAAAGCACCTGCCAGCGCTTGTTCATTGGCACTAAAACGTAAAGAAAGGACTAAAAAATAATAAGAAAAAGAATTACACAGCTGTCAACTTTAGCTATCTATTAAAATTTGAAGAATGCAGTCTTTTCAGCTTTTTTGTAGGTTGTTTTCGTTTATAATATCTGCGAGCATCGCAGGAGAGCGTCACCTGTCATGAAACACAATCAGAATACGCCCTAAAAAAATATTCGATTCAATTCGTGCCAGGTGGACTGCTCAAAACTTGAGCTACATGTTTGGAGGGCTTCCGGATCGAAATGACGGGAACATACCTGGACGAGCCCTTTGCTAGGTGGAGACCTAATTGCTACCAGCTTATTGGATCACAAATTGTTCTCTGTCGGTAGTACTCGGTATCTCATAAGTACTAAATCATTATTGCGATTACGACGCTTGCAGCCGTTCAAAAATGGTCGGGATAATTGACCACTGGGCATCAGCACGCGCCAATAAATAAAGGCAGATCAAGCAAAATTGTTGAGATGAGAAGGTCATGGTAAGGCTACGCCAGCCCCACTACGAAAACATGCACTCGCACAACGCTTCCTTAACTTCTGATAGTTGTTTGCCAGAAACTACGTCGGTAGCGGAGATCTTCATATAAACAGCTCGATGAACGCAAAACGACTTTTATTCAAAAAAAAAAAAAAAAAAGAAAACTGACGAGCTACGTGGGGTATGAGTCTCCTCGCAAATACCGGCAGTGATGCTTGTTACGGTTTGAACTTAAGTGAGAAGTAATGGTCTTGTGATATTTCTTTCAAAACAGTGACGATTTTATTTAAACCGGTCGTTTTTTAACATATAAAAATATTTCGAACAACAAAGGAGCCATTAAAACATACAATCACGATTTTATATCGACCATTCCGAACGTCAGTCATATCTTCCACGAATGGGAGCTTAGAAGGAGTATGCTTAGGTATTGATTCAAATTAAAAATAAAGTTCGAGGCGTAAGTTTTGTGCTTAAAATTGTTTTTGGTAAAAAATCACCGTGTGAGAGTTGTCCTATCTAGGCTCTCCAAAATATTGTGAGTTAGATGTCCTTCAAAGGGAAGTCTCAAATTTCCTCCACTGGAATTGTGAAGAGTTTGAGGGTCATGCTGGATACGCCAATTATAAAATTCAATAATAATATAGATAAGGATCTTGATATATCCGTCTTTTTAGGTAACAATATTAAAAAATTAAAAACAAAAGACGTTTACAACTCTCTGAAATGTGAAACTAGAGCGCAGCTCTTGAGGAGGAGAACGGGAGGGTACGGAGGGGAGGTTATGCCTGTCGTCCTCCTCCCATTCTTCTCCTCTCCCCTGCCCCTGATCCTCATCCTCCTGATCCTCTTTTCTTCTCGTCCTCCTCTCCTTCTATTTTTATTAAATTGTGATTACCCCGCAGCGCCCGGAGGCATTATTGCAGGGGGTCCTTGTGCAGGTGTCCGTACCTTTCATTCTTCGACGTGCTTAACGAAATCCATTCGACAACTTCGGCTAGTATTACGCACAACTTTATACTTATTGTTATAATATTTCACCCAAGTAAGAAGCGCGATTTCGAAGCGGTTACACGTATTACCTTAACTTTGTTCTAACATAGACGTCCCCGATTCTACCGCTTCAGTGAGTTATGAGTGGCGAATAAAGGGACGTAGAAAAAATCAGTAGTACAACTGTAGTGAAGTACCAAACTTACTCGTGGATAATATCCTCGCAGTAATAACACGGAAGTTAGTTTCCCACGTTAACTTCGTAGCTGTTTGCCTACAGCAATTTATTGGTTGCCTATTCTGTTGCCTATACTACGAGCCCAATATACTTTTGCTTTTTGCTTGACGAGGAAAACCTCGTCAAGCAACAAAGCAAAAGTACATTGGGCTCGTCTACGTCTAGACGTTCGGTCGTTATGAAATGAGATTTTTGGATAAGCTAATTGCAGATCAGTGTCCTGCATAAAATAGTGAGCATAAGATGTAGCTTCAACAGACCAAAACAACAACAAAAAAAAAACCGAGCTTTTTTTAGACCGTTCTGACTTGCTTATGCTATCTCCGATTTTATTGAAAAATTAGAGTGTTCCACAATAATCTTTCCTTTTGTCAATTTTAGTTCAATATGGCTGCTCATTGTATGTAATTTATATTCAATCTGAAACAACTCTGATAATAAAAAGTTAAATAAACCTGTTCAACGAACATATTAGAAGGCATAAAATAATAATATAACTTCCACTTGTGTGATATGCGCTTCATATCAGTTATGTAAGTTATGCTATCTTTACTGGTCAAATCATATAAGGATTTCTTTCTTTTTCAAAAGGACAGCCATTTGAAGGCTTATGTGAGTCAAGTGAAATCAGAAATTCCATACCACTCTTCGAGGATTCATGTGGCTGTAGAGGTTCTCTCGGAGAAACAACTGGAAGAATCATTAGCACTGCAACACGTACCACTTGCATGACCCAACGCGTGCGTTACCATTGAAGGCTATGACACATCTGAAGTTGATATCTCTGGGCAAATGAAGATCACAACACAAAACCTTACCCCACTCCCCTCTGTAGTGCCTCTGGCCTTAAGGGTATTCGGAATAAATAAATAAATAAATAAACATTCTGAAGCAATGAATTAAAATAAATATCATCCTAAGAATGGAGATGTGTTAGAAAACATTGTCAAATATTACTTGTTGGAAACCCGAGAACAACACCTATTCAAAACTTGAGAGTGTAAAACAGCAAGGACGAGGGCGGAAAAAGGACATCTTTCACAATGGAGGATGAAAGATGCACTGTTTCCGTCTTCGTCCTCGCTGTTTTATACTTTCAAGTTTTGTATCTATTAACCAACACGCTCGTTTTCGATTGTAACACCTATTGTTTTGCAAAATGCATGTCAAGATCATAAAAAGAAACACGAAAAACGCGAGATTTTTTAAGGACTTTTTATTTTAAATATCTTTATTGCTAACGTCTAATTTCTCTGCACCCTAACGCAGCCAAAGCTTACAATGTATCTCTGATAGAAAGAGAGACCAATAATAGATTTGTCAGTGAACAATCACCTGAGCCTTTAAGAGAACTGAAAATGTAAACCAGCCCAAAAGACCCTAACAATAAAATGATTGAAGAAAAAAAAAAAAAAAAAACTCTTTTCGGGGAAAACATGCTTTCTACAGCAGACGTCAAGGGTTGCAAAATGCATACAAACTGACAAAATAATTATCTAAAATTTACTAATAAGCTTTGTAAACAGAGAAAATAAACATGCGCTTTCAAAAATAGAAACCTGCTGCGCGACATCGAACGCCCTTACATCGGTCAGTTTGAGGACGACTCAAAGCAGGGGAAAAGGCGGCAAGGTGCTAACGTTACCACTGTTGCACCGGGCGCAAGGGCGGCGATGCGAAAATTCGAATGTTGAGAATATCATCAGCGTCCCCGTGTCGCCGGCCTCGCGCCTGCTACATGAGTCTTAACTTCAGTCATAACTTCCTCTATACTCACGAAGCCTGGCAGTTCGACGAAAGAGCCATAGAGTGCCCGGTCGCAGATATGGAGTGGGAGGATCTGGAAGCACAGAGCCTTTCTGGTATTTAGCGCGCAGCTTTTACAGCGGCGAAGACCCGAAACACGGTTTTCACACCCGACGAGAAACGACGCGGTAGCGCGAGGAACGCGAGGAGCGCGAGCGGACATTCCATCGCTCGGGGGAAGTGTGCTTCGGCGTTTCGCCGCAGCGGGGCGCCCGTTACACACCTCTCCTCTCATCTGTTGTCCAACGCTTTTTCACTTTCGGAGGCCGCGTCTCGTGGCGATCTGCTAGGCTTTGACTGTATAAAGGGGGCTAAGCTTCAGCGCATATCCGCGCTTCCCTCCAGCTTCGAGTCGTTTTAAAATCGCTCGAATCGAGGGTTTTAGATGACGCTTAGCGAGTTTCTATTATACCTTTTTGGAAAATATTAGGAAACCTTCCACAGAGGGGAATCGTGGGGCTGTTCGGACGCACACTCGCGTTGGCTCGAACACTTAGTATATCCTGGTAGCGGCACGATTCATTCTTTCTTATGATTAGGAGAGCGCTCAGAACACACACACAAACACGCACGAAAACAAACAAAAAAGTTATCACAAACTCGTTTTTGCTTTCTCTCTGCCTTCTCTGCATTCTGAATTCACCAACTGTTAAACAAACCTGAAGTTCGCCTTCGCTGCTTGGACAGTTCCTCTTGCCGTACATATCAATGTCATAATGCACAAAGTAGACGCTGGGGGCACCATGCATCTTCGGAAAGGGCTAATGCAGTACCATTGACTTTTGCGAATTAAAAGGTAAGAATTAAAGTTTACGTAAATATTTTGGTAATTAGGTAATATATGGCTTTTGCTGTCCTTGGCATTGCGTGGTTCGCGGTTTGTTGCCGAAAGGTGTTTCGTTTCTTAAAACGCCTTAGTTTTAGCAATGTCATAAAAATCTTCGCAGGCACACCCGGTAAAGTACGTAGAGCATGCCACGTAATTTTATTAACTTCCAATGTCAGTTTATAAGAGAGACCGACGTAACACGATTGGGGTGATATCGGTGAGCGCCTTGGCGTCGACGTGACATTTTTGTTGCGGAGGAAGGAGACGAAAGTAGAAGCTGGAATGCGATTCGGCACCGAAACAGACATGGGAAAAGGGGTCAAAGTTAGAGCCAGTACCTACTGTGCCTTGAGCCCGTTTACGACGTGTGTGTTTAGCGTCATATCCCGCGCATACATCAAAAGTCGTCCCGAAGAGGCAACAAATGATGTCAAAAAAGCTGGAGTCTCCTGCTGTCGGATGTCGCGATCCTGGCGGTTGGTAGTATAAATGCTAGCAGCGAAATTCATGAGCGAACGCGAACGTCGCTGTCGTCGCGGCGTCCCAACTTTTGATTGGTGTAGCTTCCGAAGGCTTCCACACTGAAGAGCGACCAACAGCAACACAGGCGCCTGCCACATACACCACCACTGCTGGAATACCGCCAGGATCGCGACCGGCGACAGCGTGACACTTCTATGACGTCACATGGCGGAAATCTAGGGACCACATTTTTTTGTGGACGTGGTAAGTACACCATTCGGAGGCGCGTTCCAGGTTCCATACACTTACTAAGCTTCCCTTCACAGGAACGACACGTGAGCCATGTTAGTTCTTAACACCATTGTTTTCAGTTATTTGAAGCTTTGTCTGAGAACGCGGGAAGCGGTTTACATTCGTCCGGAATTCTCAAAACCCTTTCGCTACGTAGGAAAAACGTTATTGCGTGACCTCCCCGACACCATGTCTGGAGGTCAGGAGGTCGCAGTTTCTCGGTATATAACGATCGCGACTTGCGCAAACTCTGCTCCAAACACCGAAACAACGGCGTGGACAAAAAAAAAAAAAAAAGTGGGGGAGTGCAGTGCCGATTTCCTCTAAGAGTAACTTATTTAGACGCTGTCGTGAAAGTGATGAAAGGTATGGCGTGATATGACGGGACCAGGTCGAGGCCTTCGGAAATCAGGAGACCCGCGATCTTACGTGTGAGGTCTTGAATCTACCGCTCCAAGCGGAATAGACGCTGAACCTCGGCGAGAGTCGCCGCAAATCGGCAGACGCGTTCGTAGTAGCGGCGCCGCGTGCAAGCGTTGCGTGATGCTTTAAAATTCGCTGGAGGTGATGCTGAGACAAGCTAGGTGGCGCAGCATGGACTCACTATGCGGACGGCAAGTCGTCTGCTCCTTGCGCGGGAGCTGTGGTGACGTCAGAACGACGCCGAGCTCTGATTGGCTTTGGTTGAAAGGCTAGTGGGCAGACCTCAATGCTATAGATGCCTTGAGGTTCACCCACTTTTTTTTTCAATCAGCCAATGAGAGTTTGGCGTTCTGACATACGGCAGACGAACTTGCGCAAGTTCGCCTGCTTCTTGCAAAGGGGTTGCGAGCAAGTTGGAACACTGAGCTTTTCTTGTCTGATTGAAAACAATAGTGGGTAGACCTCATGGCATCTAGCATTGAGGAGTACCCACTATCCTTTCAACCAAAGCAAGTCAGAGCTCGGCGTCATGCTGACGTCACGGAAACCCCTGGGCAAGAAGCAGACTATTTGCTCTCCCTATAGTGGTTAAGCTCGGGGGGTTAAGACGGATGCCATGTCTTCTAGGTGGTTTTTGCTCGAACCCGCAAAAGCGTCAATACCGATCATTTTGAGCTACGTGCCAGCGAGTGGAAGCAAACACCACCGTTATCTACCACGCCGACATTACCGAAGATCATAACTGCGTTGCATGTCCTCCTGGACTGTGAGACGCACATTCCATCTTTAAGTGCAGCGCCACCAGCGCCTACAAATTCGCTGCTCTTCCGATCGACAGCTTACTTGGCAGCAGCGACAGCAGCACTGAGCATCATCTAATCAACTCGTGCGTTTACCGCAGGCCCTTCTTCTACTTGGCAATCGTCTGCTCCGTGAAGGCGGTGAAGGACTGGTGCCGGCTGAGCTACTGTGGCATCGTCACCATCGGAACCAAGCGCAAACCCTGCGGCACGTGCCTAACAGCACACGAAACAACACCGTTGGCGGCGTTTGCTCGTATCAGCTGACTCGTCCACCGCGTACGTCACCAGCCCAGCGCCTACAAATTCGCTGCTCTTCCGATCGACAGCTTACTTGGCAGCAGCGACAGCAGCACTGAGCATCATCTAATCAACTCGTGCGTTTACCGAAGGTTAGTCTCTATTCTATACCTCTGATTCCTTTGTGCTGCTGCTTCTGCTGCTGCTGCTGCTGCCTTACGTATTGCCTTGTGTGTTCTTTGTGACTCAGTTTCTCCTATTATGTCGAAAGATATGACCAAGTTAATCAACGAATTAAAAGATGAACTTAAAAAGGAATTCAGGGCATTTAAAGAGAGCCTAGAGAGGGACTCTAGAAATGAGCTTCGTGAAATTCGGAACGAGTTAAAAGAAATAAACGAAGGGGTGAGTTTCATGAACAAGGAATTCGAAGATATAAAGAAAAAAATGGAGTCAATTGTAAGCGAGAACTCAGCACTAAAGAAAGAAAATGCGGAACTTGGCAAAAAATGTGATGCAATGACGAAGCGATTGAAGGAAAATGAGCAAAGGCTCGTGCAATGTGACCAGTATTCGCGGCGTTGTAACATCGAGATCAAGGGGATTCCCAAAACCGATTATGAAAACCTCACCGAACTAGTCTTTAAGCTCGGCGAGCTAATAGGAGAACAGATTGCTATCGCCGATATTGAAGCGTGCCACCGTGTGCCTACTAGGGACGTGGCTAAGAATAACTTCATAGTACAATTTCAGCACCGACAAAAACGAGACGCTGTTCTCGATAAGGCAAAGAAAAAGAGAATGAGTTGCCGAGAATTTGGTTTCCCGGAACGATCGCCAGTTTATGTAAATGAACATTTATGTCCCTACATGAAAACACTGCTTGGAATGACTTTAATGAAAAAGCGCGAGCACCAGTGGCGTTATGTTTGGGTGCGAAATTCAAAAATATTTGCAAGAAAAGTCGATGGAGCTCCGGTTGTTGTAATCACCCATGAAGATGAGCTTGAGAAGATCGGTTAGGCAATATCTCGTTTTTAACTATTCGCCTTTCCTTCTCACTTTCTGATGGCTGAAAATCTTAGCATCATGACGTTGGATGACTTGAATACCTTAAAGAAAATGCAAAGCAGTGCAACAGTTAGTTTTTTACATCTTAATGTGCAATCGGCCAGATCTAAGACTGATGATCTCGTATTGCTTTTTGATTGTTTCGAAACTCCATTTGATGTTGTCATGTTAACTGAGACTTGGTACAGAGATGAAGATAACTTCTTTGTTCTCCCGGACTATAATCATTTTTTCTTAAATCGTCGCCACTGTCGAGGAGGCGGCGTCTCGCTGCAGACCAATACCTCAGGTTTTGAATTGCTTCATGATTACTCAATCGTGACCCCAAATTATGAAGTGCTTTGTGTTAGAAAAGATAGCCTGATCTACTCTGTTCTGTATCGCCCGCCAAATGGTCGTGTCTCCGAGTTTATGGAATTCCTTGAGTTATTCTTTTGTTTCGTAAATGAAGAGAGTTGTGAATTATTTCTTGGTGGTGATTTTAATATAAACATGATTGGAGATTCAAGCCTAAAGGACGATTTCGTCGCCTTATTGACTTCTAATGGTTGTCATAATGTTGTTACTGGTCCAACACGCGTCACTTGCTCCACGTCAACATCAATTGATCTTTTCGTAACTAATCGTCCTGAAAATGGCATCACCGCTGGCGTACTGAGTCATGGGTTAAGCGACCATCTTCCCATATTTATGTTTAGTAAATTTGATAAACAGCACGTACAGGATGAATGTTCTGGACTTATGACCCAAGACATAGGACAGAGAACACTGGCAGAATTCAGAAGAAAAATTAGTGTCATTGACTGGTACCGCGTATTGAACTCCCATGACGCTAATGAGTGCTATGATCTTTTTTTGGACATGCTCAGGAATGCCTACTGTTCTTCATTTCCATATAAGGAGTATCGTCCTAATAAGAGGTCTAGGAAGCCCTGGGTCACTAAACGTATTTTGAAACTTATTAGAAAAAGAAACTCTCTTTATGACATTTTTATTAAAACTAGAAACAAAGAAAAATTACTCCAATTTAAAAAATTCAGAAATTTCGTCAATTCCGAACTAAGGCGAGCTAAACACGTTTATCACGCTTCGTTATTCGACGCGTCCAGTTCAAGAAACCCAGAAATTATGTGGAAGCGCCTGAACCGTTTACTGCGCAATCCAACCGAAGATAGAGCACCGAATACTATGATAATTGACGACACGGAAATTTCGGGCAAGGATCTCGCAAATAAATTTAATGATCATTTTGTTAACATAGGCAGTAGCACGTACGACAGTACGGCAGCAAATATTTTAGAAACTAACCGTGAAACCCTCTTCCTGAATCCTACAGATCCTGCCGAGGTGTTTTCCGCCCTCATTAACATTAAAAATAGCCGAAGCCGTGACTGTGAGGATCTCTTAATCCAACCAATAAAATATGTAATAGATCTCGTACTGCCCTGCCTAACCCACCTATATAATTTGATACTCTCGTCTGGCGTATTTCCCAATAGAATGCAAATTGCGAAAGTGGCAGTCCTGTACAAAGGTGGAGACAGAAATGACATGAACAATTACCGGCCGATCTCTATTCTTCCTATTTTTTCAAAGCCCGTCGAGAAAATCATATATTCGCGTCTTATGCATTTCTTCGAGCAACATTCTTTATTGGCGGAGTGTCAGTTCGGTTTCAGAAAGAACAGGTCTACTGAAACTGCTTTGCTTGTCCAGAAGGAGATAATATTAGAAAATTTTGAAAGTAAACTCTTAACCCTAGGAATATTTATAGACTTCAGTAAAGCATTTGACCGGATAAATCACAAAAGTCTTTTAGACAAATTAGAATGCTACGGAATTCGAGGTGTTAGTTTATCACTCATTGAATCATATCTATGGTACCGGAATCAGTACGTTCAGATCAACTCATACACATCATCCACGCAGCAAATTTATTCAGGAGTGCCCCAGGGAAGTATTTTAGGACCCCTTTTGTTTATTGTGTACGTTAATGACATCATAAAAATTGAAGCCGCTGTTAAATTCATAATGTACGCTGATGATACAAGCATATTTTTCACCGACACTCGAGAAGATGTGCTTGCATCTAAGGCGAACGTTTTTTTAGAAAAGCTAAAGACGTGGATAGATTCTAACTTTCTTGTAATTAATACCGCGAAAACAAAGGCTGTATTGTTTCAATGTCCAGGATCGCGTGTCAGATTGACAAATGATCTACTTTTCGGATCATGCCAAATTGACTGTGTTGAAAATGTCAAGACTGTTGGTGTTATTTTTTCAGAACACATGTGCTGGAATAACCAGGTAACACATATCCATAAAAAACTTTGTAAGGTTGTTGGCATATTGAATAGGTACAGACATACGCTCCCAGTTCATATTAAAAAGTTAATTTATGACTCCCGCTTTCAATCTGTAATTTGCTACGCTCATGTAGTATGGGGTACGACCACTATGCGAAATGTCAATAAGCTGCGACTGTTGCAGAAAAAGGCGCTTAGAGCTATCGAAAATGTTCCTCGAGATTATCATACCCTTCCCCTGTTTTTGAAACATCAGGTCGTCGACATTTCCTACTTGTATCCCTGGAGACTAATTTACATGTATCAACGATCAGTAAAACAAAACATCAAAGTTATTTTAAATCTTGGAAACCTGGTGAGAAACGAAGTAACATATTCATTACGTGACCCTCCTCATTAGCGTGTTCCCCCTTCCAGGACCAATTTTGGATTGCAGAGATTTAACTACAGATTGGCGGTTATGTTAAATAAGCTGGCATCCCGAGATATTGACATACGCTCCATAAACTATCAGACAATTCAAAGAATATTATAATATCGAACTGTTTTTCTTGTGTTTCTTCTTCTGTGGTTATTGTATAAGAGTTGTATATTTAGAATTTCTGTAACCTAGCTGTGCCCCCATCACTGCTGCTTGGTTTTGGGGGGCGCTGGACTTTGTCAAGCTGCGAGTACGCAGCTTTTTTCCAGCCCCCTAGTCCCAAATGTAATTGTTTCTGACTTAATAAACTGATTGATTGATTGATTGATTGATTGAAGTACGGTATCCTTTTCGTTTGATTTTAATCCCAGCCTTCACTGTTCGTTTTCTCTTCGTTTTTTTAGACCAAAACGGTGTTGCTGTTGTCCATTGTGTTGGCGTCGCACAGCTGCAAGGCGGTGATCCGGTCACTACATTTCTGGCGTCCGTGACAGGACGGCTCTTAACAAACGTCACAAATGGTAGATTCGTACGACGGACCAAACCGAGGTTTTCGTACGTGGAGAGTGTATCCCGCGACTATACTGTAACCGATTCCAACAATGTGCGCCTCATCCGCGGACGCGAGGACTGAAATAGTTGAGCGCCTTTTCGCTCGCGGATTTTCGACGGGGGACTGACTTGAAAAGCGTTTTAACTGGCAACAGCGCTCCCTTTTCTTTTTTTTTTTTAAATGGCAAATTGTAGATGGCGAATAATTGTGTTTTAACCGTTCACTGTTTCTTTTTGTTGTGCGTCTCTTTATACCAAGTGTGAAAGAAGCTAAAGGAACTTTGCCCGGCCGCACACTTACAACATATAAATCAGGCAGTCTATAAAAAAATCCTATCCGCACTTTAAGAATTCTCAACTTCATATCCAGTCATGCCGTACCGATGATTTTCAGTAGACATTCTATAGACTTTAATTCAGCTGAGGTCTAAAGGGTACAGGCAATAGAAATAACCACATCTCAATAGACATCCTGCCACCATATTTATGTAGAATATCTATAGACTAGGATCGATAGAATAATAAGATGCAGTGGACCCTCTTTGCGGAGTCTGTTTTTTTCAAGTGTCAAACAATTATAGCGTCTTTCAATTTATAACTGGAGATGCAGTTTACCGCCTCTTTTAAACCTCGATTTGTATAAATCATGCACAAATAAATCAACATTAAGTACAAAACGAGCTTGTTGGTAGCAGTAATTAAACATGAGGAAGATACATAGAAAGGAAGACGGACAACGAAGACTTCCAATCTTCGTTGTCCGCCCCCCTCCCCCCCCCCCCCCTCCTATTTTTATGTATCTTCCTCGTGTTTAATCAAAGCAACATACTTGTAATATTTTAATCATCTGGGATGGTCTTCGGTCAAGTGATTGCCTTTAAAGTGTAGTGTATACATAGCGGTGGAGCAGTCAGCACTACTGAAATACTAGTGTTATGAGTGCTCCGTGGCGTGTGTACTCAGTGTGATGTCAGTGTAGTTGCACGCGGCAACTGTTTCCATTCCAGATGTATCGTAAGAAACAGAAAACTAATATTCAAAATTATTATTTCTTTCGCGAAAAACGGTCCTATTGTTCTTCGAAAGGGGAGAGAAACGTCGTTAAAATCTCTATCTGTTTTCGATACAATTTCTATCCTATCTCTATTCACTAGGTTCTGTAAACTGTCCAGAAAAAAGCGGCTAGAAAGCTATAAACAATGGATAGAAGAGTGGAAATATTTTTTTCGAGAATATTTATAGCCTTCGTATACTATTTTCTAAAGAAATACTGTAGACAGTGGATAAATATTTTTGTGAAGGCACGACGGTTTCTTTTTTCGAGGCAGCGCCGTGTCCACTGGGGCAATCGTCGCTTTCGCTCTTGGACAACGGTAACACAATGCCTCGTATGAAAGTGAACGTTCGAGAGAAGTCTCCCTGGTTGGGGGAGCAACAATAATAAGAGAGACCAATCCAACATATAGACTTTTCTTCGAATCCCGGCACATGCAAACGAAGCCAGGTGACATAAATCAATCCCTCGGCACGCTGCCCACTGTCTCTACGTGAACGGACTTGGCTACATAAGTGATGCAAAACGAAGACGCCGCCACACAGAAGAAGAAGAAAACAAAAATGCTGCTCTTCAACGGCCTTAGCCGCAATCATTCCCCGAAGAAGAGACCGAGCAGGTTTCTTCTGCGGGGGTTGATTGCGGTTAATTTTTTTTTTTTTTTATTACTCGTGCGTCGTTTGCGTTTCCCAGCCCTTTGGGGTCGCGAACAGGTTCAGTCCCCGTCCTTGCCATCGTCTGCTCGTCTTCTCGTCCGCGTTGATGCGTTCGGGATTGCGGTCGGTCCGCGGACATCTGGTCACGTGATCAATCCGTCCGAGGATCCGTCTGACGTGTGAGTCGGCAATAATTAAGATCAGAACGGCGGGGAGTGTCAGTTGAGCGGCCGACCTCCAGTACGCGCTCATTGCCTTCTGTGGTGCTTGGTCAGTGCGTGCGCGGAGAAGCTCACGAGATGACAAAGCACCATCGAAGGTCGGAAGCTTGCGTTGGACGTGGGGCAAACTGAAACTGCTTCTTTTCGTTCTTATTATATCAGTGAGCACACCGCTCTCACGAGCTTCACCTCACTAATCTGTGCCTGTGTGTGTGTCGCGTGAAGAGGATTCTCGAGGGATTAATGAAAATTGGCAGAGTGCAGGATCCTGCAGGCATTGGGTCCGTGAACTATAGGTGTCGCAAAAAAAAAAAGCCGTCTCAACCTAAATATTGCGCTAGGGGGCCCGACAGTATGCCAACCCTTGTCTCATTTAAGAACTGTTAAACATTTCTTTTTTTTTCATTTTTAATGGGAAATTGGTGGCGACAAAACTCGCGAATTCATAAGGATGAACGGCTTCAGGTACCGGGAGCGGGCCCCTTCTTTCCTATTAAAACTGTCAGAAATCCATATATAACCTTTGAGGAAGATAAGGGTCCCGAAGCTTGGCTCATGGTTCATCACCGCGAGCGCTACATTTGGACGCAGACTGAGCGTTGTCAATGCGTAGATAATTTTACGAGAAAAATTAAACAAGAATAAAGAAGCAAAACCAAAAAACAAACAAAAACAACAACAACAACAACAAAAGTCTAAGTTTCTGCTTTTTTAGAAGCAGAACGCACTGTAACAGAACCGAGGAAGAGCGGTCACGCAACTTCTGGAGGAGTCTATTGCGATGGGCACGTCTATTGGCGTGGCGCACTTCCACGAGATCGCAAAGAGGCAATACAAGCTTATACACCCATTTGACAAATGACACGATGAGCTAACTACCCAACCCAACGCTATGGTGGGTGGCAATAACCGAATAATTGTTTCCGGATACATGAGCCTTGTCGCTTAGCCTATATGTGAAAAGGGGGAAGATAGGATTCTTTAAACCCATGTTCAAAGTAGAAAAAAAAAAGAAATCGGCCGCCAGATATTAAAAAAAAAAAGCCTTTTCTGTAAAACTTCTTAAAATATGGCGCTGGAAAGAATCAGCCATTCGCCGTTAATCCTTATTTTGAACACCTTTTTTTTTTTCACGCTCCGCTCATTGAAAAGGGCGTCAAAAGAGTCAAACCATGACAACTGCTTTCGCCACACCGCCGTCTTTGTTTGCACAATAATGTGCCTCTGCTATAGTCACCATCACCATGGCAACAAAGCGTGTTCTGATCAGCATGTTACTTAACGCTCGACATGCAGACAGAAAGGAGGAAACTTTCCGTAGATTCCTGCTTTCCATTCGCTGAAATGGGAGACCCTCCTCCTTTCTGTGTGGAGACGCTCACAGACCGCAGACCCGCTCCTGTGACGAGAAAAGAGCGCGAAAGGGGATGGGGAGGAGGTAACCAAGAACCGGTATTCTGCCCGGTAGAAGACAATTCTGTAGGTCGGCCTTTGAGCAGCTCGAAATAAGTATTTCCTAATTATGACGAAGCATACTTTTTTGATATATACAAATATTTGATACATACAAACATCTAAAAAAAGATTTTAGAAAAACCAAAAAAAAAAGTCACTTATTGCGTATTATGAAAATGTTTATCTCATCTGTGCGTACTGTGTGCCGCTAGGTGTCGTCTACTTTCCAGAGGTCTCTCCCAAATGGCATTTTGAAAAAAAAACTCGAGATACTTTGGTTATTATTTTTTTGTTTGCCATACTTTGACATTTATAACCTTAAAGTTTATGTTCAAGTTAAAAAATTTTGGGACGTCTCAAACATTACAAGATTAACCCATACTAAAAAAAAGGAGTACACTGCAGAAAACTTACGACGTTAAAAAAAGAAAAGAAAATCTGGACGCTATTGGCGATTTTAACCGCCTGTTTTTGAACCTTCCTTCATGGTTTCGTTTTCCATTGCCAAGCGCTATGGAATACATGATTTGCATCAAAAGTGTGGCGAGCGAACATTCCGCGACAGTTTTCATCTCTAGCCTCCAAGTGCCGTCAAATTTCCCAGAAGTGGCCAATATAAGCGCTTCTTTGCAAGGGCAGTCCTGCTAGCGCTGGCCAAAGCGCGCAACAAACGCGCGTCGCCACGAATCCTTCCCGTTAGGAAGATGAACCCCAAGGATTCAAGCTTATTCTTGCAATATTATTTGAGCAAAATAATGTGAGGTTCTGTGTACTATTCCGCCTACGGGGCGCTAAAGATATGAAAGACTCATCGGACGGAGGTGCCGGTGTTCCATGGCCGAGCAGGAGAAGCCGTCTTCCCGAGTGAACCCTGTCTGGTTTACCCGGCGGCGAAAGGAAAGACAACCGTCCCGTTCGAGTGTTGGCAAACGTCTAACCGAGCGCTGGCCTCGAGGCCGCCAGCGCGTGGCACCTTCTTTTATTACAGAACTGATGTCCGTTGTTATGCCATCTTTGAAAAAACTAAAAAGACCGACAAATGTAAATACTACTGTAACAAGTATGTAGCGCCCCCCTCCCGTCCGCCCGTCTGCGGCCGCCTGGCTCGGCGGGCAACATTGGTCACCACGCTAATAAACGCCGTTGAGCGTACGCCGCTCCGGCCAGTCATCGTCCACCCTCACAACCAGGCTGCGTGTCGTCTCTCCTCGGCGGGTGCTTCGGCCCCCTTCGTCCACGTTCGAGAAAGATCGTGACAACTACACTCTCTCTTCCTTGAACGATTTATGAGAGAGGTGTGGAATAAGAACGTACGTTAAACGCTTTGCGACCTTTTAACAAATTACTAAAGTTAACACGTCTCCGAACTTAACGAATATACAAAATGTCCTAAGTGAAAATGTTAATCACCTTGCGGAAAATGTTCATTATCTATAAAGTCTTGTGCACTTTAACACGAAAATGAAAAGAGTTCCACCTCTCACTCGCGACCTCTCAACACTCCGAAAAGTTCAACCAGTTTCATCGTCTTATGAAGTCTACATTTAAAGCTTTCCCCCTTTGTTGAAAAAAAAAAATAAGAGAGAACACCATGCGTATATGAACCCGCACATTCCACTTATTTCAAAAATGTCCAGGACACATGTGCAGTATTGGTTGTTATTTTGTTAGTGGTGTTATATGTTGGTAGTTTTGTGTTTGTCATGGACATTTCTCCTTGGCCAAGGATTTTCTATGACAGTGACTGATTCATTTCCTATAGCAAGTAAGCATAGCTCATGACAAATGACAACTATCAGAAAACCTAACTAGCAAGAACTACAAAACCTTTCTAATTACTGTCACTAAATTCAGAGTCTGAGTCCAAACTACCATTGCCAACTGCGAGGATGTAGTCCCTAAATTTCAGTGGAAGTCTTTTTTTGCGTATTGGTCGACTTTGTGCTGTTCGCAGCTGAGAATATATATTAGGAGCTCTAGATGACTCAGAGGTCGAAGGTGGTGCGTGTAATTCCGTTGTAGTCTCGTCACCGGAGTCTTCAAGTGGAGGCGTCGACAATGGCGTGCGGGAACGTGCGTCGAGAGGACTACTCGTCCTCGGCAAAGGAACAATGAGAAGCTCTTCCCGGGGATCTGGGAAAACGTTGTAGGGTTCGGTGCTACTGCTCACCCGCAGGAAGGACCAACGAGGCGGATCTCCGAAAAAAACACACCTTTACTTTCTGTTGGCAGCCAACCGACTGCCGACTGCCGAGCCCCGCGCCTCCAACGTGGCTCGCGCGCACGTTGCGCGCCGGGCGCAGAGCACACGTTTTTTTGGCCCATGATGGGCCGCAGAGCCCACAAACTTCCCCCCCCCCCCCCGCCCCCCCGAGTTCGTTGACGGGGTGCTTAGAAGGGTTCTTCGTTTTCGTCAATGTTAATTGCGATGTCGGCCGGCGAGGGGGGGCGGAGGAGGGCGGGTCTTAGGCGCCGGACGACCGCCAGGGCCCGTTGGAGGTTATGTTCGTCTATGGCCGCGAGGCGCAAGACGGCTGCCCTGGCGGCGGCGGCCGACTCCCGGGCCCGGTGGAGAGCGCCGGCCTGGTGGGTGCCCCTGTGGATCTCGGACACCCCACAGAGGGGGCACAGGAGCCGGCGCTCCTCCTCATCGTAGAACTGCACCGGGTCGTTGGGATGGCGGTCGGTAAGGGTGTTTCCCCGAAACGGCTCCGGGACTTCGGCCGGGGGGTCCGTGGTCAGGGGCCGGGGCTGGACCTCCCAGGGCAGGTTCGAGGTCCATGAGATGGCTAGGCCCTGGGGGCCCAGCACGGTCCAGGTTGCGGAGTTGCCCCGGCGTCGGTAGAAGGGCCGGCGGCGACGTTGTCCCGGAGCCGGAGGGCGACGGCCGTGGTGTCCCCAGGGTGGTGGTGGCGGTGGGGGGGAAGCTGAGCGTCTCCGTCGGTGGTAGCGAGGCATCTTGGAGAGCAGAGAGAAACAAAAAAAAAAAAGGGGGCCCGTGAGTGGTCTTCTACCGGGGTTTCTTCTACGAGAAAGCGTTCATAACGTTGGGCGCGGCAATAGACAAGTTAAATTTGCGAGGATACTATCCGCGTCTGCGCGTCCATCACACAAAACCCCGCGGAAATTCAGTCGGGAGAGCACTAGTTCTCGCTCAAGTCTATTGCAACGCGCATCTTCTTAGATCTTCGTCTTCGTCACCAACATCAGGTATAGTCCTCGCAGAATTAAGTATAACCCGGATCGGCATCACTCTCCACCTGCGAGAGAAGTTCGTCATCCAATTCATAATACCGTTTGAGGTTGGTGACATGAACAGGTCCGGCGTGTCGACCAGACTCACAATGAACAAGCGTGTACGTGAGGCGTGAGACCTTGTCTCGCACTCGATACGGACCATCCCACCTGTTTGCCAGGGAAGCTGTGAAACCTCTGGAGGCGTCACTAAGTGGGTGTGTCCGCCGGAGTACAAGATCTCCAACTTCGAATTGCACGTCCCGGTGGCCACGATTGTACTGCTCAGCCTGCTGAAGCCGTGCGGCGTCCAAGCTCTCCCGGGCATCACGAACGATGTCCCTGAGTCTGCGTCGTAGGCTTCCTGCGAACTGACCGTATGAGCGAGCAGCGCCACGGTTGTTGGTCGTGCAAGTGTTTTCCAGCGGGAAAGTCAGCTCTTTTCCGAAATTAAGGCAAGCTGGCGTAAAACCTGTAGACCGGTTAACGGTTGTGCGAGTTGCGAACGCGAGCTCTGGGAGCTTTGCGTCCCAGTCAGGGTGACGCTCGGTGTGAGCTATTAACATCGATTTTAGGTTTCGGTTCACCCGCTCTGTGATGTTTGCCTGTGGGTGATAGGGAGACGTCCGCTTGTGTTGTATGCCCAATGCGGCACATGAGTCTCGGAACACTTTGCTGGCAAAGTAAGTAGCGTTGTCGCTAATCAATTTCGCCGGAAATCCGAAGCGTGTGAACGTCTCCATCAGACACGACCAGATTCTTTTGGACGTCAGCGACCGTAATGCAAATAGCTCCACCCACTTGCTAAAGTGATCCGTGACAACCAACAAGTACTGGTTGCCACGCGGACTGCGTGGGAAAGGGCCCATGACGTCGACAGCAACGCATTCCCATGGGGATCGACTCACGACTGGCTGCATGAGACCAGGGGGCTGACCACCGCGCGGTTTGGCTTTCTGACAAACCGGGCATGAACGAGCGTACCTCAGCACGTCCTGACGAATTCCTGGCCAAGTTGCAGTACGGCTTAACTTTTTAAAAGTCTTGCAGCCACTACTGTGACCAGCCAAAGCAGAGTCATGGTAGTATCTAATGAAGGACGTGCGAAGTCGGCGAGGTATCACGGCTCGAAATGGAGTGTCTGTGGAGCCACTCTCCTCGTCGTCGATCTGAGGTATGTACCGGAGGAGCAGACCATCTTCGGCCAGCAAGTACGAGTCAAAACCCATGTCAGCGTCTCTGTTGCCACGTCGGTCACGTGAAGATAACCACTCAGAGACCCTGCGACAAAGTCCATCGTTCTGCTGTGCAGCACGAAGCTCATCTCGGCTAATCAAAGTACCCCAGCGCGAGCCAGCATCTATCGCAGCCACAACATTGGCATCCTCGGGCACGTGCTCTTCGCCGAGCGGAGCGCGCGATAAAGCGTCTGCAACTTTGTTTTGTGAGCCTGGCTTGTGCACAATAGTGTAGTCATATTTCTGAAGCGTTAGTGCCCAGCGTGCTAATCGTCCTGCCGGATTTTCCAGCCGCTGAAGCCAAGACAAGGCGGCATTATCCGACTGGATCACAAAGCGCGCGCCATCAAGATACATGTTGAATTTCTGCAGGGCGAATATGATGGCTAGGCACTCAAGCTCGCAAACGTTGTAATTCCGCTGAGCTGCTGTCAACGTATGGCTAGCAAACGCTACGGGTCGTAAGACACCATCAAAGTCTTGAAGCAGCACAGCACCTAAACCGTAGCCGCTCGCATCGGTTTGCAGCACAAACGGACGGTTGAGGTCTGGGAGCTTCAAAGATGCTGTCTCAGCAATAGCTCTGGACAGTTGAAGGAAAGCGTTTTGCTGTGCCTCCGTCCAACGCCATTTGACGCCTTTGCGCAGCAGTTCGTTCAGAGGCCGCGTTATCTCTGCACAGTGGGGAATAAACTGGCGGTAGAATCCAACCATGCCAAGAAATCTGTGCAAACTCTTTGCATCATGTGGGGGAGGAAACTCAGTTATGGCCCTCAGCTTGTCCTCATTAGGGCGAAGCGATCCATCGTCGATTACAAAACCGAGCAGGTTAATCTTAGAGGTTGCCAGTTGCATTTTTCCCGGGTGAACTGTCAAACCAGCATTCTGCATGCGTTCGAGAATAGTCCGAAGGTGCACAAGATGTTCTTCAAACGTGCGTGAAAAGACTACTACGTCATCCATATATGCCATGGCGTAGTTGTGCCGTGCGTCTCCAAGCACAATGTCCATAAGACGCTGGAATGTGGCAGGAGAGTTGCTCAAGCCAAAAGGCATGCGCACAAACTCGTACAACCCTCTGTAGCATGTGAATGCTGTTTTCTCAATGTCAGCGGGCTCGACCTCTATCTGGAGGAAACCGCGACTGCAGTCAAGAGTCGTGAAAAAACTCGCGTTTCCCAAGTTGTACATGATCGACTCAATCGAGGGGTACGGGTAGGCGTCACGAACGGTTACCGCATTCAGGCGCCGGTAGTCGACGCAAAGCCGAGCCGTTCCATCCTTCTTGGGGGCAAGGACGATCGGGAAGGCCCAAGGGCTCTGTGACTCACGTACTGCACCCGTGTCGATCATCTCTTGGAGCGTCTTGTCCAGCAGGGCTCGCTTGTGTACGCTGATAGGTCGAGGGTTGCAGCGTAGAGGACGTGTATCCCCGGTGTCAATTGAATGCTTTAGGACACCGGTTCTGCCGGGGTTCTCCGTGAACATCGGCGAAAACTCTTCCAGGAGTCTTTGGAGACGCCGCTTTTGCTGGTCCGTAGCAGGACACTTCTGCAAAGAATCGCTTACCGCACATGGGAGCCGCAGAGCAGGCGTTCTAACGCCAACGTTATCGACACTGACGACACAATCCTCTCGTCTAGTAAATGGGATCAGTTGCGCGTCACTACCCAACCGGTAGCCTTTGTTCGGAAAGTCCAGAACCAGGTTCTCCCCGAAAATGAAATCTCGCCCCAAAATAATCGGTACCGTGAGACCAGGTAAGCAAACGAAACGCTGACGGCGTTTTTTCTCGTTAAACCCGATCTGTAACCTCACGGCTTGACTCGCGAGCATTTCTGGTCCTGACGCTAGCTGTAAGCGCACGTTAGTCTCGCGCAGGTTGGCTTTCTGCTCTTTGCACCGTTCAATCAGGTAGTCCCCAATAAGCGACAGACTCGCACCGGTATCAATCAGCGCTGCCACAGCTATTCCGAGCACTGTAACTGTCATACGAGGCTCAATTAGCTCAAGGTCAGGCTGAATTCGACATACCGATGGAAGTTTTGCCGAGTTGTCCATGGTCATCGCGGCCGGCAGGCGTTCAGGGGTCAACGCCACCGGCCGTACTCGTTTCCCGAGGCTGCAGGGCTGTTGCGCAGTAGGTCGGGGCAGTCACGCCGGAAGTGGCCATGGCGACCGCAGCCGAAGCACCGCACCGAGTTGCGCCGGTCAGGGCCGTGCGTCGGGCTTGCTTGCGCTTGTCGTTGCGGCCCTTCTTGGTGTCCCTCGTTGGACCAGCGATCGGCGCCCCGGTTGGCATTGCGGGGAAAGGACCTTAAACGGCTTTCACCCTGCCGTAGTCTCGATCCAGCCGGCCGGGCACGTAGCCGGGGGTCCGAACCATCGAGTGGTCTCCCGCGCTCCCATTGCCCGAAGGCGTAGGAGTCCAGCGCACGGGGGGGACAGACCGCGCCATCCAGGGTTTGGCGCTGAGTCGGACCTCTTCTGGGCCCGGGAGCTCGCCAGGCACAGGACGGCTCAAGAGCTTCTTCAGGCGGTGGCGGAGGCCGATACTGCAGCTCGGCCAGGAGCGTCTCTTGTATGCCGTGAGCGTCCCGGGCCAGTTGCTCCAGGGTGGAATACGTGCGGCCATGCAGGTAGGGCCGGAATCTTGGGTGGCTCTGCTGCATCACCCGAGCAACCCTGTCCGACTCCGACGTCGTTGGGCAGGCTCTTTCATAGAGCTCCTGCATCACCCGTACATATTCGACGAGGGTCTCGTCCGGGTGCTGGGTCCGGCGCTCCAGTTCTCGCTGGACTCGAGACTGGTACCCAGGTGGAAGAAACTCATCTTGAAACTTCCGCCGAAAGTCTTCCCAGGTGAGGAAGGGGGCCACGATGCGCCACCAGCGGGCGGCGCTAGCCTGGAACGCCACGGGCAGCACCCGCGCAAGGACGTACTCGTCCGAGGCTCCCGTGGCGAGCTTATAGGCCGCCAGCTCGGCCAGGAAGTCGGCCACGGACTTCCGGTCGTCGTAGCCCGTGTACAACGGAACCGGCACTTGGGGTCGTGGCCCTTGCCCTTGGTGTCCGTGGTCAGCCAGGACCAGGCGTTGCGCGACGGTGTCGCACAGGTTGGCCACCCGAGCCATCAGGTCCATGGACGTCGGGTCAGGCCCTTCTCCGGTCTCGCCTTGGTCTGCTGCGGCTCTATGGCGGGTCTGCATCGCAGTAGCAACCGCAGAAAAACAGGCAAACAGAAAAAACAGAACAAAACAAAACACAAAAGAACGGAAAAACACGCAATATACTACAATATGCAGACTATTCACAACGGCCAAGCCCCGATGGCAAAGATGGCGTCCGGTGGCCGAAGCCTAGTCGAACGACCACGTAGGCCTATCGGGGATGGCGAAAGCGAGAAAACCGGTCGAACACGCCTAAAACGGGCTAAAAGCCTGCGGTCCAACCCGCGGGCGAGCAGTAGGCCTCGCGTGGAGCGCCAAATAATGTAGGGTTCGGTGCTACTGCTCACCCGCAAGAAGGACCAACGAGGCGGATCTCCGAAAAAAACACACCTTTACTTTCTGGTGGCAGCCAACCGACTGCCGACTGCCGAGCCCCGCGCCTCCAACGTGGCTCGCGCGCATGTTGCGCGCCGGGCGCAGAGCACACGTTCTTTTGGCCCATGATGGGCCGCAGAGCCCACAACGTTCAGATCGGAGATGAGAAGTTCAATATTTTCATGCACAGGCTGTTCAAGCCCCGGAACAGGAATAAGCCTGGGGACAGGCCCAAGAATTGGAACAGGCCCGGGGACAGGCCCAGGAACGTAAGCAGGCCCGAGGACAGGCCCAGGAACAGGAATAAGCCTGGGGACAGGCCCAACAATTGGAACAGGCCCGGGGACAGGCCCAGGAACGGAAGCAGGCCTGAGGACAGGCCCAGGAACAGGAAGACGCCGAAGGACAGGCCCAGGAACAGTAGCAGGAGATCCTAGCACTGGAGTGCTGTCGGGCGCCACAAGATGCCCGGGGTCCACAGCGAGACCTTGACCATGGACACTAGTGAATGCAGCAGGAAGATCTTGCCTCTTGGGAGAACCCAGAGTTGCATGGCGGGCTGTACCTGCCACCCGTGCAGCAGGAAAACCGGGTCTCCTCAAGAGACCAGACGCTGCGAGGTCACTAGAGCCTTTATCGGTCATCATCATCATCGTCATCCCAGCCTTGGTCAGAAACTTGTATCGAAGACAGTTGTGCAGCTTTTGTGAGTTTCGCTGCATTCCATCGTCTACCATCAGCTAGTTGATATGTTGCAGGTCCTAGCTCTGCTTGTATCATTTGTGGTTCAGTGTATCTACTGTGAAGTTTATTCTGATGAGTGGGCTTGAAGACACGGACAGCTTGGCCCGGGTGAAACTGAGGTGTTCGCACCGCTCTATGATGATCCGAGTAACATTTCATGTGTTGCTGATACCTGTCGACTCTTTGTTGGAGTTGAGCCCGTCTCTCTGGAAGGTCAGCAGGAACTTCGCGGGTCGGCATTCCCTGTACATCTAGTCTTGACCTGTGAATTCTTCCATGCAGAAGAAGAGACGGTGCGAGCCCTGTTGTTGGATGTACCGTACGACGATATGCTTCCAGGTGGTCCCGAACGGCGTCTGGAAGGGAACGACCTTGCACAACGGCCAACTGAAGCCAAGATTTCAAAACGCGATTAAACTGTTCAACCTGCCCGTTGCTTTGAGGATGATACAACGATATTTTCTTATGTTTAATACCATTCTGTTGTAGAAAATCCTGAAACTCTCGAGAGGTGAACTGGGCCCCATTATCAGAAACAATCACACAGGGAAGTCCTTCACGTGAAAAAAACATTCTTCAGAAAGCTGATGACGGTCGCTGACGTTACCGACGACGTGGCTTGAACTTCTGGCCACCTAGAGTGATAGCTATTAGGACAATGAAAAATCTTTGACTGGGCGGTGCACGATCAATCGGACCCACAATGTCAATGCCGAGCTTTTCCCAGGGTTGACTAGGAAACTGGATGGGCTGCAGAGGAGCCGGCGCAGCCTTCACTGTCTTGTCAGTTGAGTGGCACACTGTACAGATTTTTATCTTGTTCTTTATATGTTGGTTCATGAGAGGCACCAGTAATGCTCACGGATCACACTTGTAGTTCTCGTGAGCCCTTGGTGTACTTCGTGCGCTACTTCCATTATCCTGTCTCAGAACTGCACAGGAACAACTAGCTTCTCTCCTTTGTACAAGATGCCATCGTACAGGGACAGCTGATCTCGTACCTGATAGTATGGTCGCAGGTCTGGATTCATTTTGCTGTCCTCAGGCCAAGACGATGTGGCATATCGGATAACGGAAGGCAGAACTACATCATTGGCCGTTGCCTGTTGAAAACCACCCTTAGACAGTGGAACCATGACAACAGAAACAACCTCCTCGTCAAATCGCATACCCTCTTCCATGTCAGGCACTGGCAACCTTGAAAACGCGTCAGCAACGACGTTGGTGGCGCCCTTCTGAAACTCCATCTTAAAATTATAGTTCAGAAGTCTGGATGACCAACGGGTGATTCTAAGAGGGCGGATTCCAGATCCCATGTTTGAAAGTAACGTAACCAGCGCTTGATGGTCCGTCAGTATTACAAAAGACCTTCCCCACAGATAGACATGCCACTTTTCGCACGCCCATATACATGCTAGTGCTTCTTTCTCACCAGTAGAATACCTTCGCACGGCATCGGTAAGCGAGCGCGACGCGAAGGCTACAGGAGGAAGCTGATTTCCATACTGCTGCTGAAGAACAGCGCCAAGACCATACTGCGAAGCATCTCTTGCCACGACGATAGGCAACGTTGGGTCGAACATAGCTAAAATTGGCGCTTCTTGAATGGAAGCCTTTACTTTCTGAAAACTAGCCTCAACTTCCGGGGACCAGTTGAAAGGAACTCCTTTACGGAGGAGACGACGCATCGGTTCTACGACCGTAGAATAATGTGGTATGAATTTACTATAATACTCAATAAGTCCCAAAAACGCTCTTAGCTTCACTGAGTCAGAGGGAGTTGCAAAATTCAGGACTGCATTGACCTTAGATGAAAGGGGCGCTAATCCTCTCACGGAAAGATGGTGTCCCAAAAATGAGAGCTCTTCCACTTGGAAAACACCTTTGCGGTTTAACTTCATTCCCGCTTGGGAAATTCTAGATAAGACACAACGGAGATTCTCATCGTGCTCTTTCAAAGTGGATCCATACACAATGACATCATCTAAGTAAAACTGGACTCCTGGATAATCCTTTAGGATTTTGGACATTATTTGCTGGAAAGCTGTGGGAGCGGATGCTAGCCCGAAACAAACTCGCTTAAAGCGGAACAATCCCTCGCGGGTAATGAAAGAAGTGAGGTCACGACTTACCGGGTCGAGACGGACCTGATGATAGGCTGAAGGCAAATCCAGTTTGGAGAAAAACGCTGCTCCACGCAAAGAACTCAAAAGTTCGTTGATACATGGCAGCGGAAAGGAATCGATAACAACGGCTTGATTCGGCGCTCGTAGATCCACACACATACGAATGTTGCCATCTGGCTTGCGGAGAACAACAATCGGCGAAACCAACTCAGAGGCTTGAACACGTTCGATGATACCCGCTCGCTCCAACTTGAAACTTTCTTCAGAAACTTGATCCCTCAATGTCATCGGAAGACGACGGAGTTTTGATTGCACGGGTTGAACTGTATGCCGCACCTTAACCTTGTGTGTATGATTCTTCAACAGACCCAAACATGGGCCAAAGAGATGTTCAAACTCTTCGAACCCAGGCGGTAACTTCGATGTATCCGTTTTTGTGGAAGCAGGAGTCTCATACAATTGAAATGCGTCTACGATACGCTGGGCTTCCGTACCCAATAGTGAAAATAAAATCGCCTTTTTCCGACGCGGTTCGACACACTGCAAACCGGATGCTTCAAGGTATGTCAAAAACCCACGCTTCCATGCTGGAAAAGGAACTATCGGTGAACCAGGAACAGCCAAAAAAAAACAAACGGCCGGCGGTGGGAATGCCATCGAACCAACCACAATGGAAGAGGAAGATGAAGTCATCTCGAAGGTTGGAACAAACTGAGAACCCCAGTGAAGATTGAACAAACTAATGTCCCACGCGAACTGATCGCACTAAAGGAGGACAACGCAAAAATCAGTTAACGTGCGAAAATCTCGAAAACCAAAAAAAAAAAAAGACATGAAAATAAATATGGAACCAGGGAAACGAAAAAATATCTGTTACGCGCCGGTATTCCAAACCACTGGACCGGGACGCGGAGCGCTGCCAGCTACTCGAACAAGGTTACAAAAATTCAGCTCAAAATAAAGAAATCCCATCCTCGTCGCCAAACTGTACTATTCCGCCTACGGGGCGCTAAAGATATGAAAGACTCATCGGACGGAGGTGCCGGTGTTCCATGGCCGAGCAGGAGAAGCCGTCTTCCCGAGTGAACCCTGTCTGGTTTACTCGGTGGCGAAAGGAAAGACAACCGTCCTGTTCGAGTGTTGGCAAAACGTCTAACCGAGCGCTGGCCTCGAGGCCGCCAGCGCGTGGCACCTTCTTTTATTACAGAACTGATGTCCGTTGTTATGCCATCTTTGACAAAACTAAAAAGACCGACAAATGTAAATACTACGTTCTGCCACTTCGCGCCGGTTCGACGATGCCCAGAGTGTGTCCAAGTGAAACCATACCTCCAAATATATGTTTCATAATTTTTCTGTGTAATGCGCCATCTTTGCAGGAACGATTGGGCCGGCGTTCCGCGAAACACCGTGTAATATACCTATTTAAAAAATAGTCACACCAAAATCGGCGGGGGGCAATGCCACGAGGGCGCCACACTATTCGGTGCACCAGTAGACTTCCGGAAGTGCATTTATTTCTTCTTCAGTAACACACAGGGATCGGGTAAGAAGATTTTCCTCCAGAGAAGTATCACTAATACATTTCTAAGAACCTTCGCGCATTCGAGAAAAGTAGTAAAAATAACAAAAAAAGACGCGTAAAGAAAAGAGAAAAATTGGAAGCCCGAAGGGTTACTCCGTTTGTTTTTGAACAAACGTCGCTCAGTACGGTGCACGCACCCTGCAAATTAATCTTAGATAATGTTGAGGGATACAGGAGGTAGCCTATAGTGGGAAATTTCAAGTTAGGTACATGCATATTGCCAGAAGTTATTACAAAGTTAAATAAATATACAGGTGCGGTTTGTTAAATTTTACTAAAATCCTCTTAACTTCTCCGGGGGCATTTTACGAACATTATTCACGTGGCACGCGTAACTAAAGTCATGACACCCGCCACCACTGTAAAAAAGAGCAAGAGAAAAGGTATAACAAAATATTAGAATACTCATTGCTGCAGAAAAGGTTTAGAGATAAGCGAAGTGCCATTCACAGTCGCCGAAAGCTTAAGAAAGGAAAAGCATGGCTTATGATGGTCATGCCCTCTAGCATCGTTATTGGTTCTACGGCGTTTAGGTCGGCTAACGCCGCAATCTAATTGGCTGTGGAGAAATAATGAAAAGCTGCGGGTAGGTCAATCCCCGCGTTTCTCAAGAGGTCGCGGATTGTAGTCTCTGTTCTGGTAACAGAGTCTGCATTACGTTCTAATCATTAGCTATGCCTAAATTTAGTAAGAGACGGTTCAAAACATAATTGGTCGTAAGTGGAATGACTGAAATAATAACAATAAAATACTGCGAGTAGATCCCGGCAAAGAGCCCCTCTTTGATCTACGTTCTGTGCCGAACACCGCTTTCTCCTGGAAAAGTATGTTTTTTTTTTGGAGGGGGGGAAGGGGGGGGGGGGGGGGGGTTTCCCCCGTTTACCGTTGAACTTGGGTATTTAGGCGTTTTGAAACAAGACCTCATAATCTGTTCTCCAAGACAGTTTAAGAAACGAGGGCCGTTGGTTATGATGTTCAATATTCTCTTCGGGATTCGTTTTTCGGCGTTTTTTATGGGGCTAATGCCTGAAACTAATAAAAAACGGTAATATTGTAATTTGTTCAAATTAGAAGGGAGAATAAGGATAGTCATCACATTAGTACTATCTTTGCAGGCAGTAAATGTAAAAACACTCAACTCGAAAATTGTTTTATGAGATTGTTTTATTTCTATAACATTACATTGACGCAGTATCCAAATCGACATTCCTGAAACAGAAAGATAAACATGATTACGATCAGCCATCATTTAAAATCGCTCGCCTATGTAACGACACTTTACAAACCGAAAGAAAATGTTTAGGTTTCTAGATTTCTAAATAATATTCGCAATAATCAAAACAAAAAAAAAAGTTTTTTTTTTGTTTTTTTTTGTGCAGCGTGTTATGTTCGGAGAACATAGACGATGTTTTCCACAGAGGGTGTTCGCACCATCTCAGCCCACCATGCCGAGGGCCTTCGGCTTTTCAATATTACATCTTGGAGGAGGCAAGCTGGTTATACAAGAAAACCGGAAACATTTTAACGTATCTCGCACTCCAATTCGTTCTTTCGGCGTTCACCTAAAGAATTGGTGGTTAAATATTTCATGTACATTTCAAGCAGCGGTGATAAGGGGGCTTTCGTTCATTCTTTTTATAAAATGAAAGCTCTCTCGGGCGTCAAAAAACTGGATCTCCACTTGGTGGCGTTTGCCATTAAATGGTCTATATTTCAGTGGGCAATCGTCGCAGGGGATACCGCAGCTTCGCTGTGTAACCACCTCCGCAGCGTGTTTTATGGCCTTTCTGGTTGTCCATTTTTTTCTGTTTCTTTCTTTTGTTTTTGGAGGGGCGGCTGGAGGAATTTTCGCAAAACGAAACCGCGTTGGTGAAGTCGCGGGCGCAATGTCGGATAACGACAAGCTCTACTAGCCGTCCTCTGGAAGTACGTGCAAAAATCTCGACAAGGTTGGGAAATATTGGACTGGACATATGGAGAAGGAAGATGTGTTTCAGCCCCTGGAGCGCGAGCTCTTGACCATAAGTAGGGTGTCTCCTTCAAGAGCGTATCCTCCAAGCTCCCCGCACTAGAAAGTTCGAACGGAAACTCAGGGGAGCCTTCATTTATAAATCTACTTTTACCTTTAAGAACTTCAATCCGCTAACTAACGAGTCAGCAGTATCCATGATTTGTGATCTTTGGGTGGAAAATGTGCTTCCATAAAATAAATATCGCTTTGTGCGTAGCTCTCTCGTTGCGACCAACGCAAACGCCGGTGAAAAAAAGATGCTAGTTCACTGCATGGTTAGAGTATAACAAGATATGCCAAAAGCAGAAGTGGAGGAGCAAGTAGAAAAATAACATTGAAGATTGCGCTCACTAGCTTGCTGCATGTCACTACTCAATGAGCTGTAATTCTTCTGTCACATCTGCTCTTCAAAAAACGGTTTTAAGTAGAGAAACCGTGGGGAAAAAATTAAGGCTTGAATCAACGCTGTGAAGCTGGTTGGGGAGCGAAGCTGTGGAATCCCACTGCAATATAGACCCTTTTATGGCAAAGGACACCAGCTAGGTGATGCTCCAGTCTTTGACACCCCAGAGGATTCCGGTTCATAAAAAGATTGAACAAAGGCCACCTTAAGACCGCTGCTTGAAATGTAGATGAAACGTTTTACCACGAATTCTCCAGGAGAGGTGAACGCCGAAAGAACGAAGGAATGCGAGGTCTGTTAAAATGTTTCGAGTATTTTTGTACACCAAGTCTCCTCCTCCAAGATGGAACCGCCTAAAGCCCTCGCTAAACCTCCAACTTTGTTGTCCGTGTAAGATTTATGCTTTCTACCCATGGTGACATAAGCAAGCTCAACAGGCTTGCAAAGACTGTGTGACCGGAAGTCGCTTGGGACGCAAACGGCAGTTCATGTTCGTAAACAGAAAAAGGGTGTAAACCAAATGATTGACGAAAGAAAAGTAAATGCAGAGTATCAAAATTTTTTATACATGAAGGACTTCGTACGCTGCTGTTGCCGCGGCAACTTATGCAACCGCACTCGTTACCGGGAAACGTATGCGGGGAGCGGCACGTGCTTCACATAGTTAGCGGAACTGGTGACGCCGCTCCGCACTTCGTACTCTACCGTGGCCGCAGCAGCTTATGCAACCAGAACCTTTACCAAGAAACACATGCGGTGAAGCCTACGTACTTATCATCTATCATGCGGTTTTGACACTTGTTCTATGGTTTTCTTATTGCCAAACTTGTCAAAACCCCGTGATAATAGATAAGGAGCGCGCGATGGTTTTCCGTCTGAACAAACGAGGTTTTTAGACCCGCATCCAGAAATGAAGATTTTAACTGCTTAGGGGAACCTGAATGTTAGCGCGCACATAACACATTCATTTCAGCGCGCTGCCCAAATTCCAGCTTGTAACAAAAACAAACAAACAACAACAATCAATCAATCAATCAATCAATCAATCTTTATTATACAGTGCCCAGGAACAACCCTGAGGTCTTGGTGCTGGTACACTGGTGGATAAAAAAAAACAAAAAACAAAAAAACACACTATACACATCTCCGCAGAAAATAAGATACATTTTTAGCATAATACTAGGCAGTGCACGAGTAATTAGTACAATGAAATAAAAACGAGGCAGTAACAGTAGAAACGGAACACAAGACCGAAGGACAACAACTGCACCACCAGAAAACACGACATGGAGATGACGACATTCAGACATAACAAAGCAATTCAGCAATGCTCATCCTACACGGGCAAGTTTTTAATAGAAAGGACAAACGTCCTGTAGCAAGGGTTGAAAATATCAAGTTTTTCAGAGTAATGATTCAAACGCTGAGCCATTCTCACAATTGGGTTTACCGGACTAAACATTCTAGAAACATAAAAAGATGACAGAAGACGAGTAGGCACACGTGGGACCCTAAGGCACAGTTCAGATAACAGGCTCGGAGAATTGATGAGTCCATGCAGCGTTTTAAACAAAAATAGTAAGTCCGCGTTCTCCCGACGCCGGTGCAAGCTAAGCAAACCAACACGCTCTAACGCAGACTCATATGTTAAACAGTGAACATCCTCCTTTATGTAGCGATGTTTAAAGATAGAAACAAACTTTTTTTGCACACGTTCGATCTCCAAGGAGTGACTTTTAGAAATTCCATTCCAAACAACTGAGGCATATTCTAACTGTGACCTGGATAGCGAGCAGTATAACGTGATAAAAGCCGTCGGGTTTTTGAACTCCCTGGTTAAGCGAGAGGCAACACCCAACATTCGCAAAGACGAGTTAACCAGTTTACCAACGTGATCAGAGAAACGCAACCCAGAATCAACCATGACTCCGAGATCTTTCATTACACTTACTCGAGACAAAGTCTCTCCTTGAATATTATATGCAAAAGAGATATTGTGAGTTTTCCGAGAGAGCGTCATGACCTTGGTTTTGGACGGGTTCAAGAGAAGGTCATTTTCAGAGCACCATCGGTAGAAAGAACATGCATCTTCCTGGAGCTTAGCACAATCACGTTCAGTAACTATTTCTCGATAAATTTTTATATCGTCAGCATATTGCAGGAATGAAGAATTTAAAACAGCAAAAGAGACGTCATTTACGAAAATTGTGAACAGAAGGGGTCCTAAAACAGATCCCTGAGGAACGCCAGAGCGAGTCCTGTACAACGAAGAGTTCATGTTGTTAACCCGGACATATGCCTCTCTCTCTGACAAGTAGCTTTTTAACCAGTCATGTACTGAGCCACATACTCCATAGGAGGAAAGTTTGGATAAAAGAATAATGTGATTGACTACGTCAAAAGCCTTACTTAAGTCAAAGTAGACAACGTCCAACTGACCTCTGTTACATATTACACGAGATGCAGCAGACATAAAGCTAACGAGATTGGTAGTTGTTGATCTGCCGCTCATAAAACCATGCTGATTGATAATTGCTAAGTTTCGAAATTTGAAAGACAGGAATTGATGAACTACCATTTCAAAGAGCTTAGAAAATGGAGAGAGAAGAGAAATAGGTCTATAGTTACAAATATCACCTTTTTTTCCCGACTTTAAGACTGGAACAACAGCTGCGACTTTCCACGTTTCAGGAAAGGTTCCCAACCTTAACGAGTTGTTAAATATAGAGCACAGTACCGGCGTGAATATGTCGTGATACGTTTTGAGAATCGCAGAGGGAATGCCGTCGGGCCCTACTGATAATGTTGCTCTCATTTTCTTAATACAGGATCGTACGGACTCTTCATCAACATTAATGCAACTTAACAAGTCACCAAACCCATCTAAGTGAGGCAGCACAGGTGCAGAACGCTGCGTACTATCCCTGTAGACGGACCTAAAATGCTCAGCAAATAACTCAGGCACGGACTTCAAATCGCTCTCGTGATTATCCAGGACAATCTTCGACTCGATATGCCTCCCAGAACGTGAATTAATGTACTTCCAGAATTTCTTCGGATTATTGACAAGATCTGATTCCACTGAGCAACGATGAGCCTGGCGGTCGCGATCCAGGACCGTCAAAAAAATGCTAATAGAAATGTTCCTGAGTGAGAGAGAGAGAAAGTTGTGAAAAAAAAACAACAACAACAAGAACTCAGAATAGGGGGTGGGGGCACGTAGATGGTAATGTGATCCCTGTGCTCACGTGACTGCGCTGACGACGTGCAAAAAGGCACCCTTTGTTCACCTTGTGTTGGGTGGTTGCGCAACTGCCTGGGTTCATTAATAAGCAATTGCGCAAGAGCTACAATCTTGAAATGCCCCAGTCTGGTGCTTTTAAGCTGACGATGCGCACCGGCACGAACAAGGTGTCATAAGTGAAGTATTTTCGGTTATCTCGAGAACGAGGGACGTCACTGACGCTGGCGAACTTTGATGATCCCAGATAAGCAGACGGTGCTCGCCTACTTTGATGTACTGCCAGCAGATGGCGCAACACGACAAACGCGAGGATGTGGCGCCGGCGGAGCCTCGACCGACCATCTCAGTGCAACAATGCTAAGACCAAGTCGTTTGCTTCTTGCGCAGTAGTTACTGTGACGTCAGAAAGATGCCGGGCTCTGTTTGGCTCTGATTGAAGGATTGTGGGTAGACCTCAGATCAAGCTGCTTTGAGGTCTACCCACTGTCCTTCAATCAAAACGAATCAGAGCCCGGCATTCTGACATCACCACAACCTAAAGCAGACGAACTTGCGCTCCTCATAGGTGTCAACGGGGCCATTATGGCACGTATAAATGCAAGCTGCCACGGTGGTCTGGTAAGGAAAGCTTGAATGCTTAAGCATACTAGTCAAAATATTAGAAAAATGGACATTACAGAGACTGGCGTCTCGCTGACGGAAACGTAATAATATTTTTTTGAAGATTTTCTGCTAAAACTTTGACTCAGCTCGGCTCCCCCTGCTGGGAAGGTCGGCGCGTGTCTTCGGCGCCGGCGGGAGGTAGGAGCCCATCGCAGATTCCTTACCGTTCACGAGGTATTTGAGCGCGTTTAAGAAATTGTAGGTTTTAAAATGTTTGCAGGTACATAGGCCAGTTGGCCCGAAGAGATAGTTGTGAAGATGCGCCCACGATGCCTTTGGCAGGTTTGTAATTTTCTCGAGGAACAAGTGATCCTTGTTTACATCGAAGGGCTCAGAAAGGCATGTCTATCCCGTATAAGTAAATTTCGAGAAATACGGCAGTTAGCCCTCGGTGGTGAAACTTTTAAAGTACGCGCTACTTACTGCGGGTTCTCAAAAACAAGCTAAAACAATAGCGAAGCGGAGGCAACATACTCCGCCCGGAAGTTATGTTGCGTTTGTTTTTGTTTACCTCCGTAAACCAGGTAGAGCCCACCATTTTCACGGAAAATATAGAATAGAGTCGCTGAGATATTACGGAACTCAGGGCGTGTTTCAGTATGTTCACGATTCTTGCTTAAAATAAAAATGTTGCTTGGCGTTTCTAATTGCACATGATGCGAAATGATTGCCTGCGAAGGAATAATAAGAAGCTCGTTACTTGCCATGCCCTGCGTTTCTCAAGTTGACTGTGACTATGCTGGAACATTGAACAAACACTATGGTCAATCTGAATCACGTCCTCCAGCTGGTCTAGGTATATCGCGAAAGCCCTCAGAATGATGTTTTCTTTACCTCACAGGTGATACGTTTTGGAACCTATGTTTTGTTCCTGCTTTAATTCTGAAAGTGCTTTGCGCTGTGTCGCGGGGTCAAGTGCAAGAATAACGTTTTTACGTCAGGCCAGCGCACTTGGCCAGCTTACGAACTCTAATATTTCTTTTCAATTTAAGTGCAGATTATAGCCGAGAAGTCGTTGAATTCATTGGTGCTACCGATAGGCAGTCGCTGCAGCCGCCTTTCTAGAGAAGCTGTTGTGTGGAAAATAACTGGCTTCACGAGGGCACCGATGGTATCTTCGAAGGGGCCTTGGAGAACCAAGTTCGGTGGGATGGACTGATGAACCGCTGACTAACAAGATTGTCGAAGTGCATCCGGCGAAGCTAATGTTACGCGTTGCAAATTGTGCTTTCCTCCGTGTACGGTGCGAAACTGAGATAGAGGAGGACACCAGAGAGCGAAGGGACGTCATGGCGGCGAGCACCCCGTGGGACGGCGGCGAGCTCCCCGTGGAACGCGACCGCTAGCTGTCTTTGTTTTTAGTCACTATTCGAACGCATTCCACCAGTGAATAGTTGCAAATGAAGTTAGCCTTTTCGTATACTGATCATTCCAATCAAAGCTGGGCGCCCTGACATCCCCGCACGCTCTCATCTCGGTCTCTTCCTTTTCTTTTCTAAGGATAAACCAAAGCTGGGGATCTGTACGCCAGTGAAGTGGGAGCAGCGTTCCACAACAGTGCTGCATTTGGCTGGACTAACCACTAGCGATGTGTTTGAGAGACGCATCGCCTCTTAATTTATCTCAGGGCTGAAATTTGTCTTCGTTGTTTGCTCGGGTCACAAGTTGTAGATGCAACTGTTGTTCGCCTAAGTTGACGCTTTTGGAGTTCGCATTGAAGTGGAACCACGGGACGTAGACGCATGCAGCTGCGGTTTATTTTTCAATCTCTCCTTGTGAACACGCACATACTAAAATTCTTCCATATGTTCGAGGAATAAAACAAACAAAACAAAAACAAAAAACATAAACTGATTGTAAAAGGTTTTACTACCTGACTGAGCTTGATGGCCTCGTTTTATTTTATACAGATTGATATTTCCGCTGGAGTGCACATGGAAATTGATAAGTGAATACAAATGTATGTGAGAGGTTCTCCTTTCTGGTACACCCATAGCTGGAGGTTGTCGGGAAACTCCGAAATGCCTACTCTTCACTTTTAATTACTGCCCACCTTAGCACAAGGTACAGGTGAAGGATCACCCAAAAAATACGTCGCGTCACTGAAAATGTAACGTGCAATTCAACTGAAAACGCTGAAATACAGATACGTGGTAAAAACGACGAAAACTTTGGGTATTCCTTCGAAGGTTAAAGAGTAACGAAAAAACAGATTAATAAAAAAAGTCTTAAAATAAATCTGTTTAAACAGAGATATACCGACATATGGTGATTCAAGGAACTGTTGTGACTCGTTTGTAAATTTTATATCAGAATTTTTCTTACAATGTACGAATAATTACCAAGTAGCCTACTGCTTTTGTGAAAGTAAGCATAAAATTAAGCGAAGTCCCCAAAAGTGACGGAAATACCTCCCGGAGCGTCACCTCTGTCTTCCGATTATGAAAGTTCAAAACCTTTCATAAAAGAAGTCGTATAAAGGAGTTGATTATCAAGAAGTGGCATGGTTCATGCAGCATTAATGTTAAAAATAAATGAATGCAGAACACATAACGTACGAATCGTTTATCCCATTGAGAGCAAACCATCCCGTCGGGTGCCTGTGGATCAGTCGGAGATGTTTCCCGTAGGTCATGTTCATTTAGGTTATTGGATACGACCTCGTCGCAACACTCCACTTTGCACGTGTGCTGATTGCGTAGCCACTGGAGTAGACAAAAGAAAAAAAGAAATATGACGCAAACATTCCAATATTCACGACTGTTTAAGAACCACAGAGCGTAGGTTGTTACCGGTTCATTTCTTTCTTCCCGATTCGGTCCTCGGATTGCGTATCTGCTAATGCCCCAATTCGATTGGCTGCGACGCAATAATGAGATGCAGAGAACTCGTCATGCCTAACGTCTCTTAACCTGACAGAAACTATTGTTCATTAATCTCTAAGCTGGCAGTACGGTGGAAGCTTCCCTGCTTTTTGAACTGGTCGTGTCTGTCTTCTGCCTTGTGATCACGCTGACGCTCATGCTCACGCGAAGATCGCAGGTTCAGCTGATGGAAGGGAGGTGGTTGATTGTTCCGGCGAGTGCGTAGCTCCCACCGCACTGTTAGCTTCGGCGTGAACGAAATATGCAAATATATAAATTTAAAAAAAAATAATTCAAAGGGATACGTGTCCCGAATGGTGACGGGTGCTCCACAAGATGCGTATATTTAACCAAACTAAAGCTCGTCCGACACGACGTTGGGGGCACAGTTTACGGGGCGCCCCAAATGACACCGTTCTTTTGTTGCCGGAGACCAATGAGAGCGCCTTTCGACCCAAACTTTGTGTTTGATGAGTGTTGGACCCGATAAGAGGGGTTGGAACGTGTACACTTGATGGCCTGTTATTCCTGCAATTCTAACTTTGATAAGCATAAACAGAACCCATTGCTGCTTCTGAGGGTCATCCATCAGTTTAGTTTACTTATCTTATAAGCCTGTCAGTGGTTTGGAAGTCTTGTCACCGATAATTCAAGAAATGTGGAGCGTTCTAGATCGGAATAATCTTATTATCAGTCTGCAGTCAATCAGATTGCCGCTTTGACCGATAAGAACGCAGAAGTAATCACAAAGCGAGATGCGTGAACATAATATGCCATGGCCTTCGGGGCTGAAGCTATCACTGACGCTAGAAATTAAATTTTGCTTATGAGTGATGAATTTACTTTTAAAACTGTGGAACATTGCCTTTTAGAACACATGAGGTTTTATAGTAGGAACACTCTCAGCTAAGAAAAAAGGACTAATTATTTTTTGTGCTTTAACAGATCAGATATAGAAGCTTGATACCTTCTTGAAATGGGGAGGAAAGTGAAATACCATTTACCCATAAGCATGTATGCATAAATGCTCGCATGTTTTATGTCACCTTGCTTTCGCACATGCCTGCTACGTATGCCAATAACTGTTTCCTACAACAGCGATGTAAGTCTTAGCTGTATGAACTATACGCGAGGGATGCAGACACTAAACGTCAAAAATGGCTTTAAGTGGTTTCCATATGTTTGCATGTTTCATAGGAATCTGACTTCTGTGCACCAATGCCAAAACCATTATGGTGTTTTTGGGCTCGCAATAAATATCAATCAATCAATCAATCAATCAATCAAAAAAGCCTTTTTCAGATATCCTTAGCTCGCACTACACACCAGTGAGTAACTTTAGTCATTTGTTTGTGGTGTAGCTCTCGACCTCTTTTTGGGGACATGTTTACTACGTTTATCAAAACCTTGATCGTCAAGTGTATCTTGGACACCGGCAATATATATTGACCACTAAATGGCACCAAGAATGCGTAAATAAATAAATAAATAAAAAAAAAAAAACAGAGCACGCTTTCGTGTTCGGGAATGGCGCAATGACCCAACCCATATCAAGCTATGCAGACAAGCTAATTAGATCGGTATACTCGCGAGTCTTGATTCATATAACAAACATGCTAAACGCGTTTTAAAGGAAACAATATATATAGAAAATTCACAAGTACTCCTCGATTGTCACATTCGTTTTACCCAAACTGAGACTGCAGACAACCACGCTGATGTATTCAGACGCCGGTAATCTCCAGGCTAAACTCATCGCCTTGAGATAATAAATTCCGGCCAAGCGTGACAACAGGATGCTCGATTTCGAATCAAATTCTCCAGCCAAGCGTGGCTATATTACTTTTCATTTTAAGCCCAACTGCAGCTTAAGTACCATTCGACGGTGCTAATCAAGCGATGCAAAATTGCATCGTCACGCCGCTCTTGCTCGGCATCTCGTGGCCTCGTCATTACTAGATAAAACAATCACCCACAACAGCAAAGTAAGCGCGGGATAGTCGCGGATTTATCATTCATTGTGCGAGACTCATTGACTCCTTGACAGAAAACGTACAAAGGCGATAAGCAACATTTTGGTGTTACTTTATTAATTCCATTGAATCGTATTGTGCTGGCCGTGGTCAAATGGAATGGGAAACAGAGTAGAGTAGCACGCACTTGGAGTATTCCTTAAGGCTTGAAGGACCCAGAATGTGGGGTGGAGTGTGAAGAATGCACTAAGTAGGTCAGATAGAAGCAATGCTTACACCCCACCCCAATGAACGCAAAGCTCTACCTAAATTTCTTAAAACCTTCTACTTTTCTAGGTACGTCCTGCTCCGAAATTTACACTTTGGACAGATTATATGTCACTCTACTGGAACCTTGATTTAAATAAAACCTCTAACGTTTGCAACTGAAGTTCTTTACGATCTCTCTATTACACGCTCCTGCTATCGTAGGTTTCAAGTGGTAATGTGTTTGCGGCCAGACGTCGCTTTGGGAACGTTTTAGTTTAGCGATTAATAATAATAATAATAATAATAGTAATTAATATTATTAACCTGGACCTAATCACATAACCGACGTGGCTAGTTTTTTACAGTACGCCGATTTTCTCTCGATTAATAGTTCATTTTCCTTTTCTTCAACCGACTCTTTCACGGTCTTACACATAAGCGTTCGCAGTATTCGAAAATACTGGGATGAATTTAAGACAGTTGTTGATCAAATGCGGGACCAAGTTGATGCAATTGTGCTAACAGAAATCAAGGTCAGTGCCGACCATCTGCCAGAGTTTAGGATTTTAGGATTTCAAAATTGTTTTTATACACGGCAAATTACTAGAGGGGGAGGAATCGGCGTATTTATAAAGAACAGATGGTCAACAACGCAAACTGATGTCACATTTTGAGACTCGGAGAGCTTGATTCTAAGGGTTTCTAATTCTAACCATACGGTTTGCTTGCTTGCACTTTATCGACCTCCTTCGTCTAACTGCTCTTGTTTCTTAGAGGAGCTGAGGAAAAATTTGAGAGAATTGTCTAAAGAAGCACATTTATATTTGGTGGGAGATATCAACATTGACACCCTCGAAACTTCCAAAAATTGTGTTTGTGATTATTTATCATACTTGCCGAGCATGGAATCATACCTATCGTTCAGAGGGCGACCTGCGAAAAAGTATTAAATGAAAATCTTCTATCATCCTGCCTAGATCATATAAAGGTCCGAGCTTTAGATGCTTCCATACACTCCGCTGTCATTTTACAAAAGCTTGCAGATGATTATTTTGTCGCAGGTAAATGTGTTTTTTCCTCCGGAAAATGTTATGATTTCAAGAGTGCGAGTCGTTTAGAGCGGGCTGACTTCAATACTTTTGATCGACTAATTAAAGAATATGATTGGAATGAATTCCTATCATCGGTTAAGAGCACGAACTTGTACTCAGTGTTTGTAGACATCATTAGAAATTTTCGGGAGTTATCGAGGACCGTTGTATATATTAAAAAAACGTGAGCCCTCACTTCCCTGGCTCACCCCAGATATTCTTGAAGCTATCGGTCACAAAGAAAAAATGTGGAAGAAGTTTCGGAGGTCCCCCAACAATGTCTTTCTCGAACTAGAATGTAAGATGCAAAGAAATCAAGTCAATGCCCGCATTCGGTCAAGGTAAAAAAAATATCGGACGCTCGCTCGGACTCCAGGAAAACATGGAATATCGTCAATGAGCTTCGTGGCTATCTAAAAAAGAACGGAACTGAGACATTACGCAAACATTTTGGGACTGACATGGCGACAACTGTCAACGCGTTTAATATTTGTTTCGCTAACTCTATTACTGTGCGGATGGATAGCGCGGCAGATTCGACACCCAGAACTCCGTTTCACTCTAAGTCTGCTTTCCTTCCTTCTCTGTCAGAAGCTGAGTTGCGGTCCTGCCTGTTTGGATTTAAGCGATTAAGGTCGGCGGGTATAGACGGCCTTACAGTTAGAGACTTGTGTCGGAACTATGACTCTTTAAAAAGCGTGCTCGTCGTTCTTGCAAATAATATTATAGAAACTGGTAATGTGCCTGATGACCTAAAAGAAGCCATAGTTGTTCCCCTTTTCAAAGGTGGCGCACAAAACCAAGTGTATTCCTACAGGCCTATCTCAATACTATCTTGCATTTCACAGATATTAGAAAAAAGATAGTTTTGTTGGTATGTCCGGTTTTCTCGACAAATACAATTTAATCTCGCCAAGTCAATATGGTTGGTAGCTGGTCGTAGTACACTTAATCTCCTTGAGAAATTCTCAGATGTCGTGCACTCTTCCTTCGACAATAACGTGTTTGTATGTGCCCTCTTCGTTAATGCAGCCAAAGCGTTTGACACCGTGAACCACGACATCCTCTTAGACACACTGTATAGAATCGGCTTTCGGGGACCATTTCATACATTGATCAAAAGTTTTCTTTCAAGTCGTACACAGATTGTTTCAGTAAACAATGTCCGCAGCTCTCAAGTTTTCTTTACTTCCTGAGTTCCCCAGGGCTCCATTCTGTCTCCTTTACTATTCAACCTCTACGTAACTGATATTTCTGTAGTAGCAAAAACTTCAACGATTTTTCAATATGTGGACGACACCCTTTTGCTTTCTCGGCACCTAGTCTACCAGCGTCCTACGGACGGAAATGCTTCAGGCTGATGCAGCTAAATTTATTGACTGGTTTTCGGAAAACAAGCCACGTGTAAATGCTTCGAAGCCAAAACTGATCTGCTTCCGTAATCCTTTAAAAAATGTCAGTTTGACTTTTCCACTATTACTTCACAACTCCAGTTGTCCATGTTGTAGTTGTAGACCTGTGGAATATGTTAGCTCAGTAAAATATCTAGGTCTTCATTGTGATTGCGATCTTACATGGAACACCCACATGTCTAGCGTATGTCAATGGTTGAGGAGCGTGTCGTGCAAGAAGTACCATATTAAAGGTTTTATGTCACTGTCAGAAGGAACATAATGCACGCTTTAGCTTACAGCGTACTAAGGTACGGCATAACTGTCTTTTTCAATTGTTGACTTTCCTGGCATTTAAGAATTGACCGAGTTTTAAAAGGAATTCTAAAAAGTGTCACATAAAAAAGCGACTTTTCATCCAACGATAACCTCTTCACTTCACTTCAGTTGCCGTCTTTTTACTCGCTTTTCCTTCAGACTGTCGCTTGGCGGCATTTCTGGGAAAGTGATTTCAAACTCGCGTCTACCCCATTTCGTGAACTCAGATCTGTTCCACGTTTCGTCACTCCTAGGGTGAGAACTCACTATGGTGAAAGTCTGCACACATTTCATGTCCCGAAAATTTTTAATTATCTTCCAGAATCACTACTTTCCATTAACTCAAACAAAACGCTGAAAAAACGTCTGAGAAGCATGTTCTCTGATGTGCTGAAACAGTGACATCTATCTTCTTCTTTCTTTCCACCTTAGTTTTTGAAAAAAAAATCTTTTCGGTTCACGTTCTTTTTTCCCCCCACGTTTCCAGCGATTATTGTAAACGTAATTGGTAGAAACATTTTGTATCTTACTAGGAATATTTTTTTTCTTTGTTCTTGATGAAATCTATAAAAAAAGCATGAAAAGCTTTTTTTATGAAAGCAATCGTGTAAGTAGTTTTAAAGGTAACTTTGACTGCGCATATCTTTTCTCTTTTCCTTTTGAAAAGAATAAAAAGCTTCTTTTTTTCCTTAAGAAAAACAATTTTGTAAAAATGTGTGCGCGTCTTTTTCTTTTGTTTTTGTTTTGTTTGAGGAGGTAAGCTGGCCTCTGGCAGTTCGCTGCCGGTTCTGATACGACTACGGTCTTTAGTGTATTCTCGAGCTACTGTGCATATGCGTCTGTCTGCAGTTCGTTTTCTGATGAGACTAGGTGTATTCCCGCTCATTTTCAAGACCGACAGAAATGTGAACCTGCGCCTTGTGGAGAAGTTATCATCGGTGAGCGATTCGGGTTTGTGCGTGTGTGTGTGTGAGTGTGTGTACGTGGCAAATGATAACATTTTTAATATGCTTGCTACTACTGCTGTGTTTAGTCCCACAAGCCCTTGAGGCTTTGACAAGACCTGGAACTTGATCCTAACTCTCAGAATTAGTTATTAAAAAGATTATTATTATCATTATTATTATACTAATAATAATAACAATGATATTAATCATCATCATCATCATTATTATTATTATTATTATTATTATTATTATCTGCCTTGTTCAATGCGTGTTCCAATAAAAATTTATTATTTATTAATATTTATTTATTATTATTATTATTATTATTATTATTACTGAATGGGTCAATAAATGTATTATTATTATTATTATTATGAGTCACATTAGTTGAACATACGTTCAAGACAAGTGGTACTGCACTGAGTTGAAGTTATCTTTCACACAAGCTGAGTACTTAACTATAAAAATTTGTAATAGCCACATCACTGTATCACTTGTGGCATTGTATAGGCCTCCATCATGCAACGTTCTAAAATTCCTCGATGAGCTTAATGTAAGCCTCACTGACATTGGCCCGAATGATAAAATTTGTCTCGTGGGGGATTTTAACATTGGCATACTGAACTCCACAAGATCGAGCGTTTGTGACTATTTGACACTTCTTTCTAACCACGGTCTCGCTCCTCTCATTCAAGCACCCACAAGGGAAGAATATCTAAACAACAAACTTGTTTTTTCTTGCATCGATCACATCAACGTCAGAAGTTCTGGGGTGTCTGCTAAGTCTTCTGTCATCTCACAAAAGCTAGCCGACCATTATTTTGTGGCGTGCCAAATAAACGGCGGCATTCTATCAAAACAAGACAAGGAACGTCCAAGGCAGATTACAATCATTGACAGTCACACGTTTGACAGATTAATCGCATCATACGATTGGAATGGCTTAATAAGCACTAGCGACAGTCTAACTGCTTACTCGGAGTTACTTGACGCGTTCGACTATTGCACAGAACAGAGTACTAAAGTCATTACGACTAAGAAACGAAGACAGCAGCATGTTTGGCTAACAGCGGATGTTCTCTCAGCTATTAAACTAAAAGATATCCTATGGGCACATCTCCGCCGGTCACCTAACAATCCGCAAGTAAAACTACAATACATAAGCCAAAGAAACCGCGTAACTGCTGTCATACGCTCTGCAAAGCGAAAGCACTACCACAGTAAGTTCGTTGACGCGCGTTCTGATACCGCAAAAACTTGGTCCCTGGTCAATGAAGTGAAAGGCGGCAATACACGACGCACCATTGACGAAGTGATTAAGAAAAACTTTCACTCAAATATGACCCTTGTGGCGAATAGTTTCAATCACTCTTTTGCTTCCGTTTCTGGTGTATCTTGCCAGGGACAAATTACGACAGACAATCAAGAAAAATCTTGTTTAAACAGTGCCTATCTCCCAAACATGACGGAAAAAGATCTACATACGCTGCTATTTAGCTCCCGGCCTCACAAAACCCCTGGCGTCGATAATATAAAACTGAGCGATTTGCGGCGCAACTTTCACGTTTTAAAAAATGTTATACTCCACATACTAAATGGAATCATTCTCACTGGAGTTTTCCCCCTAAATTTTAAAAGCGCAATCGTAAGGCCCCTTTATAAGAATGGCGCACGCGACGATGTAAAAAACTATCGTCCCATTTCTATTCTTCCGTGTTTGGCGTTGGTTCTAGAGAAACATATTTTAAAATCGATGAACAACTTTCTGGATAAATACAACCTTATATCGCCCAACCAATACGGTTTTATTGCCGGCCGCAGCACTCAATCCTTACTTGAGGACATGTCTGATATCTTGCATACGTCGTTCGACAATAATCAATTTACATGTGCCCTTTTTCTCGACGTATCCAAAGCATTTCATTCCATCAATCACCAAATACTCTAAAACAAACTTTGCAACTACGGATTTCGAGGTCCTTTCTTTTTGTTGCTTCAAAACTTTTTGACAGACAGATCGCAGCAGGTAATGGTTTGCAACGAAAAAAGTGTTAAGGTATTTCTCAAGTCAGGTGTACCGCAAGGGTCAGTTTTGTCCCCCCTGTTGTTTAATATCTACGTCAACGATCTCGCTAAATTAACATCAAGATGCTCAGTTTTTCAATACGCAGATGACACATTGCTGTTATCCACTCATGTCAGCCTGCGCAGTGCAATAAACACACTACAAATAAATTCTACGAAAGTCATGGACTGGTTTAAAACCAATCAAATCAGAGTGAATGTACAAAAAACAAAGCTTATTTGTTTCCGCAATCCACTTAAACGACAGTGCATCGACATCCCTTTTATATTACATTCCTCATCTTGTGTATCTTGCACCTGTACACCCATTCCATACCACAATACAGTCAAATACTTGGGATTTTTTTTCGATAGCGATCTCTCCTGGAACACACACCTTGATTATCTGGCTAAAAGGCTACGAGGTGTATCTTGTCTGTTATACCATATAAAAACGTTCCTCCCAATCTCCGTCAGAAAGACAGTCGTGAATGCTCTTGCCTACGGAGTTCTTCGCTATGGGATTACTATCTTTGGCAACTGCTTAACCCTCTGGAGAACGAAAATTGACGCCATTCTGAGGAACATCGCGAAAAACGTTTCATATAATCCGAATTTAAACCAGGACGATGATATATTCTCTTATGTGGGCTTGCCGCGTTTTCTACCCCTTTTTCATAGATGTGTCATCCTAAGACATTATTGGCTCAGTCAATTTAAAATATCTCGAACTGTCCAGCGCTCTATAAGAAACAGTGAACACTTTATAATTCCTCGTGTATACACTAAATATGGAAAATGTGTTCGGTCGTATTATGTTCCTCGCATATTTAACAAATTACCAGATTTTCTTGATCAAATTGACTCTCAGCGTGTCCTAAAAAAACGCATAAAACAATTGTGCTAGTAGCAGCCTATTGAATTATACACGACTGAAATCTCTCTAGGATCGACAGGAGGCTAGTTACTGTTACCATGTGAGTGACTGTTCGGCCATCAGCCTATATGCCCGTATGATGCTTAAGTATATATATGTATTTAAGTTTATATTTACGTGTAGATCTAGGCATGCACGTCTATATGCGTTGCAGTGCACTCGATGTTGTATATATGCCCAAGTACTCATTTATTTGTGCGTGAAACCCGTGAAACAACTTTAAATTGTGTATATATGCCCAATTGCTCATTTATTTGTGTGTGTGAAACCCGTCAAACAACTTTAAATAGTGTATAACTGTCTTGTATTCGCGCCTGAGAACAATCAGTCTCATCACCACGGGGTCTAGTCGCACAAGCCGACCCTGGCTTCGACTGACCCGCCTCGTACGTGCTAAAGAAAGAACAAGCCGAATAAAATTATTATTATTATTATTATTATTGATTTATTTTACCAAAACTTTCGCGGCCTGCGTACAAAAGCCGATTGCTTTTTCTCCAATGTTACGTTATCCAATTGCTCTATATTTTGTTCAACTGAAACATGGTTGTGTTCTTGCATCGGCTCCTCCGATTACTTCCCTCCTTGTTTTGAGGTGCACCGTCGCGATCGTGCTTCTACCCCGCGGAGCAGAACGGGAGGTGGAGTGGTCGCAGTCGACAGGCGCTACCGCTCTAGGGGACGCGTAGACTTAGAGAAATTTGCCGAGAGCGTATGGGTTGAGGTTGGGGCTGCAAAGGGAGTACGCGTTTTAATCGGTTTACTTTACCTCCCTCCCCAGACACCACCAGATGAATTTCATAGTTGTCTTGTTGGCATAGAGAATGCAGTGAATGACTTACAGGGACGCGAAGTTTTAATCTTGGGGGATTTTAATGCTCCTGGAGTCAACTGGCAGCAGTTTGATGTTTTTACGGACAACTTTCACTGCAGGCAGAAAGGCACCCAGCTCTTAAACTTTTCTTCTTTCTTAAATCTCCCACAACACAACAATGTTCTGAATCACCAGTTTAATGCTCTAGATTTATGATTCGTGTCTTCTCTCTCCATTTTCTAAGCTCTTTGAAATAGTCGTCCATAAAATCCTCTCTTTCAAATTTCGAAACTTAGCAATTCCCAATCAGCATGGTTTTATGAGCGGCAGATCAACAACTACTAATCTTTTTAGCTTCATGTCTGCCGCATCTCGTGTGATATGTAACAGAGGTCAGTTATATGTTGTCTACTTTGACTTAAGTAAGGCTTTTGACGGTGTCAATCAGAATATTCTTCTATCCAAACTTTCCTCCTATGGAGTATGTGGCTCAGTACATGACTGGTTGAAAAGCTACTTGTCAGAGAGAGAGGCGTATGTCCGGGTCAACAACATGAACTCTTCGTTATACAGGACTCGCTCTGGCGTTCCTCAGGGATCTGTTTTAGGACCCCTTCTGTTCACAATTTTCGTAAACGACGTCTCTTTTGCTGTTTTAAATTCTTCATTCCTGCAATATGCGGACGATATAAAAATTTATCGAGAAATAGTTACTGAACATGATTGTGCTAAGCACCAGGAAGATGCATGTTCTTTCTACCGATGGTGCTCTGAAAACGACCTTTTCTTGAACCCGTCCAAAACCAAGGTCATGACGCTCTCTCGGAAAACTCACGATATCTCTTTCGCATATAATATTCAAGGAAAAACTTTGTCTCGAGTCAGTGTAATGAAAGATCTCGGAGTCATGGTTCATTCTGGGTTGCGTTTCTCTGATCACGTTGGTAGGCTGGTTAACTCGTCATTGCGAATGTAGGGTGTTGCCTCTCGCCTAACCAAGGAGTTCGAAAACCCGACGGCTTTTATCACGTTATATTGTTCGCTATCCAGGTCGCAGTTAGAATATGCCTCAGTTGTTTGGAATGGAATTTCTAAAAGTAACTCCTTGGAGATCGAACGTGTGCAAAAAAAGTTTGTTTCTAATTTTAAACATCGCTACATAAAGGAGGATGTTCACTGTTTAACATATGAGTCTGCGTTAGAGCGTGTTAATTGGTTTGCATAGCTTGCACCGGCGTCGGGAGAACGCGGACTTACTATTTTTGTTTAGAACGCTGCATGGACTCATCAATTCTCCGAGCCTGTTATCTGAACTGTGCCTTAGGGTCCCACGTGTGCCTACTCGTCTTCTGCCATCTTTTTATGTCTCTAGAACGTTTAGTCCGGTAAACCCAATTGTGAGAATGGCTCAGCGTTTGAATCATTACTCTGAAAAACTTGATATCTTCAATTCTTGCTACAGGACGTTTGTCCTTTCTATTAAAACTTGCCCGTGCAGAATGAGCATTGCTGAATTGCTCTGTTATGTCTGAATTTCGTCATCTCCATGTCGTGTTTTCTCGTGGTGCACTTGTTGTCCTTCGGTCTTGTGTTCCGTGTCTACTGTTACTGCCTCGTTTTTATTTCATTGTACTAATTACTCGTGCACTGCCTAGTATTATACTTAAAAATGTATCTTATTTTCTGCGGAGATGTGTATAGTGTTTTTTTTTATCCACCAGTGTACCAGCACAAAGACCTCAGGATTGTTCCTGGGCACTGTATAATAAAGATTGATTGATTGATTGATTGATTATTATCATAGTTCGCAGATTAGTCATCCATAATCTTGCATATAGTGTGTTACAGTATGGTGTTACGGTGTTTGGAAACTGTTCAGGCTTCTGGCATGAGAAAGTGGACTGCATTTTGAAAAAAGATTTTTAAAAGTGTTTCCTCTATGGCATGCAACTTTCCGATGATACTGACCTCTTCTAACATTAACAATTTTCCTGTCTTCGAACACTTTTTATTCAAAGTGTTGTGGTACGTTACTTTTCGACATACAAATTAAAAAAAAAAAAAAAAAAAAACGTTGTTTTTTGTTTGCTTTGTTATAGAAAGCCTTTCGAGATACCTTTCGCCCGAACAAAATATGTACGGTATACACGGGAATTTTACGTGCCTAAACTCTTTAATAATCTGAGTTCTAAAATTTTACAAGTAAATTCACTGCGTCAACTGAAGAGAATGCTGAGCCTTCCTTTTCTCGGGTGAGATGTCGCCTCGCGTGTACCTATTTGTTAGTATGTGTGCAGTACGTGCATAATTAGTCATCCGGTTTTGTACATTCCAAACTTTTTCAGTTTGTTCTACTGATGTGTGTGTAACAAACTTCACACTGCTTTGTTCGTGGACATGTCCAATTTCTGTAATTTTTTAAGCGGCGTCACACAAGGCTTTTGTTGGCTTTGATTGTCCCCGCACTCTTGTATGCTTTCATGAATGTGTCCTGAATACAAGTTTATTATTAGTAATATTATTATTACTATATTATTATTATTATTATATTAATAAATTTTATTTCCATCGATTGCGATGGTGGGACCCGTGAAAAAAAGCTGCGAGATGCAGCTTGACTGGTATCATTTCATTATCATTTCATTCCATTCAGTGTGCCAGTACCAAGACCGAAAGGTTGTTCATTGGCACTATAATAAACATTGATTGATTCATTGATTATTAATTTTGTTGTTATTTCAACTGTATTTCACTTGCGTCATGTAGTTAGAGCGTGCGGCGGTATGGTGCTCTTCCAAAAGGAAATAGGCCGGGGCGGGAAAATACCCTAGGATGCCTGGGCTCTGCGGCTCGTGCGTTCGCGAGAGACAAAGTATTTTAACCACATACAGGGCATAGCTTTGGATTGTCCATCACTTGGTCGTGAGCTTGGCAAAGCAGATCTCGAGCGTGCTCCGTGTAAAAGAGATGACCTGGCAGCGCTACTTTCTGTCGATATGAAGGGTCCTCGCCATACTTGCATGGTGCAGTTCTGAAATAATAATAAACAAATTGGCACGTAAGGATTACCGCTACTCAGTACTCTAAACAAACAAAAAAAAATCTTTGTTTTGTTTAGAGGACTGAATGGTGTCGTGACGTTAATAAATTTTTTTTTTTAACTAAATAATCAGCTTGCATAGCTTTATTAATTCAGTTGTACCTACTGCTGAGATACCTCCTGGGCAGGAAACAAGCAAACAGAAAAAGAAGCTGGAAGTTCAGGGTCTATGTATCATTGTAACCGCAAGTTTTTAATTTCTTATATGCAAATCTAGATTACTGTATAATACATTTTATATATATATATATATATATATATATGAAATGAAGAGCGGTCGCCCCTCGAAATGTCGTAATAAACCACGACTTAGTAACTACGGAAGTACGCATTTTTGACTTATTAACTTTCCCGGTCCATTGTTTTTATATTTACCTTACTTTACCTATATATATATATATATGAAATGAAGAGCGGTCCCCCCTCGAAATGTCGTAATAAACCTCGACTTAGTAACTACGGAAGTACGCATTTTTGACTTATTAACTTTCCCGGTCCATTGTTTTTATATTTACCTTAATTTACCTATATATATATATATATGAAATGAAGAGCGGTCCCCCCTCGAAATGTCGTAATAAACCTCGACTTAGTAACTACGGAAGTACGCATTTTTGACTTATTAACTTTCCCGGTCCATTGTTTTTATATTTACCTTACTTTACCTATATATATATATATATATATATATATATATATATATATATATATATATACATATATACATCGTACCCAAGATATAATACAGAAGTCATAATTATGAAATACCCCTGCTACGGAAGCGGTTAAATTGCATGTTATTCGAGCTCATTTAGCGGCCCCAACGGCGATTGCAATATTGTAATCAGGCGAGCTGAGACGGTGCCATACGGCTATTTCAATACCATGTAACCCCCAAAACAAAACCAGATATGATGCTCCATTACTTCTCTTGATGTGGAATTAAGCGAATCGGACGCTTTTTATTGCACATAAATATTGAACATCGGATTGAAACCACCGCATTAAAATCAGTTCATGGAATAGTTGGTTGAACATCGTATATACTATAACGCAAAATGACTGGAACATAAAAGAGACAATATATTGGTGTGTTTGTGTTTATACAGCTGGAAGCTAGACTTGCTGAGTGGGCGTCTGGTGCCCCTATTGTAGATCAGCAATTTAGCCAGTGCGGCACAACCGGTAGCCTGGGGTCTTAAACGAGCACCACGCAGTAGGGATATACGACCGCACCGATGCGATGCCCATCTAGATCGACGCGGAAAGCGTATTTGTAAAGCGTAGGCGATACGGGTCAAGGCAACGACGCTGGCACCGGATTGGCCCCTCATCGAGGAGGACGCTGAGCTGTCATATATAAAAGCGAGCGGTTCCTGCGCCGCCCGACAGTGGGCGCGTTGCGCGTGTATCACTGGACCGCGTTTTGACCGGGACGCCTTTTGACGTAGAACTACGCCTTTCTCCGCGCTTGGAAGGGGGGTGGAAAGTTGGAGGGACAATGTCACTAAAGCTTGGTCACGGAAGTGACGTCATACAGATCGCTGCCTGCTGCCGAGCATCGCGCAGTGCGCACGCGCGTCCTTATCTGCTGGCTCGCTCGTGTTCTCGCTTCAACACGATACGCTCCCGTCCAATTAGAACGGCGACGGACGCCGCTCCGGCAGCCGTGGTTGCTTTGCTCGTCGCTCTGGATAGGGGCCGAGCGCGCGTACGCACACTGTGCGGCACGGGCAGTTCACGCGACTTGGCGAAGCGTTCAAAGCAATATCTCACGCATCGGAGATGGTGGGCGGGGGGGGGGGGGGGGGGGGGGGGGGGGCTGCACGTTTGCTACTGCCGAAATCCGAGCCACGGGAATCCGCTTCTTGAGCATCCGGCATCTTCACGCGGCAGGAGCCCGTAGATGTTTCTTCAGCTGCGGCCGTATTTCTATGGAAATCTATACAGCAAATAATAAACCTATGTACCGACCAATTTTTCTTTAAAGAGCAACTTCACTCCATCTTGAATTGACTGGGGTGGAGAAGAAATATCAAGAAGTAGAAGGGAAAGAAAATAGACAGGACGACATCTCAAACTCAGGTAACTCATTTATTTAGTCCACCTCCTTATATAGTTTCAATCTCAAGGTCATCTCCACCAACACAAAAGCACGATGTTATACAGAGCAAGCGCCACAGCCTTCATCACACAATGCAAGAACGTTGACAACATTTACAGGTCGACGTTATAAGGCAACATCCATCCACCCTCAAACTTGGACAAAAGGATCGCTCCCCATACTATTCCATACACAGTTCATACTTCTGAAACATAACACGCCCTCTCTACAAAAAAAAAAACCCACACTGAAACGATAGTTGGGTCAATACACGTAAAAACCCAAACAAAGCAAAAAAAAAAGTTTACAGGTTTTTGGAGAATCACAAGCACTTAAAACAACCTTATTAACAAATAAAAAAATAAGGTAAAAATATGATATATATATATAATATAATAATAAAAATATAAAAAATAAAAAAATATATATATAATACAATATATTTTCTTCCCTACCCCAGTCTCAGGTTAATTCACCATGGTTAATATTCACCAGCTCGCCTGCACCCTTACGATTTTTTCTAACTCCACTCCATTTTTACAACTTTTGGGTTATGATCTGCTTAGTCGAAGTCGGCGACCCTCAATCACGAGATGTAATTAGTTTTTCTGTAGTGTGTATAGTTTTGTAGATATCACGAATCCAAGTATCGTTCCGGCGGCACGGCGAAACCAAAACTACGGGCTGAAGCAGCTTGGCAACACTGATATTAGTAGCGGGTCGTCGGCATGACCTAGGTTTCGTCCCGCGCTCCTCAGCCGACGCACCGACAATGTCGGCTCAGTCGCACGCGGAGTTTCAAATCAGAAGGTTAATTGCACATTTTCTTTTTTTACAGCTTCACTTTGTTCATATACACCAAATTTAGTAAGTTTCAGTGTGTAGTTATGAATTTGCCGGCCGAAAAGCGAAGCCGACTGCTATAAATATGACGCGGTCAGGGCCGGCGCAGCGTGACTGTATTTGTTTCTCGCTCGCAGACCGAGAGAAAAAGAAATAATAGGAGATAGATGGACAGATGTATCCACAAGCGGTGTAGGTTGTCAAAGCTTAGGTGCCTTTATGTGCACGTTAGTTAGATCAGCCGCGACCTGCTGCGTCCGGCCGATCGTGCAGGAGCAGCCGGCGGACGGTACGCGAACAGCGACGGCACCACATCCTTCTTCAAAGACGCTTGTTTCGTGGAGAAACCCGCAACAGTCAGCAGCCGCAGATCCCGGTGTGTTGGTGTCTAAAGTAAAGTGCTGGGAGCAGAGCTTCGCGTTGGAGCTCGGAGTCGACGGTCTTCCGAAGTCCGGCGAACGGCACCGGCCCACACCTTGTGCCTCTTCCGGTCTCTCGGGAACTGGTAGAACCGCAGCTCCGGGCTGCGCACCGGATTGTTGGTACAACCCACAGCACTACAAGTCGTGCTCGACATTGCCCAACGCGAGTCCGGCGAGTCTCTCCGGCTCCACGACACGCGCGTGAGCGAGCAGCACCGCTTCGCTCTCTTCCGCGCTGTCGCGGAAGCAATGCTGGAGTTAAATGAACTGCCTGGACGCTAATGAAAATAGGAGAACACAGGATAACGTGGCAACCACCTCTTGCCGTCAGTAGAATCGCAGAATGGCACGGGGAACGAAGAGTCCGCGGCGTTCGTACGAAAGCGTAGGACTAAACCTACGTTATTGCCCAGTGTTGCTTCACTAGCTCACCCGGTGCCAGCGTTGCTCATTCGCTTTCGGGCCGCTAACCGAGCCGGGAAAACATTTTTAATATTGGTTTTGATCTGTAATGCAGCGTCGGTTTGACGTGATATTTGGGCATGACCGTATTTTGGCCCCCTAAAGCGATATGAGTCATTCCGATAGTGCCGACTTTTTGAGTGGAGTTGCCCTTTAAGAAACCTCAGCACGCAAGACCCATACCGGCTGGGATGCCTGGCACGTGCTTCGATTCTCATGTTTAGGCTTGTGTACCGCCCGCGCGCCAAATGTGGTCCCTAAGAGACAACATAAACACATCAGAGAATTAAGCCAGCGGCCAATTTACTGGCTAGTCGCAATCTTGGCGACTGCTTGAATAGTCGTTGCGAGCGGACGCAAGATGTTGCTCCTGTCGCAGCGTCGGACCTCGTAGCGGCTTATAGTTTGCCTCAAGTCGCGGACAGCGTGGCGACCTACATAAGAACAAGCGTAAGGAGCCTCCACCTCAGTTGCTGCGCTCCTGCTAAGATCGCGGCTAGCGACTAAATGCGGCTGCCTTGCTCTCGTGGGGTGGAACTCGGGGTACCATAAGATGAGGTGAGTTCAACTCAACAATTTCTTTTTGTGTTTGTTTGTGGATCTTTCCCGCGTAAGGCGGCAGAGATAAAGGCATGAGGCCTGCCCCCCCCCCCCCTTTACAGTTTAGCAACATAATACAGACAGTCTATAAAATAAGACACAGCTATTGAACAAATATTTAAAAAAAAACTATGGAACAAGTATAAAACAACTATGGAAAAAATGTGAAATAACTTTAGAACAACTGAGGAACAAATAAAAACCAACACCAGACATAGAGAACATCCGTCACGCCACTGGTACAAGATATACCAAAAAGTTGAAACCCCATTCCAAACACAATATTCAGATGTTAATTTGTCGCCCATACAGATGCAATACATGTTTTAATAAACTATTCGTCAAACTTGGACCGCACAAGGAGTGTGTAGTCCAAGGGTCTCGAACTCATTTGAGTGTAGGGGCTAGATGCCACACCCCAAAATGTCGAGGGCCAAGATAGGGCGGGGAGAAGGGAGGGTTCATATATATTCGGACAAAGAAAACAAGAAGAGCGATAGTTTTCCACGTTGCAAAGCAACCGAGTTTTTCAGCGACACGCAGAGATTTACTAAAGAAGGGATATCGTGCTGTTTGCTTTTTTGTAAAAGAGCCGTTTTGTCGGGACCGTATGCAGCTTTCGATTTATCCACACAACTACTTCGGGTTTGCACCTAATGTGATTACAGTATTTAATACACCACCATCCAGCCAACTCGGAGGAATTTGTTTCAATACAACTAGATACCAAGGCCACAATCGCTACTTTGCCACTCAATTCGCTCGGGAAGTGTTAGAGTTCAGTTGGTCTCGAAAGAAATTCTTTTCGAACGGAAATTCTTACATTCCTGGTGAGTTGTATACCAGAATTCCAAAAAATACTCGTGTCTTAACGGAATGTAGGACGAAGCAATCCTCAATCAGAAAGGAAACAGAGTAGTGCCAAATATCATAAAACTCCAGAAGAGCAAAGATATAAGTTTACAGTGAAAATGAATTCACAACAGTAGGTCATTATTTATAGCGCATGCAGCGCTCGAGGCCCTGGAACGGTAGCTCGCTGCCACGGGACATTTGGGGGCAGCTTCCTAGGGTCGCGGGTCGCGTGTTTCGACCCCTGGAGTAGTCTATACGGTACTGGCAGTGTCCGAGTGATAGCCGGAAGTGTTTACAAGTTTGAGTATAAGAAGGTGGATTACCATTTGAACACGGCTAGGACGGGGAAATTTGGTGCTTACCGTACGCAATCCTGAATTGACCTTCTGATGCATTCAAAAAATTCCCGCTTAAGGGAGTGGTGCAATTTCGCAAGAATGTCAGGCATTTCATGGGAACAGCTGTACTGGTGTTTATCGCCGATTCTACAGACAAAAAACGAGAAGAATCAGAGAACTGAAATCACCACGGAGCATAGCAGTTCCTTTCGCCGACTGTAATATTCGTCGCCAAGCTCGTGGCGGAGCAGAAGAGGCGTGTCCTGCACAACAAGGTCTTCCATGACGGGAGCTCTCTTAGTAAGCTTATACTTCACAAATTCTTTATTGCATTCGTTTATGAACGTTGTTTGGCTCCTTTTGGAGCTGAAGTATGAAAGTTTAATTACTTAAAATAGAGAGTTATCTCATTATTCAAACTACCGCTACAATACTTTAAATTTTTGGTGGTTGCACGTTTGTGGCAGCAATGTTCATCTTATACTCGTAGCTTCATGGTCGATTTTAACCTGTCAAATGTTAAAATATTTCGCGAGCCTAAAAAAATTATGATTGATATTTTGATAAGTTGTTACAACAAAATAGGCCTTGTGATTGACTGATCCATCCTGGCTGCTACTGTCCAGAGTCAAAATGTTTCACTTTAAAACATTTCCTTGGAAATGAACATATTAATAAATTTACGTTCACCTGAAGTAGAACGAATCCCGCGCCTTTTAGGCGACTAGCAGCCGCTGAAAGAATCCGCCTACTCCGAGATTTAATCGTCGGACTTCTTCAAGACTAGCGGAGCACTCTACCAACAGAGCTAACCAGGCTTTGGCAGTCAGCACAGGAAACAGATGCAAACAGATGCCACTTGTCTTGATCACAAACACCGGAAATGTGAAATCAGTGATCAATGAATGATATAAGTTACGCTCCATTTCAGTTGGAAATCAAAAGATTCAGACGTAAATCCTCCCCACCTTGGAGACTTTCTCAATCATCATATCAATCATTAACCTCTGATTTCACCCTTGCAGTGGTTATGATCAAGAGTTGTGGAAGGTGTTAACATACGGTTGCTCTACCGACTGCCATCCCCTGTTGGATTCAGTTGGTAGAGAACTCCACTGATCTTGGTGAGGTAGGGGGTTGAATCTACAAATAGGCGGATTTTTTTCAGCAGCTGCCAGTCGGCTAAAGGGCTCTCTTCCAGGTGGAAGACAAGCGATTTTTACGTGAACCTTTGCCCCTTTGGGGCATCCCCTGAAGTCAATAAATAAGGAAATGAGCGTAACTAGTACTTAACGCTTGATTCTCAAAAAAAAAAAAAAAAACATTAAATAGCGACTTCTTTTTGCTAATGTGGTACAAGTTTTTTTTTTCGGCTTTGTTTCATTGGGTTACCGCACCACGTCTAACGCCTCCGTGGACATAAATATTTGCATATTTTAGTTCTTTTTATTTCTCAGAAAATTAAGTAGACAAGAATGTGCTTTCTTTTGAATGCTAATTAGAGACAGTTATCGAGTCTTAGTGTTTTAGAATCCTGTCTGCTTTTTCAGAAATATAGGCTTGAAATGTCATACTGTAAACCCTGATATTTTAATAATTACTTGGCAAATATTTGAGTTCAGTAAAGTCAGGCATTGATTTGATTGCGTGAGTTTATTTGACTAGTAACGTTTAGGTTAATGCTTTTTGGAAAGGTGTTAATATAAATTTTCAATATAGCAGTAGCAATCAAAGTTTGTTACACCCAGTGTAGTATGTAAGAGCTTGCCTCAAATGATACCCGACGAACTTTAAGTCGTTAGAAAGCTTCAACTCACATATGCAACAGATGAATTTTTAGGTTGTCCATTTCTTGAAAGTACCCGGTACTACGCACGAACACATAGTTGTTTTCACTACATATCGTGCATGGGCCCCCGCTCCAAGCTGAAAAAGGCACAATGAGAACAAATGCCTTACGAGAACAAATACATTTCTTGTATAACTATCTTTTTTAACCTATCTCGCTTTGTTTTGCAAAGATGCCTTTAACGTCATAACATTCACTAGTTTCCATATTTTAAATGAAGCAGGAGCTAGTTTGTTACAAGCCAGGGCTTAGTTGTACATATTAAAGTAAAGAGGTGCTTTATTTAATTTTTTTATAACAATTGTATGATCATTTTGATCTTTTCTATAGATGACATTGCATTAGACCTGGGTGATGGATTATTGACTCCAATTTTTTATCGAGACGTATTTAAAATAATATTTGTTGGTTTCGTTCCACTAAGAGTAACTGCACCGATATTTGATGCAAACATGGGCATTGGTTATTTATGACATTAGAAACGTCTATTATGCTTATACATTTTTTAAATTGCAAATGTCTTGCCTTCAGAAAGAAACACCATCAAGCAGCAGAATTATTATAATGAGAAGCAAAATTACAAGACACGGGCCGTCGCCGTCGTTATTAGATACGACTTTTATTTCTCATTTGCTCTAAAAGTTATCTGCGCAAAAATAAAGTATAAGATAACAAAACATTCAAAATTGAGTCACGCGGCGAATTTGCTTACCAAATTGTTAATAACCAATTTTTATTCTAATACCACACAACATGCACTGCTCCATACCTTCGCTATATTTTAACGGTGCATTTCACACAGCGAGCAGAGGTGTTGAAGTGTCTATGCATTTCTTCAAATGGAGAGTTCGAAGAACTTCGCTAATGCGCTGTGGCGTATAGCGTATAGCAGAGCCAAACAGAAAAAGAAATTCCAGAGAAGGCTTTCTCCAAAGTATGCCTAACTGAGCCAATGATTTCAACTGCCAATACGTCCAACTTCGATCCCATCTCATATTAAATGTTGAGAATGCGAACTAGGTATCGTCTCTACTGACAGCTTAAAAAAACGTAAAGTGTCGTGGGTCCTGTGCATCTTATCATCGCTCCATAACTAATGACACTGCGACGTAAGCCATCATTTTAAGAGGAGAGAAGAAACACAACTTAAGTAAAATTTACTCTCTCCTAGCTGTTCCAGACGAAGCATGACAGGTTTAGAGCCGATTATATTCTTTCAAAATTGAACTTGACAATTTCATATAAAATATATTCCTTTAAAATATTTTTAAACACTATACATTATGTTAATAATGTTACGTATAATGTATAGAAATGTATAATATTATAGATTTTATACATTACGCAATACGAACGCCAAATAACAAATCGTTAGATAAGTAATTAAAATAGCGCGAACTTGACAAGTATAAAGATGCACACTTTTTCACATGTCAAGTTCGGGCTATTTTAATCATGTCTAATACGAACCAAGTAGCCCGATCGAAAGGCGTGTGACAACATGAGATAAGAATCGAGAACATAGTTATAGAGGGAGGCCCGACAGACATGCCTTCAACGCCTCCAACCAAACAAAAAATGTCCGTGGCTTACGGCTATATGTAAAATTGTCCCTAAAAATTTGTGTACTATTATATATATATATATATATATATATATATATATATATATATATATATATATATATTGTAACAAATCAATTTTTGTTACTCTCTACATCATTATCCTTAATCTGAAAGTCGCCCTCTTTCTTCTCTTCTTCGCACCCCACTTGCAAGCTCTAGCTAGATGTGCTTCGGTTTTCTTCTGACACACTTTCCCCCCTAGTTAACTGTCCGTCCTCGACAGTCTGTCTGGTTGCGGATCTGCCTGGAAACGTAGAGGCTCAGCTGACTTTGATGTACTACAAAAAAAAATATATGGGCTGTTCCGCGTTCTTCGTTTAGGTCTCGTACTCGGTAGCTGAGAGGACCTGCTGTCGAAGCATTCCACTAGGGCCCTCGTACTTCGGAAGTAGTTTTGTAGCCCTTCCCTTTTTTCTCAATGGCCGACGCACAAGCACAAGATTGCCCGTCGCCGTGGGAGCCATCCGACTGTCCTTCCCACTGGCGTAGACTTTCCATTTTTCCGGGGGGGGGGGGGGGGGGGGGTGCTGCAAGTTACCTTTTCGCCAGAACTGGAGATTGAAGCTAACGAAAGCACGCAGGGATTCCATTTTCCATGTATTTTGTCAATAAAAGCAACGTGGGCGTTATTTTGTTTATATGCCACTACTATAGAAGCTCGTTACATGGCACGTAAACAGCGTCTCGGTAGGGATCATGGCCCGGGCCCGGAGGGGGCTCTGCCCCCCCTCCCCGGATCTCACCAGGGGGGGCACGAGCCCCGATGCCACCCCGAAGAGTACGCCTATCGTCCTTCCTGTGGTTGGTTAGCATCTGCCGCTGGGCTCTGCGGATGGCAATACGAGTCCTCCATCGAGCATGATTGACTGGACTCACGAAGTGACCACTGATTTCTCGTCTTCTGTGGCCCCACGTTGCGGGTAACGTTGACTTTTGAGCTAGAACCCAAGTTCTACTGCAAACCAGTTGAAATGAACCGGTTAGGGTACTTACTTGTTGCGATGTACTTGGAGCAAAGGATGCGTATACTACATAAAAATCTCAGTTGTCATGTGATGTTTTTGCGTATGCCTATAGGATGTTTGTGACAAGCAATTAGAACACTCAACGAGTCTGTTAGTTTGACACCGATAAGGCGCTGCTTGCACGTGCTGTATTTCAATGGCTGCCAGCTGATATCGGAAAAGTCGAGAGCTAAGTGGGGTGCCATGGCAGGTGAGCTCAAGGCGTGGTTCCCCGTGACGTAGATCTGTTCGTTCCCGTAGAAACTCCACGACGTAAGGAACTGAAGGCGTGGACACAACACGCAGTTCGATCCATTTTGTGAAATGGTCAATAGCTACAATTACGAAACGGTTGACATTCTGTGACCTCGGAAATGGCCGCAGATGATTCAGACAAATAAGCCCGAAAGCAGCTTGTGGTGGTGGATTAGGATGAATCTTGATGATCCGTAAGCAGTTTGGGATTTGTCTTTGTTGGCACGTTTCACAAGAAGGTACATTCTGAAAAACGCCTCTTCAAAAACCGCGCTACAAATATCGTTCCGAGAGCTTGGCTACCGTTTCGTCCTGACCTGGATGGCCTGCTATCAGATCGTCATACCAGAGGTGAAGTACAGCAGTTGTGGAAGCAGCCGGGACCACCGGTAACCATTGGCGAAGATTGGGGACGCTATGACAAAGTAAACCGTCTTCCGTGCAATATGCCAGACATAGCCGCTGCACCCTTGAAAAGGGTGATGCAATCCTTTGTACGATGCCTCGCACCTTTCTCTTGTTCAAGACGGTAATAAGTTAAAGTTTGTGCCAAAGAATCAAGTGTCATACTCCGGAGCGTTAGGATGTTCCTTCTAACGGGTTGTGTGAAACAACGTCTGCTTCTTTATGACTCTGTTCAATGCGATGTATGATTTCCAAGTAATATTCTTGTAGGATAATGGCCCAACGTGCAAGCTTCGCGGTCAATTTTTGTTTGTTTTGAAGAAAGGTTACAGCTGAAATCTCAGTAGCCGCTATAAAATGGCGACCATAAATGTGCGGACGAACTTACTGCACCGCGCAGAAGTATGCCAAACATTCCAGACACTTCTCTTCTTGTTCTTTATGCCGGCGACTTGCACAGGAAATTACTCTTTGAGCACCGCCTGGAGTTTCTTGAAGTAACAGAGCGTCCAGCAAAAATGGCAAAATTATTTTTCAAAAGTAAATAAATTTTACTTTTCATTACTTCCCTCAGGAATACGGAAATGCAATTAAATTACATTACAAATTACCACAGACTAAAGGTAATTAGATTGCATTGAAATTACAGTTGAAAATTAATGAAATTATTTCGAAATGACTTTTAAATTCTATCAGGCAGTAATCTGTGCCGATAAGGACGGAAGTGTTAAATTTAATATGGAGCTTCTTAAGATATAACTAAAACAGACATCCTACCGGTTTCGCTGTTCATTCAACGGTGAAGTTGGTCGTTTAATGGCTGATGTCATTGCTTCCTCCCGAGTTTGGAGAAGCGCACTTCAGTTGGTTGGGCCATGGTAGCTATTTTTTACATATAACGACTGATTTGAGATGTGCTAAACTGCTTGTTGTGCGGCCTTTGGCGAACGGTTACATCGTTCCCGAATCCATTTTGCACAAGGTTGAGGAAATGCCTTAAGCTTCTTTCTCCTGACTCGGACGAAGTCGAATCGTTTTCTCTAAAGAGCACTGGTCAGCAAATTTCAGGACATTCTTCTCGTGGAATATTGTTCAATAACACCAGAAGACCAGAAACTATCGCGCGTTGTCATGCAAGGGCCCGGATGTTTTCTGGAGAGAAACGCCACCAGAGAAAAAAGGGGCGGCGGGCGGCTCAAGAAATATCTCCTTCCACAACGAACCAGCAGCTATATCTGCGCGTTTGCTTGTCCTTCACTTAACTGCCCAAGAGAGCCTGCTTTGCTCGCTTCTTGCCGTTTCAAACTATATTGCGTTCACCCCTACACTCTGAAAAAAGGGTGAATTATTACACCCTTTGTCCCATATAATACACCCCAAAGTTTCAATTCGACGTACCCCTTACGAAAATGGCATGTCTGGACTTATATAAAAATACAAATATGGTTATATAAAATATTTGACATACCTGGCCATATAAAACACATAATTTTATATAAGGCATATCTGACCAGATGTGCCCACCTTTTTATATATTCATATCTGGGTCTGCCAAATATATTTTCTGTAGAAACTCCACGACGGTGTATCTGCCTCCCACGACGGTATATCTGCCTCCCATAAAACTCTACGGGTATATCTGCCTCCCATATGAGGCCAGATATGTCCCAATCGACTAAGGAAACCTTTATATATAGGTATTGTTGTTTTCTACAAATATCCACCAAAAGGGACTTGTCATCTGTATAAGAGAAATACCTATTGGATACTGAGCATGTACCAACTTTTATTAACCTTTACATGAACTGCGCTTTACGCCACTCCTGATTTCACTCAACTTAATTCCCAGGGAAAGCAGGATTTTCGGCATTCGCGTACCGAGTGTCGATGAAACGTTAAAGTCAACAAAACGTGTGTCTATGAAACGTATATTCACAAGAATGTGGCCGTGGAACGTGTTATCACGAAACGCAGGGAGAATAAAAAAATCACTACTCAACCTGCAGTTGTGACATGATTTCAGACGGCCAATGGAAGGTGACTGCTGGCAGAATTTCGGGGAAATTATTCTCCCGGTTGCCAGGAGATAGACAAGGCCTAACTCTAGAGGTAATCTGGAAGAGTTCCTGTAGGAAAACGATCAATTGTCGCGAAGTACGTTGCAGCGCACTTACGTTGACGGTACCGGATATGAAACGTGTAATCCGAGATATATGTTGACACGGGCATGAGAACCCCTCAAACACAAAAACGAGAAGGAAGGTGTCCGTGAAGGTTAACACGATGTAGCACAAACTGTCATTTGTAGAACCAAACACTAAACGCATCACACAAAATTCTTGGGCTTCTTTGAAGAAATCGTTTGGTGTAGGATTTTCGAATTCACTGCAGAAGCAGAATCCGCAGCAGCGACGCAGCCACACGCCAAACTAGGTCCGGAATCCACGCTTTCAGCATAGGGAGAGAGAGAAAAGGATAGAAGGAAAGGCAAGGCCAAAAGGCTTATCTTCTGGGGCATCCCAACCAGGACCTGGTCCTGAACACAACAAGGACCACAACGAGAGGATTTGTCACTTGTACCCAAGGTTGCTAGTGCAGTGAATGCTATGTGTGGGCCTTGAGCTTGAGGCAGGTGCTGTGTTCTGCCTTATCTCCAGCTTCTAAACTGTAGGCACGACACCCTACCCGGAGACACGATTGGCCTAAAACACGCCTAGCGTCTACCCTGCTGTCAATACCGAGTGAACAGGACAGCTCTATGAAGTCCAGCTTTTGAACTTCCAAAGCAGCTGTTTAGCCCGAAAGTAACCCAAAACGATGCAAGTTATACTATGTTTAACGCCCTATAAGATATAACCCACATTTTAATTTTAAGTGAAAAAGTAAGCGCGTGTGTTTTTGCGCACGATGACCACAAATAAATATATAAATAAATAAATATACACTTTTTCACCAATAGATTTAAAATTGTGTCTAGACTGTTAGGTTCGCGTTTTTAAATTTCAGATTTTTTTACAAAAAAGTTACACATAAACGACACCGCGGAGAGCACCTCTTCCGACTTTCAACACACGATGAATCGCCGACGCTCGCAAACGGAAAGTTGCGATGCCCGCACGCCCGAACGGTTTTAAAAGATGCTGCGTAGGGTACTCCGGGCGCAACGGCTTCCCAGCCGTTCGAAGGGAAAATGATTCGGGACGACGAAGTAGCGTCTGGCATCTTCAGTAAGCTAACGGTTCGTGTTTCCCCGCTAAATTTAGCGGGGAAACATGAACAAAATTAGTTTCAGTGCTAGATTTAGCGGGAAAATTCACGTCACGTGACATAAGCACCAATTCATTTTCCCGCTAAATTTAGCGGGGCGGTTTCACTGATGCCGATGGCTACGCCGGCACCATTTAACGCGGAAACGGGCGCCTAAGAGCTGCGATCTAAAATCCAATATTTTATCAACTCGCTTACCGACACTTCGTCATATTGTCGCACGTCAAACATACAACCAAATTTCATTTGTCTTTTAATCTTCAAAATGCGGAATCAACTAATTGGTCCCAATACCTGGAGTAACTTCACTTTAACGATGTTAACAATAGTTAACCAATTACATGAGACTCATGCAATATAGATCAATCAACTAGTGTCTTGGCGAGTACATATGATTTTTGGCTTGCACGACCTAGACGGGCCCATATATCATTATGAGCGGATGTATGTTTACCCATATATGTCGTGAACGGCAGTATTTTAACCTTTATACAGCGATATATCGCTGTATTTGCACGTGTATATGGCGATATATGGCCATATTTACGCACTTATACAAACACATATGTGAGTATTTGCCCACTTCTATGGCGATGTTTCTCCGTATTTGCTCCCATATATAGCGGTATATGTCCATATTTGACTCCTTATATTATCATATATGGCGATATATAAAATATATCAGGGCCAGATATCACTATTTCGTACGGGACAGCGCACTGACGTCGACTTTTACGAGAGGGTTGATAGCCGTATGGAACAACTTATTAAAATAGTTAATGAACGCGTAACTGACTACAAACAATGATCGCGGTTTCCTTGACCCTACTGCAAAACCTCAGTGTTTTCTTTGTTGTGGAATTTGATACGTAGTTTAGCTGTTTAATAAGTTATACCGCACCGTTATCGAGTCTCTCGTAAAATGTGGGGCTGTTTGTTCTGCTATAGTGCACAGTGCGTCGAACTAAAGTTTTGGGGTGCGCTATAGGGCAAAAGGGTGTAAGGTGATACTCTTTTTTTTTAAAGTGTAAGCTTTTCAAAGTGTAAGTGGTAGCAACGCGATCGTCGGACTAGTCCACCCCCTCCCTTCCATCTCTTAACTTCGCTCTTTGAGCGTGACTATTGGCGAGGGTGTAATCAAGTGGCGAAAGATCAACGCACGAGTGCTTCAACGAGCGCGTAGCTTCCACCGCACTGTCATCTTAGGGGGGAACAGAGCATACTAAAGCGCCTTTGCCTGCGAAGGGCAAGGGAACTCAGGATAAGTTCTGGATTTTTGGCAAAATATTTAAAATTTAACCTGACTCCATATCGCAGGATTGAAAGTGTGTTGATCTTCGTGTGCTCCGTTCATCCTTAAGCTGAGACTAGAAGCTCCGCCTTCAGCGTGACCTTTCTATCTTTGCTAACACAAGTGTGAACGCGCAGGCACCCGTAACCAAAGCACTTTGGAAGGCAACGGGCTCGCGCTGAAGGCGGAGCTTCTAGTCTCAGCTTAAAGGGTCCGTGACAATTTATTTATGCTCGCCAAGGTTTTTACTCGTGCATGACATATTAGAGCTCAACTAACCATTACAAAATTTGCGGCTCGAAATCAACGTCGTCGGTCATCAAAGGCACACAATCGACACTAAAGATGGACAAAAATATCACACCTATCTTTTTTTTGTGGCTTCTACAAAAGTGCAAATACGTTTATTAAAAAAACGTTTCACAGCTATGCGACTTCCCGTAAATTTCTCCTCCTCTGTATTTCTTCTTCGTGCCCGCTCCAGTTTCGGTTTTAGTTTTGAGCAGTTAATTTTTTTTGCTTTATTCGAAATATACGTAACCCTTCAGCAAACTATTGATTGGGTAGTCTTCTGACATGATAATAGATCTCCTGGCAAGACATAAATAATATATTTTGTGGGTTGTCAGCGTTTATTTAAAGCTGAGCGCAGTATAGTGACGTTCCCTCCTCATTGTAGCCTAAGACGGTCCCCAATTACTTTTTGCCGTGATTCCGTCTTGACTGCAGTTTTGTGATTATTGGCCTTCCAGCAGTGTCTTCCCTCAAAAGCTCTTCTCCTTCCGCTTCGCCTTTCGAACCCGCCTTTGTGTGTTTGTCTTTCTCTTGATTCCCCCGTCACAGATTTTGTTCGCAGCTGGGCCTCGGAAAAGTAATTAAGAAAGTAATGACTAATTTACTTAAAATTACTACCTGAAAGTAATTCATTACATTACTAAATTACCAGCGTAGAAAACTAAATAACTTCGTTACTAATTGCAGCAAAAAGTAATTTTATTACTGTAATGCGATTACTGCCACCTCTTGCGCCAAGGCCTTTTCCACGATCATCTGTGTGGAGAAGTGTCTCCGACAAAAGTGGATCAAAATGGGCGAGTACTGGATCGCTTAGAAGTGCCATTTTCAGATCGTAAAGCGATGACTGTTCATCGTCACCCCAATGCCACAACAAGTTCTTCCGAAGTAGATGATTGAGGGGAGCAGCACGAGTGGCAGAATGTGAAATAAAACGGCGAAAATTTGATGCAAATCCCAAGAAAGCATCGAATATCTTTCATAGTTGTTGGTATGGGGTATTGAGACACAGCTTAGAGCTTTGAAGAATCAGGCTTGACCCTGTTCTTGTCTATCCCATGTCCCAAAAAATAATCTCCTTAAAACTAAAAAAAAAAACACTTCTGAAGCTTTAAGCAATATTTGGCCTATCATAGTAAGTCAAGCACGAGAGGCAGCATTTGTAGATGTTCTTGAAACATGCTCGTGTACACTTTTTCAGAATCAGATTCTTAACAAATTATTGCAAAACATAAGCCTTTGGGTAAAAGATGGGATATGAAAATCAAACACGATAAAACTGCTGTTATCACTATCACAAACAAGAAAACACCCGCCAGAGTACTCATATATGTTAGGTAATAAAACGACTAATAAAGTAAATTAAATAAACTATGTGGGAGTTACAATCTCCAGTAACCTAAAGTGGGAGACATATCACAAGCGTATGCAGCAATGGATTTAACTTGCGCTACTTGAGAAGAAAAAAAAAACTGTACACGTGCAACTAAACTGTCAGCTTAGAAGGCACTGGCCAGACCAGTGTTAGAATATGCCTGGATTTTTGTGTCAGGATTACCTTGTCAATAAGTTGGAAAAGTGCGAAGGATCGCAGTGAGGTTCACCTATTTTAATTACTCATAAAGGCCTAGCGTTACCGCTATGCTTGCGAACGCAAAGTTGGACACCCTGAACGATCAAAGAAAAATTGCTAGCCTAAAGTGTTTGTACGCACTGTACTAACAACAAATAAATATAGCACAAAAAATACCTCAAGGCCCCCTTCGTGCACTCAAAGCGAACCAACCATAACAAGACAATCAGGCCGTATTCAGCCGAAAACAACACATTTAAATATCCTTTTTTTCCCGCGTTATCGATGGAAGGAATAAGTTACCAGAAGAAATCGTTAATAGTACATCAGTGCAGTCTTTTGTTGAGACACTCCCTTATATGCACGAGCATAACTTTCCGCTTATGCGTTTTCTTTTTCTTTCTCTTTTTGGGAATGTCTTGTACCAATGTACTGCTTCTTGTCTGTACAAATGTCCACTTCTGTAGAGGTCTTCACTGACCTTCAGTATTGGTAAAGAAATAGTGTTATATAAAACGTCGTCCAAATGCACCAGTGCCATCGTCCAGTTCAAATTACCAGAAACCCTGTCCACGAGTCTTTCAAACGTTTCTGATGAGTTGCAAAGGCCGAAAGGAAGACGTTTGGACTGCTGGAGGCCATCCGGGGTGACGATGGCAGACGTTTCAGCATCGGGTTTGTCCAGTCGCACCTGCCAGTACCCCGAGATCAAGCCTAACGTTGTAAAGTACTCTGCTTCTTGGAGTGGGTCAAGCGGACCACCAAAACGAAGAGGGTAGGAATCAAGTTTGATTAGAGCGGGGACGACCACGGACTCCTTGATGGACTGACTACACCTTGCACAAGCATCTCAGCGACTTGTTTGTTGATGGATTAACGCTCCGCAGGAGCCAGGCGACGTAGAGGTTGATAGTTCGGTCGACTTTCTCTAGTAACAGTGTTGTGTTTTGCATATGCTGAGCATCCAAGCACATCTTTGATGAGGTAAAGCAATTTAAATGTGACAACAATGCTTTCTTAAAGTCAGTTTCTTGATCTGCAGTCAGATTGGATGCGCACTGAAATTGTTCCAACGGTAGAGATACGGTCAGAGTACATTTTCTTTTTTAGGTCAACGAAACACTATCGAGTCCGAAAGTTTCGTCCTCAACGAGTGGTTGGAGCATCCCAATGTATTTCTCTGAACCAAAATGAATGTCGGCGATCCTCAGATTAATAACCAGGGCGACAAATTCTCCGTTAGGACAGGAAACGAGTTTCCAGAGCGAAGCTAGTTCCTTTCCTAGTTTAGCACAAACAAGTAAAAAATAGCTTCAGAGTTAACCTTGGGTTTGTTGGCCGTCAGACATACCAAGAAAGCAGTCTCGGTACGTATAGTTGTATTTTTCCTCGTAAACCTTTAAGTCATCTGGGAACTGTACCTTAGAACTGGAGGCATGGCCGAAGTGGTAGCAGAACCGCAGAATTATGTGCCAACTTTCAACCAATACGACGCCAAACAATGCTAGCGAGACATCCGAACCGCATGCAAATGCTTTGTAGTGCTGAAATACCGACGGCTGACGTTTTTACTGGTGCGCTAAAAGTGCTCTGGTCTTTTGATTCGGTGTTTAACTTGAAGAGCCTATTCTCTTGGCACCATTCGTAGCCAAGGACGACGGGAAAGACAGAGTTTAACAAAATGACGAAGTACACTGGTGAAGCCTCATCGAAGGCGGTAACCAGAAGCTTAACGCTTCCTTCAGTACTACTCGTGGCTTCATTGGCTGTGAACAGTTGAGGTGCAACTTAAAAACTATCACAATTGGCCGGTACGAGCCTTGCGTCGGTGATGTTAATTGCTGCTCCGGTATCGAGAAAACACTTGCGTCTCAATCCCTTCTATATCTAGCGACGATGGAGTGTTGGCCGAGTTGTGTCTGTGTCTTTCTTTCTGTCCGCTGTCCTGTTGCGCTTCTTAAACATTACCTTCTATATCTACTTTTCGATCCTGCCCCCGGGGACCTAGATATGCTGTTCCTGTCGGGGCGGCAGATCCAGCCACCAAATGTCCTGGTCTTCCGCACTAGAAATATCGCCTTTTTATTTCAATTTGGCCATAATCTTGATGTGGTAGACGTGGTCTAATCTTGCCAAAATGGGTAAAAGTTTGTAATGATGCTTGACCAAGAGCTTGGGCATCTGCAGTCGTTTTTTAGATGGTTGACATCTCCAACGCTTTCGCCAGGGCTTCCCGAACGGTCTTCGGCACTCCAATTCTCACAAACTTTTGAACCTCGGTATCTGCAATGGCGTCGACGATGGAAGTAGTGCTGAGAAGACTTAAAAGTTTCAGCAATAACCTCTACAAACGCTTTATGCGCCAGACACTCAACTCCCGTAGCAAGGGCTTCGAGTGTTTCTCCCGGTTACTGTCGACGACAATGTAACTCGCTGTAACGCACTTGTTGCAGACGCCTTTCGCCAAAGCAACCCTGAATTGCCACTACTAGCGCTTGGTAAGTTAAAACTGTGCCTTGAATTTGGGCCAGGACCGTGATGGCTTAGCACTGCAGTGGTGCCCAGCAGCGATGTTAGCTTGCTCAAGATAAATGTGCAGTGGTTCGCTGCCGTTAAATGGCTTCAGTATCGAGCAAAGGGGCTTCGAACTAGATGAATCAGTGCTCACCCTTGAGGGAGTCGTGTGGTTCTTCGCGCCTCTTTTTCCTTCCAATGAGGATATTCTTCGTCGAAGGTCCTCCTGTGCCGACGAGATAGGCTACAGCTGAGACTCGACCATGCCGGCTACACAGACAATCCTTCGAAATCTTGTTTCTGTTCCGTGAACAAAGCCAGCAGTGGAGCGAAGGTAATTGGTCGTTCTGGGTCCGCAGTTGCTGCATTAGCAGCACTGGGCTCACCAAGCTGTGTTTGCTGACGCGTGAGGGGCCATTCGGACTCCAGTCCCACTTCTGACCGCAAATTGTGACAGGTAAATGTTTGTTACTCAGCACGTAATTCCCCTTAATCTCAGTTCGCCCTCTTCTCTTGTTCGTCCCCACTTGCACGCTGCAGCTTGATGTGCTTCAGTTTTCTTCTCTCAAAATACACACACCAGCAAACCCCCCCTCCATACTCGAACACGCACGAGCACACACACACGCACACTCTCTCTCTCTCTCTCACACATATATATATATATATATAATAGGAATGAGTAAAGATTGACAAGTGCAGCCGTAGTAACGTTGTGAACGAAGAGGGTAGAAGGTGATTATTGTATTTATTGCATTACAGTCAGGGAAAAGGAAGGAGAACTGGCGAAAAATTGGGCCAGGAACGAGGTAATTAGGCCACTCCTGGCCCAATTTTTCGCCAGCTCTCTCTCTTCTTTCCTTTCTTGAATGAGTATATATGTATATATATATATACATATGAACGAATATGTGCAGATGAATGAACCGTACTTAATCCAATGAATTAAAGAATCCAAGTTTTCAGGAACCCGCCGAAAGCCAAAAAATTGGCGGAGCCAGGATTTGAACTCTGGGCCTCCCAATGTCCGGTCGGGTGTGCTAACCACTACACCACTCCACCTTGGCTTTCTGGCGTTTCCTACCTGTCTTATTAATGCACAAGAAACGAAATGTATCCAATCGGAGGTGTTCTGGAAACACACGCCGCCGCGTGGAACGCGGTACGACGCTTAGTGTCACGTGGTACGTGCTCGTTTGTGCTCCAGAAATCCTCCCACTGTTTTTCTCGCCACGTGTACATGTAGTAGTATTCTTTGTTTATGAGCTTTAGAGACACGGTATCATCATTATCTGCGAGAATCAAGAGCCACGTTATTGAATATACAACACGGGCACTTCACGTCATCGTACGTGGTCTCCGAGGAGGATATGAACGAATATGTGCAGATGAATGAACCGTACTTAATCCAATGAATTAAAGAATCCAAGTTTTCAGGAACCCACCGAAAGCCAAAAATTGGCGGAGCCAGGATTTGAACTCTGGGCCTCCCAATGTCCGGTCGGGTGTGCTAACCACTACACCACTCCACCTTGGCTTTCTGGCGTTTCCTACCTGTCTTATTAATGCACAAGAAACGAAATGTATCCAATCGGAGGGGTTCTGGAAACACACGCCGCCGCGTGGAACGCGGTACGACGCTTAGTGTCACGTGGTACGTGCTCGTTTGTGCTCCAGAAATCCTCCCACTGTTTGTCTCGCCACGTGTACATGTAGTAGTATTCTTTGTTTATGAGCTTTAGAGACACGGTATCATCATCATCTGCGAGAATCAAGAGCCACGTTATTGAATATACAACACGGGCACTTCACGTCATCGTACGTGGTCTCCGAGGAGGATATGAACGAATATGTGCAGATGAATGAACCGTACTTAATCCAATGAATTAAAGAATCCAAGTTTTCAGGAACCCGCCGAAAGCCAAAAATTGGCGGAGCCAGGATTTGAACTCTGGGCCTCCCAATGTCCGGTCGGGTGTGCTAACCACTACACCACTCCACCTTGGCTTTCTGGCGTTTCCTACCTGTCTTATTAATGCACAAGAAACGAAATGTATCCAATCGGAGGTGTTCTGGAAACACACGCCGCCGCGTGGAACGCGGTACGACGCTTAGTGTCACGTGGTATTGGATTAAGTACGGTTCATTCATCTGCACATATTCGTTCATATCCTCCTCGGAGACCACGTACGATGACGTGAAGTGCCCGTGTTGTATATTCAATAACGTGGCTCTCGATTCTCGCAGATGATGATGATACCGTGTCTCTAAAGCTCATAAACAAAGAATACTACTACATGTACACGTGGCGAGACAAACAGTGGGAGGATTTCTGGAGCACAAACGAGCACGTACCACGTGACACTAAGCGTCGTACCGCGTTCCACGCGGCGGCGTGTGTTTCCAGAACACCTCCGATTGGATACATTTCGTTTCTTGTGCATTAATAAGACAGATAGGAAACGCCAGAAAGCCAAGGTGGAGTGGTGTAGTGGTTAGCACACCCGACCGGACATTGGGAGGCCCAGAGTTCAAATCCTGGCTCCGCCAATTTTTGGCTTTCGGCGGGTTCCTGAAAACTTGGATTCTTTAATTCATTGGATTAAGTACGGTTCATTCATCTGCACATATTCGTTCATATCCTCCTCGGAGACCACGTACGATGACGTGAAGTGCCCGTGTTGTATATTCAATAACGTGGCTCTTGATTCTCGCAGATGATGATGATACCGTGTCTCTAAAGCTCATAAACAAAGAATACTACTACATGTACACGTGGCGAGACAAACAGTGGGAGGGTTTCTGGAGCACAAACGAGCACGTACCACGTGACACTAAGCGTCGTACCGCGTTCCACGCGGCGGCGTGTGTTTCCAGAACACCTCCGATTGGATACATTTCGTTTCTTGTGCATTAATAAGACAGGTAGGAAACGCCAGAAAGCCAAGGTGGAGTGGTGTAGTGGTTAGCACACCCGACCGGACATTGGGAGGCCCAGAGTTCATATCCTGGCTCCGCCAATTTTTGGCTTTCGGCGGGTTCCTGAAAACTTGGATTCTTTAATTCATTAGATTAAGTACGGTTCATTCATCTGCACATATTCGTTCATATCCTCCTCGGAGGCCACGTACGATGACGTGAAGTGCCCGTGTTGTATATATATACATATATACTGGGTGTTTTTTTAATTCTTACACATTTGTTTAAAAAAAAAACGGTGAAAGCTACAATAATGCGGTTTGTGCAGGTTTGTTATACGGCCAGGCGGACATTATGTGGGTGGCTAATCATTGCGATAAGTCGGCAAATTAATTAAAATTCCTTAACTAACTTTTTAATTACTTAAAATAAACATATGGTTTCCATTAGAAAATTGCTGAGCATTATCGAAAACCCCTAAATCAACTATTTTTAGCAGGATATAACGCCAGGGCAGCATTTTACGGCGTTCTGTAAAAACGGTCTATTTGGACGCATTTCTAGATTTCGGTTTCTTATCGGAGCGCATCTACCCGCCCGCGATCCTGCTCCCCGGTGGTCGCGACGCGAAGACACCTCCTCGCCTCCCTCGTAGAATGGAGGGAAGTACGGCGCACGTGTGTTGCGCGTCTCAGCCACTGGGGAGCAGGACCGCGGGTGCGGTGATGCGCTCCAATAAGAAACCGAAATGTAGAAACGCGTTCAAATGGAGCGTTTTTACAGAACGCAGTAAAATGCTTCCCCGGCGTTATATCCTTCCAAAAATAGTTGATTTAGTGGTTTTCGATGATGCTCTAGAAGTTTCTAATTGAAATCATATGTGTATTTCCACTAATTAAAAAAGTTAATTAACAAATTCTAATTAATTAGCCAACTTATCGCAAAGATTAGCCACCCACATATGTCCGCCTGGCCGTATAACCCACCTGCACAAACCGCCTTAGTGTAGCTTTCACGTTTTTTTTAAACATATGTGTAAGAATAAAAAAAACACCCTGTATATATATATATATATATATATATTTATACCTGGTGTTTCCCCGAAGGCTGGAAAAAATTCCTAAAATTAGTATATTCCAGGTAACTGCTTAAGTGTATGCAGTAATTTGCGTTGCGAGGCACTATCAATAGCCTTGGCGAAGCCCAAAAAATAGCAACCACCTGACCATCATTATCCACTACGATAGCGAATTCACAGAACTTGTGAAGACCTTGTGTCACTGTTGAATACCCGCGTCGTAAAGAACCTTGCTGCATGTACTCAAGAGCAACACAGGTCTGTAGTTAGATGCAATCCTTTTATCACCACTCTTATTCATAGGCACTTCCTTGGCCACTTTCTAATTTGTGGCACTTCGCCAGTTCTTAAACAGCAAGAGTGAAGGAACTTGGAGGCATAATTTGTTTTTGTCAGGCAGTTTAGGGCACTTAAGCGAGACACTATCAATACACCTTTTTTACGTGGGCGCCGCCATCTTCAATTCAGGAACTTCCGGTATGCGTGAAAACATCGCTTTCCTCTCGCCTCAACACTAGAACATGTTAACATTTTAATTGCAACCGTCATTCCTTCTTGTCATGTCCTTTCCATACTTTTCTTTCTTTTTCCGGGTTGAAATCGCTTGCGTTTTTTCAGAACGCATACCGGATATGGGGACAACGTGGCTGGGTACGAGGCTAAACGAAAAAGGTGTATAGCCTTTGCGAGGCCCAACAAATAGCATCCACCTGACCATCAATATCCACTACGGTAGCAAATTCGCAGAACGTGTGAAGACCTTGTGTCACTGTGGAATACCCGCGTCGTAAAGAACCTTGCTGCATGTGCTCAAGAGCGACACAGGTCTGTAGTTAGAGGCAATCCTTTTATCACCGCTCTTATTCACAGGCACTTCCTTGGCCACTTTCTCTAATTTTGTGGCACTTCGCCAGTTTTTAAACTGCAAGAGTAATAGAACTTTGAGGCATACTTTGGTCTTTGTCAGGCAGTTTAGGGCACTTAAAGCCAGAAAAAGAGGAAGTATAACAAAACCTGATATTCTTTGGTCAGAGTTTGGGAATTTTAGCTTTAAATAACCAGACCAAGACCAAAGTTGCGCTTCTTTGCCTGGTCGTACAGTTTTAGTCTGGGAACTTTGAACACAAATTGTCAAACAAGTGCCAGAATTGGGCTTTACTGCTAATTGTTTGGTCGATGCGTGGCATTTTTGCCTGAAGTTTGGCAATTTCGTGGCGAACCTCCCAAGAATAGTCACAGAAAAAACAAACAACCTAACACTTTAAAAAAACCATTAGGCTTATATTAGAACAAGGTTTACTAAACTTAAGCTAAATTATTCGTTTCTTTGGCGTGCTGCTAGAGAATAGCGAAAGTTTACGTGCAGTTCGAATGGCGAGTACAGTAAACCAGTGGTATAGCTAGGGGATCCGGCAACCGGGGCCCTTATGTCCTTCGTAGCACCTCCCCCCTCCCTCCCCTTTTCTTTACTCCCCTAGATCACTACAAACCAGTGAAGCTGGGGGGAAGTGAGGGGAGGAGTGCCGGGTGCTGCGAGATGGGACAGCTGGTACCCGGCGCCCAGGGCCCCGCGGCCACACACTTGATACGCCACTGCAGTATATCTGAAATTGTCAAAACTATAGTAGGTACTCACCGTCAAGTTCTTCCCCCCTTTGGTTGTATATAGGATGCCTGAATAAAAAATGAAAAAAAACATTTATATTTTTCAAGCAGCTTAAGCTTGTTCACAAGAAGTCCGAATAACCAATGCAAGTCATTTCCCTACTGTGTTAGCAGGGTGCGCTAAAAAAGCTAATCGTCCCTGGTATACTCACAATCGTCTTGCATCGCGCTCTTCATGGCCGTGAATTGATTGGTGGATATTAACAGCTGTACCCTTCATAATTTGCGATACCTTGCTGGACCAAGCCTAAAAGAATAAAAAGCATGCTTCCCCCACCCACCCCCCTGGAGCCAATGCATTGGAGCAGTCACCAGGGACTCGGGACAGAAGAAACAAAGAGCTAAAGGCGAAAGTTCCCGGATCGTGCTGATTGGACTCCAGCGACCAAAGCGTGGCGTCATCTTCGCCAGAGTCCAATCGGAGAGCTCAGTAAACTTCGGCCCCAACTTTGTGTTTGACGAATCTAGGGCCCAGGACGTGAATGGGATCGGCAAAAGGACCTTTGGGGGATCGAGCGAAAAAACTAAAAATATGCACCCTTCATCTCTTTTGGCGGAACCTTGCCGCCGTCACCCTAACTTCGGACCCCACTGTGTGACAGGACTAACACCCTAAGCCGAAGTTCTGTTATTAATTGAGGTAAATATTTATTTAACAAAGTTAACTATTTAGTTACCAAATTAACGAATTAGTTAACAAATCAATAATTAGTTTTCAAACTAATTATTAAACAAAGTTAACTAACTACTTATTGATGTCACGTGACCAATGTGGAAATTTAGATTTCCTGCTACGTTTAGCGGCAAAACTTACGCCTTGTGAGCTAAGCACCAATCCAATTCGCACGTTAAATTTAGCGGGTGAAATGGACGTCACTTGTCCTATAGACTAATTCAGATTACCCACTAAACATAACCGGAACGTATTGTAAAAGCTTGGTCTGCTGGGCAAGTTGGTAGTGGACATTCATATTAAAAATAGCGCAAAAATAGCGTTTGTCCTGTGTGCTTCTTCGTCTTTTTGTCCCGTCTCTTTTGCGCTATTTTTAATATGAATAACCGGAACATTGACGTGATGTAAACTAACACCAATCCAGTTTTCGAGCTAAATTGAGCTGGTGAAATTGCTGTCACGTGACCTATACAACCATTTGATTTCCCTGCTAAAACAATCGCCAAGAAAACAACTGCGACAATTACAATTGTACAACGCAAGGTTTTAAACCGAATTACTTACCTTGTAAGCACGATATATGCGTCAGGCTCCTTTATTCCTTGATCCACCGATTTCATGAGACGAATCGCTTCTTGTGGCAACAACACACGTTCTTCCTCTATAATCATATCATGTTCCGTAGAGTTCACAAGCAACCTTTCCGTCATATGTTTGTCCAGCTGAGCGTTGCGTAAGAAAAACAACGTGCAAAAAAAAAAAAAAAAAGCTGCACAGACATGAAATAACTCAGAGAGAAACGCAACTCACAAACATGAAGTATAAGGAGACTTCCGTACCTACGCGGTTTCTTTTTCCTCGATTTAGGGAACGTTTTAATTTCTCAAAATATCGGTGATTTTGGTCGAAATACTAGGTGTCGATAAAAATGGTGTTCACAGTCGCTTACGCGATAAAAACAAGGCGTCAGAACAGGGTTTGTTTCCAGGGACCCAAAATATTTAAACGCCCTAATCTAAAGCAACAACAACAGCAAAAACAACAAAACAGAGCAACAAAAAAGGCGTCGTTAGCAAAGGAGCAGCTATGTAGAAAGTTCATCTATGGCTTTGTTTTGTGCCAACATAGACTAAAACTGTAGATGAAATTTTTCCCCTTGAAACTTGGAGTCTCTTATTGGAGAAATGTAAGACTTTGAGGATTTTCTGTTTTTATACTATTCAATAAAAACTGCGTGGGCAGTACTATTCTCGATATTTTTTTAGCATACACCAAATGCATGAAACCCTAAATATAAATTAACGTTGCGGGTCTTGTACCTTTAAAAATTCTACAAAATTACTCGTTAAATAAAGTCTTCTAAAGTAAAGGCGCGAGGACCACCTAGCGCGTACCGCGAATATTGTATAACTTTGAAACTGTCAAAATATAATTTGATTTGCACTGTTAAGACCCAAAACCAAAAATTCCAGTTTTTTGACATAGGGAGGAAAACAACTTTCCTCATTTTGAAAGGCCAGAGACATAATGTTAAGTAGTGCATGTGCATCAAATCTTGTAGTGCTCTTGACAATTAAATTATTCTGCATATTCGTAAAAAAATCGTTTAAATTTTTGTATGGTTTGAAAGCATTCCGATCATATGATAACATCACATTTTACAATAAAGCAAAACAAACTAAAATTGTGAGCAAAATCAAGATTTGGCTCCAACGATCAATCGCCCAAAAACTTCAGGTTCACACGTTCCGGCAAAACCTAAGCATTGTTCTCGAACGTGATAGAAAGCGAGACTATCTCCACGTTAACCTTCGGCCGGTTCCTGAAGCTCATCGCATGAAACCAGTTTACGCCTGAGTACAATCGATCAGTCTGAACTACGATTTGCGAAACGTATGTACAATGAGCATTCCAATATTCGTCTCTTGTTCGTTGCCATCTCTGTGTACGGCGTCGTGAAGCGCATTCTTGGAGAGTGCCTAGCTCGCTTCGCGGGAATAGCAGACTCCGCGCATGCGCCCGCAGCTCAATGACTCGGCAGTTTTTGCTTGATGAATGAACAGCTAAGCGCGGGAATGGATTCCACACACTGTGATCTCCGGCGGAAGAGAATAAGTATCCAAAACAACGTGAAGTATTCGGTTGTTTGTGTTGGCAAAACGCAGAGGCATGACGAGTGGCTCCGTTGATTACAAGACTCCGTAGGTTAAACCAAAGACATACTTGGGCTAGAGCGATTCCTATTTATTACGATTTTACAATTTCGGAGTCGACCCGGCCAATGTTGGTTCCTGCGCCTTCAAGCGTTGTCATTGTGACCGCCGAGAGGTCTAGTATTCGGACGCTGGCTCGTCTGCACTCCAAATGAAAGCTTGACCGGGCAAAAGTTAGCGCCAAACGATCCTTCTTTGTGTCACAAACTACTCCAGCAGACGCAATCGATAACGACGCGAAAGAACACGAGCGTACTGGAAAACACTGCCTCCACATGGCGCGAAAGTTCATGCATGGTATCCGGTGGAAATTCTAGCTAGAAGTACGTCACGTAAACGGACTTATAAACTACTTTATGTAAAACACGCGACGAAATTCTAAGTACTTTATTTTTGTATTCATCAGCTACCCCAATTATTTTGTTTTTTGATTTCCCGCTCCTAAATTGTGTAGCCAAATATTAAGGTAGCGTGGATAACTAACTATGTACTAACACGAATGGTTTAAGCATCCACACTAATACTGTGGTATATTACAAACCTGTTCCATTCCTACGAGCTTCAACGAGAGCCGGTAAGATTCCCTGTGTTCCACGTAAATAAGAAGCTGAAATGTAACAAAAAAGAAAAGTTGGCGTAAAAAAAATTGAAGTGAATACGATTGAACGTTTATCTCTTAAAGGGACAGTGACAGGTTATTTATGCTCGCCGAGGTTTTTAGTTGTACGTGACATATGAGAGCTCAACTACCCAGAACAGAATTTGCGGCTCGAAATTCGGTTTCTTTCCGCCCGAAAACCGCCGATCAAGAACTGGCCGGTTCGAGTCTCGCTCACTCTCGTTTCCGCGGTCACTGGCCGTTTTCTAAGGTATCGATGCGACCACCAAATTTAATCAAAGTCGTAGGTCACTGAAGGCACACACTCAATATTAAAAATAGAAAAAAAAAGTAAAACCAATTTTTTGTGGCTTCTAAAAAGCTGCAAATACGTTGACTGAAAAAAAAAAGTTCCACAGACAACCGGAAGCATTCTGTGCGTTCGTCGTTTCGCGTATCGTGGGACTCGCGGGGACGACGATGGCAGCGGACAACGGGCGTGGGACCTTTATTTCAGAACTGTTGTTCGCGGTACCGGCGAAATCTGTCTACCTTTAAAAGAGAAATTGGGGTATGATCAAAAGAATTGGTATACATCCCGTACGACACGCCCGACCACCAAGCCGATTTGCACGAAGACGTCGCCGAGCCGTCGGTCCCTTCTCGTGGCTGAACACATCGCTCGCGCAAACGTCAAGCACGACGTGTCTACTTCGACTTGAATATGCACGCGTATGATTTCTTTACTAGGAGCAAATGTCGCCAATGCGTGGTGCTTCCCGACTTCGACCCGGGAGTGCTTTTGCTAGAGGAAAATCGGCAGCAAACTTTCGAACTTACAGTTTACCGGCTGAATCATTACTACGGAAAGAGATCCACCAGTGATGAGTAAAGCCCTTTGATAAAGGCGTGATGAGGCGCTCCAGTATCTCAGTGGGAAAGACGTCCGCTTCACTCGCGGTAGAACTGCATTCGATCCCCCGTGAAAATGTTTTTTTTTTTTTCAAACATTTTTTGATGTTTACATATCTTTTTTTTTTACAATTATCACTGAAGAAACAAACAAAAAAATAAACAAATGTTGTGGACGACACTTCGCTGAATTAAATGGTATGGGATTTCCTTTTTTACACTTGCGAACTCAATGTAATCACTTTCCACAAAATGCAAGGAGCATATAAATCAGGTAGCGTCCGCCTTCCGAGGTGCCCGTATATATGTTGAATTGCAGCCAGCCATTGGTCCCGCTCCCGTTGATCTTTTGGAAACTCTATCGCACAACGACCCTTTTTTTTCGGACGCAGGACATGTGAGCCAGCTCTTCACGCAACAACTTGGGTGTATTCTTTTCGGAGCCGATCATGGAAGTTCACCACGGGCATTCACTACTCATCTCCAACTCCTCAATGTACAAAACAACTCATCTTGGAGTACAGAACAACGAGCGGAACAAACGTAACTGCAAAAGAATCGCACAGCGAACAGCTCCCGTACGCCGCATGTCGTGTCGTCTGCTACGGAGAGGAGAAAAAAAAAAAAGAACGCACGGTCGGGTGTAGCCACGTGACTTCCGCAACTCACTCTCTTCTCTCCACTTCTCCAACCTCCGTCGGGTTTCGGTTTCGGTTTCGAGCAGTTGCGTCTTTCGGCTTTATTAAAAAAATACGCTACTCTGTTGCAAAATATTAATTGGGTAGTCCTCCGACACCATAATGGAGCGCCTGGCAAAAAATGGAAAAACAAATTTTTGGGGGGTGTCAGTGTCCCTTAACCTTGAAGCCACCGGCTCCAGCATCTCAGTTCTACAGCTTATCAATTTCTATATTTTTCTGCGGCACAATTTTATTATTACTATCTTAGAAAAAAAAAAGTGCCGTAGAGGTAGTGCAATTGTTTAGTTTAAGAACGGTACCGGGAAAGATTACAGATAGCTATATATAGCTTGTCAGAACAAGACACCTTCTTTCTAGATCCAGCCATGATACAAAAGTCGGAGATGAAGAAACAGAAATGACATTTTTTTTTTTATGTGAGGCTTTGACGAATCACTTGGAACGCTTACTTGCGCGCCGGTGTCCACTCGTAAATTCCCGAATGTATAATCAGCTGAAGAGGGTCGATGACTTTGACAAAATCCCTGATGAACCGGCGATAAAATCATGACGTTTTGAACCATGGTAGAACAGCCTTCGAAGTTTGAGACGTACGCCTTCCAAGTTCTTCACGAATTAGGTCCGCTGTGAAGACGGTGAGATCTGCGGCGATGGGGTCCTCCCATTTGATGAGCGGCATGATGAGACAACAAAAGAGGGCGTTTACTTGTTTACGCGAGCTAGGAAGGTTTCGATGGGCAAGAAAGACAGAGAGGCTAATTTAAAGTTTTTGTGGGCGACTGGGCCAGATGTGAGGCATAGCAGAGTGGAGCCTCCACTTGGTTACTGGGCTAAAGCCAACGGCAGATATGCTGGAGAGAGCGAGGTTCGCGGAGGAGAGACCGAAGACACGTGACCAGAGTCGCGGGAAGGAGAGGGGTGGCCTTCTGGCAATGTGGTGGCGGCAAGAGCGAAAAGGCTAGAGGGAACGTCTGGGGAAGTGTGGTGCATGTTTAGCTGTGCGGCGTAAGGAGAGGCAACCGAGAGGCCCGTGCGGAGGCTCTCGGTGGCCTCCCCTTGGGACTTGTGTCTTATAGTGCAAAGAAACGCCCGCATCGCGCATTCTATACAAAGTGTGTTCATCACCTCCAGCCGCCATGACAGGGAAAGAGAAATACTTCCGGTTCTCGATCCTATGTTTACTTTGTTTTTTTATTAAGTGCGCGACGGCTCTTGGTTCACTAGCGAGCAATTCCGCGAGAGCTACACTCTAGAAATGCCCCAGTGTCGTGCTTTTAGGGGGGATCGGTGGCCGAGTGGGCTAGCGCACACCAGCTCGGAGCACGTGGAACGAAAGCTCGCCCTGCAGAACCCCAGGATCCTGGGTTCAATTCCCATTCCTGCTCGTTTTGATCTGGGTGAGCTACGTACCGGCGTGCGGTGTGTATCACTACTGCGCGATGCACGCTAAAGATCCCAGGCTAGTGGTTGTACCGCACTGGCTAAATTTCTCATCTACAGCTGGGAGAGTCGTCGCCCGTTGAGGCAGACCAAGTTCTAGGCTGTATAAACATTTACACACAACCCTTTTTTAGAGCGCAGCTCTTAGGGGCCCGTTCCCGGCTTGAGCGGCGTCGCCGTCGGCGTCGGCGTCGCCGTCGCCGTCGGCGTCGGCGTAACCAAGGTCATCCCAAGGTCACGTGACCCCTCCCAAGGTCATCTCAAGGTCACGTGACCCCACGTGACCCCCTGAAGGTCAAGTGACCCCTCGAGGTCACGTGACCCCTTCCAAGGTCATCTCAAGGTCACGTGACCCCAAGATGACCCCACGTGACCCTTTGAAGGTCACGTGACCCCCAAGTCACGTGACCCCTCTGAGGTCACGTGACCCCCGAGGTCACGTGGTCGCCTCCCCAAGGTCACGTGACCCCCGAGGTCACGTGACCCCTTCCAAGGTCATCTCAAGGTCACGTGACCCCACGTGACCCCTCTGAGGTCACGTGACCCCTCTGAGGTCACGTGACCCCCCGAGGTCACGTGACCCCTCCAGGTCACGTGACCCCAAGGTCACGTGGGGGTCACCTTTGGGGTCACGTGGCCTTGAGGTCACCCCAGGTCACGCCTCCCCGAGGTCACGTGACCCCCTCCCCGAAGTCACATGACACCCCCCCGGAGCATACTAAAGAATGAGGGGAGGAGGAGGAGAAGGGGGAGGGGTCTACCCTCCCCTCAGTACCCTTCACTCCTCCTCAAGAGCTGCGCTCCAATTCGGCGTTACAGGGATTTGTAAACGGCTTTCACTTTTTTTGTCGTGCTTTTAGGCTGATTTCGATTATCTGGAGACGAGGGACGCCACCGACGGCGTCGAGCCTGGGTGATAGAAGAACGACGGCATTGGCAGATAGTGCTAGCCTACTTCGATGTGCTGCCGACAGATGGCGCAATGCGACAAACGCGAGGATGCGGCGCCGATGCTGCGGCGCAACGATCTACCATCTACGCACAATGATGGGACATTACGACACTTACAAATGCAGCGTGCATGGTGATCTGGGAAAGGAACCTTCAATGCCAAAGCAAGCGATTGAAAACACGAGAAAATTCTGCATTACGGAGACCTGCTTCGCGCTAAAGGAAGCTAAAGGGAGCTATTGGTCGCGCGCTAAATGGAACTGTTGCAAGATTGTCTGCTGAAACCAAGACCCTGCTCTGCGACCCCTTCGCGGAACTTCGGCGCCTATCTTCGGCACCTGGGGGAGTTACCTGCCAACCGCTGATGCCTTGCCATTCAAGAAGTAGTTGGTCGCGTTTAGGGATTTGTAAGTTTTAACTTTTGGAGCCCTTTTCTGGTATATGAAGCAGGCTAGTCGAATAGGAAGTCTTGAAAATGCGCCCACGATACCTTCGGCAGGTTTGTCATTTCCTTGATGAGCAAGTATTTTTTTTTCACCCAAGAGAACGCGAAATGATGCCGATCATGTGTAAGTAATTTCAGGACGTACCGCAGGTAGTCCTCGGCGGTGAGACTGCGGTGAGACTAAATACGCGCTGCTAACGGAGGGCCCTCAAAAACAAGGAAAATCAATAGCCCACTGGAAGTAACATGCACCCCCTGGAAGTTGAGACATTATTTGCTTTTGTTTACCTCCGCACTCGGTGTATAAAAAGCACTTCTTATGAGATTTGTATGCGAAAGCGTGAATGTCGTTCTTCCGCTCCCAAAGTTCGTCTGCGGCGTACTGGCGTGGGCGGCCACGTTTCGCTACTGCCGGGGTTGCGGCCGCCCACGATATAGAATGGATGCCTCACGCGCGACGATGTTCCCCGGCGGCGAAAGCAGCAGAAGCGGCCGCGCCCTTCCTCCCCCCCCCTTCCTCCATCCGGCAACGCCTGACACGGCAGCGACGCCAGAGCGTGAAGAGCGTGAATTTCCATCCCCCTATACCCCCCCCCCCTTTTTTTTTCCAGGTTTCTAGCCACACCTGACACGTGACGCGAGAGGGTGGAGAGAGTGTTTAAAACGTGGCCCAAGAGGGAGGAGAGATTGGCTGCCGAGCGCGCACTACCCTCTCTTAGATTGCTCGTATTTGGTTGTTACAAACAACGCCGACGGCGCTCCATGGGACAGTTAAGGTGCAACCCCACCGTGCAGGACGTTTTGGTGCTTCTTTGACGGCTTATAAGTTTTGTTCTATGTAACTTGCAATTATAAAGTTAATGTCAAATTAAGGAGCTGTGTTTCGACAATCCTTTAATGTCTCAAAACTACGATTACTTTTATTTGTTATTTAATAATTATTATTTTAATAGACCGCAGTCTCTAATGTTGAAAAAATATTTCTCGAGTTATAACGTCCCATGGTCCACGATAATTTGCGTGAGAGTTTGGTTGCATGTAATAAATTAAAAAAGTAAGCAACGAGCTGTACAGATAGTGTATATTTTAAGATAAAAAATAAAGTTTAAAATAGCATAATTTTAAGGCGCTATAAAAACGAAATCACGTTAACTAATTAAAATAACGAGACATTAAATTATGAAGCATCCTTCGATATTACATTTTCCAGAACTTCGATATTGATATATTGCACGTTAAAATGTTATAAGACCTCAAACTTTTCCCATTCAGTTACGGCAAATTCTAGTTTCTTAATTTAAAGTACAGATGGCGACACGTGTTCAAGAACAGCTTGATGTGCATCTTCCGTCGTGTGCCGCTTGGAACGCCACGTGAACGACAGAAAAATCGCCAGATGTCACGGTGTCAGATGCCTGGATGCCCGCACTGAGCGAGCCAGAGATGTCAGAAACACAAGTGCGAGGCTGCGGGTGCACCACAGCTACTTTTGCGCGCGTTCTACTGTGCGTCGGTACGCATTCCCGACGCGATCCAAATGAAATGGGCGCCATGAAATGCATTCTGCCATTTCAGATTCCGCCACGTATGCAACAATATTTTAATGCTTTTATCACATGGAAACACCATTTTCGCAATCAAACTATGCTTGTCGGAATGGTTTGACTATATTTTGTTTCAAAAACCACCTCGGTGGCTCTTAAGTGGCAATGATATTAAAACAAAACACAAAACATTAAATCGTCTCAATGTCTTTGAGCCCAACGCGCTGGCACATAAATCTATATTTGTTGGGTTTAAATATCGGCCGAGGTGCCCGCAATCCGACGGAGGCCAATCTGAGATTTTGGGTTGCACGTCAAAAGATCTCCAATTAGTCAAAATAAACCCGCAATTTTTTTTATTGGCGTTTGTTAAGTGATTTTTGTAGGTATGTCTTGTGAGAGCCTAAGATCTGAATATTTTCTTTGTTTTACCTTAGTTCGGAACGCAGCCAACGCTACGGGCTGATAAAGCCACTGAAGCAGCGCCAAGAGCATAAGGTCAAGCTGTTTGTTCTCTTTCTATGCCTATGCGGTCGGGCTAAACTAGAACATCTAAGTAAGTTACGCTTCATAGACATCTTGGTGGTTAAAATAATGGTTGTCAGTTATCTGAAGCTTTTGAAATCACAGAAAACACCTTTCTGTCCTCCACAAATGTTTAAACAGTTCGTGACAAAGCAAAGCAATATTACGCGAGCTGCTTGACACCGAAACTTTTGAATCATGACGATCGACAGTTGCGTTTGATTAATTACTAACCAATCAAAAGTGCCGATACTCTAAGCATAGCTCATTTGGTTGAGCTCACTGGCTAAACCAAGTGCGGCGGGGGACCGTTGGCCGAGTGGGGTGTGGCACCGCAGATCAGAGCACGTGGAGAAATGCTCGAGCGCGAGCTCCGTTCAAAGCACGGAGCTCACGCTTCGGAACCCAACGTTGGCGGAACGTGTAGGGACTAAATCCCCTCGATGTGCTTGCGTTGGTCTTTCAAATAACCTCGAAAGTGCCAGTGCACGACGCCCGTGTCTCAAGTGACCCTGTGAGGCAACTGGAGGCGCAGCACTAAAATGACTGGCCCTTGAAAGCGAATGGCGGCGGAGCACCCGCTCGTGGCACGTGTCTTGCGCGTTTCCCCAACAATGGTTGGCGGTACTTGTAAAAAACGCCTTTATCAAGGGGCTTTAGCAGGGACCCTGGGTTCAGTCGCCCATCTGCATCCTACCGTCGTGCGATCGTGTACCACATATACTGCGTAATGCACGTTAAAGACCCCGAGCTAAGAGTTGTACTGCACGTTTTATAACCTTCAACGGGTAACAATGTCGCCCTACGAAACTGCTGCTCTCTAAGAAACTAATGACTAGTTTTGAATGTGCCGCTACATTGCATTTTTAATGTGTGTTCGCTTGTTCGCGTTCTTTGTTTTTTTGTTTACATCTTTGATTATTCGGCTTTTACTTATGATGAACGAGACTATAGGTGTCGGAATTCTGGAAAAATATTATATATCTAAGAAAATGGCACGTGAACACAACAGACAAAAAAAAAAAAACAAAAAAAAACACATAGGCGCACTCAATAAAAATAATTAAAATAATAGAAATGATTATCATTGTGTTTTTAAAGGTTTGAGCGTACCAAGTGCTATAAAAACGAACTCGATGGTTTGGATGATGCGTTTGTTCACTGAAAGTATAGTTCAGGGCAGTATGCTCGCACTTGTATGTTCCGCTTCGCTCGCAGGGTAAAACCAAATACTTTACTGGTAATGTATTTAGTGAAACAAAGCTTATCTTCTGTATATGTGCAATGCCCTCAGTTTTCGCGTGACTACACGCTTGTTTATCATCATTTATTTTCGTTTCCCACTGCAATTCAGTTCGTGTTCTTTTGTGTGCTACATGCATTAGTAACCCAGGAGCATTCTATTTCGCGGATTGTAAAAAAACCTATGCAACTTGCCACGTGTGCCACAATCAATACAAACTATTGTACGCTTCACATATGCCCGCTTGCCTGAGTGAACATTGTTGTTTGTCAAGAACAATTGTGATTGTATAAAATCACGTGGGAAAAAACACGTTCTAAGCACGCGACCGTCGGCATGCAGTGAATACTCATAATCGGCGCCGAGATGATTGGTAGCTGTCAGCAGGTGGAGTTTTTCTATCAACCCAAGCTTAGAATGTTTCCTTCTTTTTCTTGTAAGCAATGAGGAGAGGACTTACACCAAATCTAAGGGTAATAAAGTACTATGAGCTTTCAAACATAATAGCCTGAGCAGTATATGTGTACAAGCTTTAGCCTTTGATGCACCCTTAACTTTCGATACACTCAACGCTAGTGCAAAATGTAGGGCTGTTTCATTCTTATGTACCATGTGTATGCTTACACTATATATTATACAATGTCAAACTGTACCCGTTTGCATCTTTTTTTTTAATTTTCGCACACCACTACTTGCGCGCATAAATCACCAAATCACCAAATTAAGACTGGTACAGGATGCCACAAAAAAACAGTTTTTTTTACCTCAAAAATAAACTACGCATCGTTTAACGCTCATTTTCCGCCAAAAGGTAGCGCTAGGTTACAACCAGATGCCAAAGTTTCATCCCGAACGGACACCTTATTCAAAAGTTATTAGTGATTTTCTAAAAATGTAAATGGGAAAATGAAGCCCATTTTTGCCCGTTTTCGGTTTCTGGTGCAGTAGAGCCGCATGTATTCGAAAGCTCCGTCGGCCGCCATTTTCCCAATGAACGTTTTAGAAAATTACTTAAATTTTGAATAAAGTATCGGATCGGGCTGAACTTTGACATCTGGTTGTGCCCTCTAGCGCTGCCTTCGGGCGGAAAATGAGCGTTCGGCAATGCCTAGTTTATTCCTGCGGTAAAAAAACAGACCCTGTAATTTTTTTTTGTAACATCCTGTACTATGCTTAAACTGTGGAAAAGCTATCCACAGACCAAGAATCTTTGCCTGGCCAGTCATTGCATTTATCACTGAATTCGTTAATTATTATAATAACGAATTAATGATAATAAATTATTATCATTTATTGCTGTGAGTTAATTTTTAACCTCGGCTTTTTTTTTTTATTATGACTCCAGCACCAGCCCTACTTTGGGTTTACCAAACTCAACATCTAAACCTGAGTGTCATTTTTGTGTGTTTTCCAGTCTCGTGGTTTTGGTCAAAATGAACACCCAGCTACCTAAATGAGGCACCTAACCACCCAAAAATAGTTTATTTTTTTATTTTTTAGGTGGTTAATTCCTTAAACTAGAATTTTGGACACCCAAGTCTATGTGTCAGCTCGTTTTCCTGAAATCCACAAACAGCCAAACACATGCACGACAAAAGCGCCGGCCCGTCATATTGCCGCCCGCCGAGCCGAGAAAGGAACGCTCAATCACGGACTTCTAGAAGATTTGTGTTCATTCTTTCACCAGGGGCCCTAAACTCGTCAAACACAAAGTTCGGGCCGAAGTTGACGGAGCGCACCAATTGGACAACCGCGACGATGACTTCGCGTTTTTGTCGCCGACGTCCAATCAGCGCGCTCCGCCAACTTTCGGCTCCAACTTTGTGTTTGACGAGTTTAAGGCTCCAGGCGTAACTTTCGCCCTGTTTTCTTGTTCTCGAAAGTGCCAGTTCATCCTCGCCCCGAGCGCGCGACGCTCGAACCTTCTTCGCCGAACTTTCGAGATGGTGACGCACTGTAGATAAGCAGCTGCCGGCGACCTTGTCGAGTCACTCTGGCTCTCGCTCTCTGCCACGCTGCCGAATCGCCGCCTGCTTTTCTGCTGCCTCGACGCTCTTTCCTTACTCTTTTTTGTTTGGCACAAGTTCGCCGATTAAGCCTTTATTTTTCAGTTCACTATTCGTCCTATTGTCACCTTCACTCGTGTCAACATAAATCTGATCATATTGAAATACTCCTACGTGTAATTGGCCTCCGAAATCTCCGGTAACGGCGCACAGGCAATTTTATATACGTATTTCAACGTGTCGGTGGTTTGGTTGTGCATGTGTCTCGCCATTTGGCTCAGGACGATTTTCGCGTTGTGTACTGCCCACATTTGCTAGAGACGTGAGCTCGGAGCGTAGGCAATTGGCCCCCTTGCACGAGAACTGGCGCAGCTGTGCGCGTTCCAAAGAAAGCTCGTGAAGAGAAAAACAAACAAGGAACCAGGGATGTCAAATTCAGGATATAGAAAATATCCCACTGTATCGAAGCGCCACCACACAAGATTTCTCGGATTGATGAACAGGCTTGGAAGGCGATCTCACCGCCATCTGTTGGTTCAGAATCACACTAACCAAGGGTGGGGTTGCACCTTAATGCTTTCGCATTGAAGTAAAGTTGACTAGCACTCGAAGAGTTTCAACCCGCCGTGGCAAAACGAACACGGTTAACCTTTCGTCTGCTCTTTTCTTCACTTTACCGTCACTCTCTTTCTCGTTCTTCGTCTTGGGACCACCGATGTGAGAGCTCAAATTAGCTGCGACCTTCTCCCCCTGTCTCTCTTACGCCACCAACGTACCCCTAGAGCCAGCGGTAACTGAATACCATCCAAGTGGGGTTGTGACTTCGCGCCATGACGTTTGTGCGCCCCTTTTTTTCGAAATATCTCGCTCCGCTATGATTTTTCAGCAACAGAAGAGTTTAGGTATTAGTGACCTCGAAACTGCAGCGTTCATAAAATTCACTGCATTCCTTGAATTGATGCCGCATGTATGCGTCGGTCGCAGAGCAAATAGATTTCGATGAGATCGACCATGGTAGAATTTATCTTGGAAGTCGGTCCCAGTGCTTCAGTCAAATTGCTGGATTGTGTACATAAACGAGTGAAACTTAGGGATGGTGACGTGGATATGATCATCATACAAAGAAATAAAATTCGTGCCTGTCACGGCAAAACCCAAACTGAAATTGAAACCAAAAAGTCCAGACCTACACGGGGCAATAACATAGAGCCGATAGCTCCACCACCACCTCCCTCCCTCGTAGCATTTTCTTTATTGCAACAGAAAGTTTATCGCGCGTAGAGCTCTCTTGTCTGTGGTTTCCGCTCCGGCGATTTGTTACTCTTGTGTATGGAAGAAATCAATTGCGCAAAACTTGAAGATCGAGGGCCGAATTTACACGTTACGCGTTATTAGTGATCTAGCGGGTTAAATCGCTACAGTAAAAATACTGTGTGTACTGAACAGAGTGCGCTTTTACAATAAACGTTCGACGTTTTCTTTCCAAGTTCCTGATATATTATGGAGTCATACTTTGTAAACATTCTCCTTCTTAAAAAAAAAAAAAAAAACAACCTTAGGCTACCTTCCAACCAAGGTAAACGAAGAGTCTGTCGAAGTTGAGTGACAGGATACAATTGCCCGCTGGATTTAGCAAAACAAAAATACAAAAGTTGCCCGCTAAAATTAGCGGGAAAATAATGCAAGCTTTGCCCTTGACATTACGTATATGATCATTTTTTGACATCCACCCAACCCTTAACTTAGACATAAATCTGCCCTTGCGCAAACGTTTCGTGATATTATTAGTTTTATTTTTTGCTGACAGTTGTAAAGAAGCTTCATTTCTTATTCAAGCTAAGTAATACCTACGCTAGCCTTTTTAAGCTATTACTTTTATCGGAAACACTTGATTTATTTCAAGCAATTTTACGGATGGTAGCAGTGGCCACGATATTCGCACGAAAATAATTAATTATTTAGTTTCTATATTGATAAAAAAAAACAAATACGCATTGTTATTAGTACTGGAGTTTACTTACTGATGAGAAGAGACCTTGCACGTATTTTTGAATATTGAGCCCAAATTTTAATTTGACTGTAGCATCTACTATAAAGTAGAGGTGAATAATTTTTGTTGCAGAAGCTGTTTATGAAAAAAGAAAAATGTTCCCTCTTAGTCGAACGGTACATTTAGGAAACAGTGAAGCGTATAAACTTATTATGTACAAACAATTGAAAAAAAACACAAAAAACGTTGAAAACTCTGGATTGGACACGAAAACCCACTGCTGATATGAGTACGGAGATTTGATAAGATCAAGTTCACTTTAGGTAACAATATTCTTCTGTAAATAACTACCTTTTACGATGTACAGACATTTCGCAGAGGGTGTGTTCCGAGCAGAGATCTCATAACTCCATGCGGACGTGTTATTATGTTACAACGATGAAGCTACTTCCCAAATCGATAGGGGAGTCATTTTGTTCTATTTATACATGGAGTTTTGTGTTCTATTTTTTTTAAGAATACACTGCAAGTGATATAGTAGAAAAATATTTTGAGCTAAAAGACATGGAGATTGTAAAAACAAACAAACACTGACAATACCTTAACATGAATATCTTTGACGGTGATCTGTTTCGTTGCTTAAAACTATAGTCGTGAAAAAAACCCGAAAAACTCACACCAAAACTTTTAAGTTACTCCTGGAGAAAAAAAACAAGCAAGTTCCGAAACGTTGGGTTACATTGTTAGGGTTTTGGTCGGAGTTTTTTAAATTTTTTTTTATTGCATTAGCATTCGAACGCTCGCTTTGAAGAAAAGCCGGCGGTGTCTTTCGTTTGTCAGCAGCAGGGAGAGGGGGAGAAGGAGCGGGAGAGGGTGACGCGTGCGACACTCCCGTAGGTCCGAAGCGGTGACGTAAGTACGCGTCAACCTCTCCCGCTCCTTCTCCCTCTCTCCCTGTTGCTGACAATCTGAAAGACACCGATAAACAGATAGAATCAAAAGAGCGTGTTGGTTAAACATCTTGGTATCCGTACGCTAAAGGAGACAAGGGATACACGTCAGACACAAACAGCGTTCAACTCGCAACAAGTTTATTCTCTCACGGAGTGGAGAGCCCGCGTGATTTTGACAGCGCCCCCCGCCGGCTCAAGGCCACGCTCGTCCCTCTCATTATTGGCTACTGCGTCAGGTTTCAAGTGACATGCAACTGACACAGAGACATGACGGTTTCCGTCGAATATTTAGTAGTGATGGGGCGAATTACCAGAGATTAGGATTCTGGCAGATTCCGAAATTTCTGAAATGTCGCGACGAATATTTGGAAGATTCGGACTTTCGGCAGATTCGTTGTCCGTCGGACAATTGGCGAAGCCAAGCAGCCAAGCTCGGTAGCGATATCTTATTAATAAATATTGATCAATATACGACTTTACCGAATGAAAGGAAGAAGTCGACCGTCGTTTTGTTTCGGCGTTGCCACATGAAGATTAACTTTTCCAATCAAATAATCGTAATTTGTTTATATTGAAGCTAATGAAAGAAACCGTCATCGGAGTAGCATTGCAGATGAAGGGTCGGGCTGGATTAATTTCAGATAAAAATGATCGCTTTTGGCTTAGCTTCATCGCGCACATGGCAATTGATTTATGCGCACCTCCAGAAACCTCAATTTGACACTTCTTAAGCATTTATAATAACCTTTACTTCTATAAAATTGTCGAGGTAATAAGTATTATCAGGTTCAAGCTTATATTCTCGCATGGAAAGTGAGGATTTTATTTCCGCCGATTTCGTCGAAGAATCGCCTGGCTACATCATTCTATAGCCACACCGAAACTGGGCGCACTTTTAATATTTAGGGTCCGAAACAAGAGGGGGTTGTCCAAGGAAATTTAATTGTTGTCAAACACGAAACTCGGTTCCTTTAATAGTTATAGTAATCATAATATTCGGAACTTTTATATGCAATGTTGAGGTTTCTTTTTTCTACAGCATGCAAGACTAGACAAAAACAAGGACGGTAAAACCTTTGATTTAAAGATCTGAATTAAATCTTAGCGTAGTAAAAAATATCCCAATACAAGCTTCTAGTATTAATATATTTTGCACAAGGTCCCTCAAAGTCCGCTTTCCTTTTTGTGAAGATTGTGTTGCGTGAATGGCGTGAATATGGTTATTGTGGCTAGTCATTTTGAATACCAAACCAAAACTTAATTTTTAATACGTTTTTATGTTTGTACTACCACAGGGATTTCTAGAATAAAATCGAAGATATACTGCGTATATTTTTAATGTGAAATTAAATTAATGTAGAATTGAACTCTGATCATGCATTTCTGAATGTTTTGTAGAAATGAGACGCTACTATTAAAATCTTGTTGACAATATGATCCCGCAGATTTGGCCAATTATCCGAACATTTCCGAATTTCTAGGTTCGCGTCCGAATCTCGGTTCAGAGAAAGTTCCCCCATCACTAATATTTAGTAAAATCCTACATCACCGATATGGAGACAATGCATAAGCTCTTTCTCTTATTTGCGAAGGTAAATCTTTCCATCACCCATATTCATGTGGATATTAAAATGAGATTTAAATATAAAATGAAATAAATGCAACTGTATGAACGCTTGTGAAGTAAAAGTGTATAAACCCGCTCAGTTGTGGAAATGAAAGTTGTCTTGAAGATTTCACAATGAGCAGATGTTGAAATTGAATCTCATTATTTTTTCGTTAATTTAGTTGCGGTGTATTAAAGAATAGGTAAGGACACTGTTGCTAAAAAACGTGAACACTCACAATGTCTCTCCGAAACATTGAGTTTAGTCGAGTAAAACGGAGCTGAAAGAAAACATAGTCATATTGTCAATGTTGACAGTTGGGCTAGTTGATGTGGAATCTTTGAAAACACGATGGTTTTTATAGACACGGAAAAGAGAGACCACACTGTCATGTAAATATTAATATGTTCATATCTGTTCTTTTACATTTCTTCAAAAAATAATATAAAAACATTTATATAAAGAACACTTTGTTGCATTTTGTTTTAATCGAACAATCTGGTAAAGGTGTTCATCAAATATATACTAATTAAAAGTTCAAGAAACGCTAAGCCTCCTGAGTTTCGAGGATGTTAACATCACCGCGGAGCCGATGAGATTATGGCATTAGGGAACGTCGAATAATAAATGACGAAGAAAGAAGTCCTACGTTTTTAAAGCAGGAGTTTTTAGAAACGGTGTTTCTTTACTACCTTTATTTACATTAATATATGCATGTCAAGTGCGCTTTCACTGTTCTGAACTCGGTCTCCGAACTCGACTTCGCTAGTTCTCCTCTTCTTCCTTCGTGAACCAGCCGGCTGCTTCAAGTACTCCCCTACAAACTACGAGCGCCTGTACCACCGCAGCAGAGCTGCGGTGGTACAGGCGCCCACCCGATGCCTCGTTCGCCCGTATTCTGAGTACGCTCATGCTTTCAGAACGGCCGGTCGAACCAAAATGTAAAATTTTGCTCTGTACACGTTCAGCGTAAGACATCTACGTGTCCTAGCGCACCTAAGCAAAATAGTTTCTGTTTCAACCGCGCTGCTTGATCCAGCGTACCTAGTCTGCAGCGATGGTCGGCGGCGGTATACCCACTACCAGCATGCTTAGTCCGCAGTCGACCGTTGGCTGTGAGTCATACTTATTACAGCATACTCAATCTGCAGACGGCCATCGGCGCTGAGTCATACTTAGTCCAGCATATTTTGTTCGCAGATGACCGTCAGAATTGAGCCATACTTAACCCGCAGGCGACAGTTGACGGTCCGTTATCCTTAGTCCAGCATATTAGGGAGTTTTAGAACAACGTACGCGATTTTAGCGTGTACTAGCGTTAAATTTAGCGCTTGCGTTAGCGCACGTTTCGCAAGAGTGTTTTAGAATAGCGTTTCTCCAAGGCGACGTAAAAGCCCAAGCATCTCGCGCATGCAACACCACCAAGATTCAGTCACCATTTTTATTTCCTATACGATATGCTGTAACTTGAGAAAAAGAGGAGCTTTCTGATCCAGAGTAAGATTTGAGATTCGTTTAAACGTAAGAATGCAACGCGAGTGGCCGTGTCGGCTTGCGTCGACTCGGCAAAAGAGGTCTCGTGTATTGACCTTCGCCTAGAAATCTTCGCGCGTCGGAAGCATCAAGTTGGCGGTGATCGTTGCTTGCCTTACTGGGTTTTCCAAACCGAGTGCAATGTCGCCCCGTATTGAAATTCGCAGTCGCGAATATGCCGCCGATGTCGCGCTCACGACGGCGCCAAAGCTGCGCAACCGTGGTTTGGGAGCCGGCATTTTTTAACTGTGCTAGCCTTGGCTGTAGCCAACTTCTCATCACGAATCCTCCTTGGATGAGAAAAAAGACTTTGCGTACGCACGCAATTTCCGAAAAATATCGTACGCTAAAATAGCGCACACAACTCGCAAAATGTGGTTAGCGTTCGGCGGATGCGTAGTGGCGACGACATTATTCCTTGCGTACGCAAAGCTTTATTGTGTGCCATTCTACAACTTCATATTTATTCCGCGGAGGGCCGTTGGCGGAGAGCCATAATTAGCCCGGAGGCGACACTTCGCGGTGAGTCATACTTAGTGCAGCATATTTAGCCCGCAGATGCCCGTCGCCGGTGAGCCATAATTTCACCGCAGGCGACCGTTGGCGACGAGTCACATTGCCGCAGGCGTAGTCACCCATATTAAAGAGAAAAAAAAGCGGAGCCAGCCAAGTAGGCAGTGCACTTGCCACCTACACAGATAACCAGGATTCGAATTCCGCCACCGCGGGTTGATTTTTGTTTCTTTATGTAAGTAGAAGATTTTCGAACGTTGGAGAGCCGTACACCTTGTTTATGCTCCAGAATGCATACTTTCAGAACAAACGTGGTAGAACGTTCTACGCTTTCAGGGAAGGCTCAAATGAATACATGATAATAATGTAATTATTGCCAAGGTGCAAGCACACCGTGCGGAGTCAGTCTCGTCCCAGCGCTCGGCTCTGCTGTGACTCCGCCATTGACGCCTGGGACGCCAGCCTTCTTCTATTTTGTTTTTGGGAAGTTCGCCCCGTCAAACGTTTAGTTTCCTTCAGTCATTCGTCACTTCATGAATTGTCGTGTGTGACAATATTCAGTCCCGCATATTCAGTCCGCAGATGACGGTCGGCAGCGGGCCCTACTATACTGCTTCTCAGTAGTTGCGTGCAGTACAGGCGAAGGCAACGCCAGGGGAGGGGAGAAAGGGCAAGCACTATTCATTCTTGAGACGAGAAGAAAAACTTCCTCTCCTCTCTAACCATTCCCAGTGCTCTTACTTTCTCCGCTCGCTTTCCATTGCCCTCCTCTCCCGTCCCGCCTTCCTAGTGCTCGCTCTCTTTCTCTTCGTCTGGCGTTGCCTCCGCCTGAACTACACCCTAATGGTGACACGGCCTGTAACCCCGCAGGCGGTCGTTGCTGGTAAGGCATACAGTAATGACGTCACATGTGACGTCAGGGGTGACGTCACGAGTGTCGCGAGGGAGAAGGACGAGGAGAAGGGAATTTTCCCGCTAAATTTAGCGGAAACATTCCCCGCTAGATTTAGAGAAAAGATTTCCCCGCTAAATTTAGCGCAAAAATTTCCCCACTAAATTTAGCGGACAAAGTTCCCCTATAAGTATAGGGGGAGCATTTTCCCGCTAAATTTGGCGGGAAAACGTACCCACTAAATTGAGCGAAAAACTTTACCCGCTAAATTTAGGGGGGAAATTTCCACGCTAAATTTAGCGACAAAAACTCCGTGCTAAATTTATCGGAAAAAATTTCCCGCTAAATTTTTTTCATTCTCCTCCTTCTCTCATTCCCTTGCCCTCCTCCCCCCTTCCTCCTCCCCTCCTTCTCCCCTCCCTGTCTCCTCCTTTGAGAAATCACTCGTGACGCTCGTGACGTCACTTGTCACCCTAGTGACCCTCGTGACGTAACTCGTGACCCTCGTAACGGCACACGCGATGCCACGTGTAACATCTTTATGGGTAACGTCCCATAATGCAGAGCGCGCGTTACGCCGAGGGCGACGGCGACGCCGCTCAAAACCCAAACGGTCGCCTAAGAGCTGCGCTCTGAAACCCTAGGTGCACAAATGCTATCTTTTTGGAAACGGAAACGATGGGATGTTTCCCAACGTGCTCTGTGAAATTAGTATTGGAGTGTTTGCAACATAATCACTATTTAAAAGTTAACCAATTAATATGTGTTAAGTAGCTGGTTTGGATCATAAAGGCAACTTGGCTTGTTCCCTTCTGCAGTGAACAATAGTGAATTGGCTCGACGAGCGTAGGGTACCATCTTCTATTTTAAATCTTCTGAGAAATTTGCTGAAACCCCCTGCATATGTCCTACATCATATTTTTAGATTGCTCCTGGATTTTAAGAATAATATACAACTTTTGGTGACACCTTGATTTCACCAATTCCGTTGCGGGGAGCCGCAAATAAAAGAAAATCGTAACCATTATTTTGCGTTGTTAACTTAACAAAAAATTATCAATGCAAATTATAAGAATAAATTTAAGAATTATTAAAAAAAAGTCTTTATGAAACTTTTAGGCCTAAAAATGTGAAGTTGATATGTTTTTTTTAGATGTTACGAACCAAAGCAATTTATCGTTATATATTTTATGCCCACCGTGGAACTGATATTTCTGTTGTCATAGGTCTTAAGGGTTCATTTTCTACAACGATGTGTATATGATTTTCAATCGGCTCTAGGTAGGAACCTTGTCTCTAAATTGTACCTAAAAATCCAGGAATAATGTTTGTCTTCTAAAATGTTTTGTATTGTTCCTGCCACGTGAAAAAATATCAATTTCAATAAAATCAACATTTGTGAAAAAAAATCAAATTAATTTGGTCAAGTAATTGTCATCGTGTAACACTTCAGTCCCTTTTCTATATGACAATGTTAGCTTCTAAATTCTGTTTTTCAAACACTGTGTGATTCATTATACTATTTGAAAAACTATATACTATTTTTGCTAAAATCTAGTTTCTAATGTGCTGCTGAATTCAGGCGAAACTACCTTGTCTCAACTATTACTTTTGCATATTTACGCGTATGTTGCATTTAGAATGAGCTTCGCAGCACATCGGAGAGTAAAATAACTTTCATACCATTCGTTTCCTCTTCAAGGGGCTTTAGATGTTCCCTTAAAGAAACAACAGGAAGTAACAACACCGCTGCCAAACGTACTATTTCCATAACCCAACACATGTCTTTCGTTCGGGAGCTGGGATGGAAGTATATTCTGATAGCTCCAAGTAAAGTAGCATTTGAGCGTATTGCAATACAATACGTAAAACAAAATGTCAATTCGAAGATGCAGGAGACGGCAGAAAATGATTTGAAATTTAACTTTTGCCTCGGATGTTGACAACAAACGTTTATTGTGTCGTTAAACGTTTTTCAGTAGCCTTGTAAATAAAAAACAAACGCAGAAAAAAAAATATCTCGGGATAACATTTATTGCTTTGAGGGGACTTCAATTCGAATGTGTTGTCTTTTTACTCAAACTCCAGTAAAAAAAAGAAAAAAAAATTATATTTCGTTACTACACAAAACATACTTCGCATCGGTCCTTGTTTTTGTCGCTCCATGCTTCTTAAAGTATAAATCATCTCTCCCAATTAGCCCCTTCGTTGCAATAAAACTTTTTTTTTAAATAATTATAAGCCATAAGTCAACCACAAGCGACGCAAACACTTATAGAGACGTTCCTAAATACTTATCACTTTAATAAATGCCTTAATATTTGAGGATTACAGCCAGTTCCACACTTGAAAGCAGAAACGAATTTATTACTGAAGTAAATAAACTCACCAAACGAAATAAAGTTATAGGTTATGTAAATTCATTGAATTGAACAATTTTCTCCATTGCCTGATCGAATTCTTTGTGAGGAATCGAGTGGAGATATTATGTATATCATTCATAGCCAAGTGACATGGGTGCTTTCACTTGAAATCAAACACGCGTGTCGGGGTGGGTATTTTGATTGGCATAAAAAATACCGTAGAAGCCCCACTTCCGTAATAAAGAAAACAGCTATTAAGATTTTGTTAAAAAATGTATTCCGTTCCACAAAAAATTCAGAATTGGGGAAAGTTGGAATACTGCATTTCGGTTGCTTGATTTTTTTAACAAATTCTGTCAGTTGTACGCTAAAAAAAAAAAAAAAAAGTGCCACGCATTTTTTGCTGTTCCTTGGGCGTCTTAAGAGATGCAGTCTAAGCAATATACAACAAAGTTCGAAAAGGGCAAAAAAGAAAGAAAAAAAAAACGCCCGCGAAAAATTGTGAAGTTTCCGGCGCTTGCTTGCGTTTTCCGTTCACGTTTCGCTGTCGTCTCCTTCCTTCTTTGTTTTCAGGAGACTGACAACCGCCAACAAGGAGGCCTTGACAACAGCCAGCAGAAGGCGTGATTGACCCTCCAGAGCCACGTGATGAGGACGCTCCAAGTTTCTGTCCAAGGACGGAAGAGGAGAGCAATTTCCCCACCGGCAAGGGACAATCAACAGAAAATGAAAACGCTTTATAGCGGGCAGGCACCGGAGGCCAACCTCCAATTCTGGTAGAGAAATGCCGTGCGCGGCCCTGCTGCCTATTGTTTGGACAGCCTTAAAAGATAGGTAGCACGGAGTTGTTTTTAATTACCTCTACCCTTTGTGAAGCCTAGATCTCGCCCACAGATCTGACGCGCAAGTGCGATAATTAGTCATAGTCCTATGCCACAATACTTAGAAACAGTCTCGTGAAAGAGTAACCCATCTTTGAGATTCCAAGCGAATAATCTCCCACACCCATGTGTCCAGTCGAGGAGGCCACCTAAACAAATAAGAGTGACTACCTCGAAAGAAAAATTTGCTTCCTTGACAGTTTATACCTGGTGTCTCAAACGTAATAATGGCGATGGCAGGGATTAAGAAACTTCCTTGATGAGTCTGACCTCTTGTATGTAGAACAGTGTCCGATCTAAAAGAGAGTGCATTAAGGTATGAAGGGTCCCTATTGAAAATAACCCTCAAACCTGATGTGTTGGAACCACTTCAGAACTTCAAACCTTTTCAGCCCATCAGACCCCTCAGACCTGAAAACGTCATTGAAGTTTTATTTTATACATTGAATTGAAAATGCATATTGAACATCCAGAAATACTATAAAAACTGACGTGTACTAAAACCCGGAAGCAAGCCGCTCGAGAGGGAAGCGGTGAGACCCTATAGCGGTAACCGAGTTGTTCTTCGCCCAAAATATATTTTTAGGTACTCGCAAGGCATCTGAGTAAATTCCTGAGATGTTCGATAGTTCAACTCTTAAAATTGAGCGAGTACACCGCACGAACGCACGAACACACAAACACACAAACAAACATACACACACAAATATATTGACCGTAACACGTTTAGCGAATCCAATATCCGCAGCGTCGACAAAATCCTGAGCACGGTGACGGCGTCGTCCCTGATGCCGTCGCGGTGGAGTCCCCTGCATCTTTCTTGTTTGCTGGACGACTTTCCAAAATAGGACGGACCAAAAAACGCCAGAAACGAGGTACTGAAAGACCTTCTATCTTATCCGCACACTGAGCTGCTTTAGGAGATAGACCCACGGTAGGGCGCCCAATAGAAAAAAGGAAAAGCGGCTTCCCCAACGCATATATTTTCAAAGGGCACGTGAACTACTCCAAAGGCTCTATAAATGTATTTTGATAGTTCCCGTGATTTATCGGAAAAGGCTGGGACAGTCCCTACAGGGATTTCAAAAAAGTTGCAATGGTCCTCTCACACCCTTCTGAAATTAATGAATGATTCGTCAGGCCTCCTAGAAAACATCGGCGGACCTCTCAAACCTTTCAGAAAATATTTGGAGTGCATGTCAAAACCTTCTAAAAATCCTGGTAGACCCGACCGACTGATTTTCATTAGGGGTGGCCTGTTCGCACATGCCATATATCAAAAACTTACAGATTGAGCGGGATGTTCAGTCATTATATGGTTCTAAAGTCAGCATTCAGAATAAGTTGAATGTTTAGCCGTTATTCCTAAAAGCCCAGCAAGACCAGCAGAAGCCCTTTGAAGGAAAACATAGAAGGGGCCAAAAATGCTATGGGCACTTCACACTTGTCCGCAACCTGCCGCTATTGCTCGAAATTAACGCTGGCGATCTGGACGAGTATTCAAAGAGTAAGTGGGAGGAAGAACACCGTATTCCGTACGTTAATAGTGTGTGTGGAGTCGACTACCAGATTACAGTGCCTTGTAGAAAGGGACGCAAAAAGTGACAGTGGGAGTTGAAACAGTCCATCATGTTCCTGTTTTATGCCTTACAGTTTTTATAGAGATGTGGTCTAATCTAGGAACAGAATGCAAAATTGAGAACCCATTCTTCAGACCTTTTTGACACATCGAGACATAATAGAGATTGTGGTGACTGAAGAAAAAGGTTGAATCGTGTGTTACAGCTCATAATGTCGCCCGGTGCATCGGCATTAAAGCTAGAAAACATTCCATTCAACTTGGAGACGCTCCTTGGAGGCATCTCACAGTGCACTGCGGTAGATGAGGATATTTTAAATATTAACACCTTTTTGAGCGTCATAACAGAAAACCTGAGAGCGCAATGAACGCGACTTTTTATATCGACATTGACGAGACTATACATGAAAGCACGTGCAGCCTCCGTAACCATTTTAAATGACAAGGGTAATTTCATAAGGAATTGTAGCTTGAATGTGTCACTTTACTTTAGCGTGTTTGTGAGCGTGGCATATAGGCATTAACTGTAACTATTAAAGAATGCATTTATATAGTTATTTTGATTTCTAATATATTCTGTTAGTTATAAATTCAGTTGTTAGTCCCCACTTTATGTGCGCTCCTTTTCACGAGTTTTTTTTTTTCGTTGTTTCGCTTTTAAGCTTAAGTTAACTTGACAAGTTTTACACACTTCACACGTGGGAGTTCGACGTGTTTTAATGACAGTCAAAGGAGGAGTACGAAAACTATTTAAGAAAGGACAGCAGTGAGTAACATCTGGCCCAGTGGCTCAAGAATTGAGTGGGTCGGGCTTATTTACACATAAAACGGCAACAACGGTTCGGCTGCGGCAGCGTGACAATACCTATACAGCTGTCACTTTCTTCGTCTCGTAGTGCGTGTTCTTTTTAAGTTCCAAACAGTGTACTTCTGTCGAGGGAGTTAAATGTTAGCCGCTTCCATTGAAGTACAGAAATGCATGCGTATATTACTTGTTTTATTGAAGAAAAAAAACAACAAAAGTATGAGTTTCTCAAAAAAAGTTTCGGGAACATACATCCAGCCACGACATACGTCTTGAGCTGCAAGAACATATTAAGGAGTTAAGTTATTATTTATAGCAAATACTAAGGAACTTTTTGGTTAGCAAAGTTAAACAGATAGTTTGAACTATTATGGGTATGATAGGAAAACCACTAAATCATTCAAATGTAGAATAATTTCAAGTACGGGCTCCATTCTTTTGGGTCCCGACAACGCTTCCAACTTCTAGGCGCCCGCGCTGTTTTCGCGTTTCTTATTTACGTTCTCGCATTGCCAGCTTTGCGCCTGTAGTACAAGTGATAACTTTAACCCAGCACCAGGCTTTCCAAGTTCTCCAAGTGCTCTAAACCTCACTGATATAGTAACTTCTAATACGACTCAGCAGTAATTTTTTTCATTGCCCGACATCCGCCGTGGCTTCCACCCAAAAACAGCTAATATTTTTTTCTCAAAGGCCCTGTAACCCAACATTTGTGAAATGCTTCGCTGGAGGATGAGTATACGAAGTGCTTGGGTTTAATTAATTTATATATCAAGTTTATGTAGTTCGGTAAATATCAATTATAGGCTAAGGAATAAATATCTTTGTTAGGTGGCAAAGTTTTTAAAATCATTCAACGGAGTGGCAGTAAAAGTTTCGGGAGCGGCTGTAAAAGGGTTAATGAACAATGCTATTGAGATGAAATATGACCACACGACTAATATTTAGACCAGCTTATTTTGAATCTCTCTCAACATGTGCCAAGACAAACATTGCGAGGTTGTTCCTAAAGGTGATAATAATGAACAGTGTTTTATTGATGATATGAATAGTTTAGTTTCAATGTTTTCTTGTATTTTTTGGGTCAGCCCACAGCTCAATTATTACGGCAAAAAATTATGCATAGAATATTTTTATAATTCATTGCTAAGTATTAGGGTGAATGGCGGAAAGCTCTAGGCAGTGGTGTTTGAACAAGTGAAAAGAAACATCTTCTAAAGATTCGTAATTGTGCTAAAATTGTTCTTATTTGGCGGCGTTTTGATTATTCATATATTTTTGTGGCATTTATAAGTAATTTGTTTTTTTATAGATGCCACAAAAAATATGCGAAGAGTCAAAATGCTTTAAAAACAAATGAAGAGATGAATCGTCATTGAAGTGCTCTCAGCGCAAGTTAATCAGCCAGATGCGAGCAGCGAGATGAAGGCATTGCGCTCTAGAAAGAGCCAGGACATGTTAGAGCTGAGAACAGCTTAATTCCATGTGAAAGTGCGGCTCTGCATGGAAGCCAACTTGAACTTCTGCGTCACGTGAACGCAGGTCGTTGTCGGTCAAGACGCTAGTGTCTTTAGTACAACGTTGGAGAGGGGATCCCGTGACAATCTGGATGACCTGCTTCAGGATTTCGTAGCATGTAAACGTGTTGATAACGACCGTCAGTGTAACGTCAGTGGTCGGGTTGTGCTTGGGTGTACGGCCTTTCAACGGATGAACGGAGGAGAAGCACCGGATGTGTTCCTCTCTTCCGCTTGCTCATAGTGTATGACCATAGAATAGATCTTGAGCGGAATGGCATTCTGCGTGCAGCACAGTTAGTCCCGAGCTCTAAGATGGTGCACCTTCAAAAAACACTGCAATAAAAATTTAAAAATGTAAAAACAGTGTTTAAAGCTTATTTGGCAAACTAACTTTTTTTCTTAATTTTTCCAGGAAAAAAAAATCAACCTTTCCACTTTGGTGAAGAAGGAAGAACAACCGAGCTGTACTATGTGCCACCACCTATGAAAGAAGGTGACAACCAGACAACCGGCAAGCCGGTTGTCTGGTTAACGCCGTCACTCATAGATGGCCGTAGCTGTCCAGAGGGTTGTGTCGAGATTTATTTTTCCACGGACACGAAACTGATGAAAGTAGCTATTAACAGCTCCGCTGTAAAAAAAAAAAAAAATAATTTTTGGGGGGTGGAATATTTACGCAGTCAGACACAATTTAGATTGAGGTCATGGCCCGCTCTAGGCCTCGCCAACAAATCAGTTGCACTGCTCATTACTACTGGTCCTGGACTGGCTTGGCTGCTCGGCCGAAAACGCTCCCAAGCCTGGTGTCTCACTGACGTGACACCCAGTCCGTCTAGTCTGGCGTCTAACAATGCCTGCTAGTCGTGCGAATAGATGCTCGTCTGCGTTCAGCATCGTCTGCAATTCACCTCCGTCTATCGTAGTCGGCAATGACTGTAAGACGCGGACATAAAAGCTGCGCGTAGGCGTTCGTTTTCGCCTTCGTCCATCTGCTATCATGCCCCCGTCTAAAAGCACCACCCTCCCAATCCCCCCACTCCCCATTCCACCGCACATACGTAACGGCTTCCGAGTCCATCCAATCCCTCGCCTCATGCACCCAACTTTCCATAAAGCCCGGCGACTAGCACGAGCCAACATCCACGCCAAACTATACCCACCATCACCATGCACATTATGCACTGATGCCACACCCTACCCTCACAAATCTGTACACTGTGTAACTGTTCTCGGCCAACATCAACCACCAAACGTCACGGCGGCCACCATCCTCACTGCGAACACAACCACGGCGGAGAAAAAGCGGCCATTGCCCTTGCGCTCGCCCAGAGCCCCACCCCTAATTCGTCCTATCCGATTCTCAGCAGGCCATCCTCAATTTTGTTTGCGGCAATATCTCCCCCATGGCCTTCCGAATTCTCACCGACAACCCTCCATCCGACACCGTGACCCTGCTGTGGACACCAGCCCACACAGGCGTAGGCGCTAATGAGATGGTGCACGATCGAGTTCGCGAACTTATCGACCGGGCCGCAGTTTCAACTGCGCCTACACGCGATGCCCCTGCAGGCAAGCCTACCTCCCTCCTGCAATACAGGGATATTACCCTACACTACCGCCTCCTCCGCCGCCAATACCCACCCCCGCACCCCCCCCCCTCTCCCAAGAGGCAGCACACGTAATGCTGCGCCTCTTACAAACACACACTTTCCACCCACCGAACACAACTAATACACACTCACCCACACCTCTTTACCACCCCCGCCTGTCCTACCTGCGAGGCACTCGACACTCACTACCATTCCCTTTGCGAATGTCCCGCAGACCCATACCCCCCTTTTCCCTCCCCTCACTTCTGGGAGCAGATGTTGCGCGACCCGGAGGAGTCAGCCCAAGTCCTGACCACCTCCCGGGCCCTGGCGATCGCGGCGGCCCTCTGGGCCTCCACCACCCCCAATACCTGATCCCGGAAGAATCATAAAGTTTCCTCCTCCTCCTCCCGTCTAAAATGTTGTACAACGCTAGCAAGCTCGAAAAGCGGCAATCTAGCGTTCTATTATGTGCGAGCGACGGTCCAATAAGCAGTATTCACTCGCGACCATAGCTGTGTGCACGAATGCTGAGAGCGGGCTGACGGCGAGGTGCCTTATTTCTTCCGCCACGTGCATTCTGCAGCAAAAAGATTGCCGGCCTTGGCAGCCTATTAATTTGAGCTCTTTCTGAAAATGCGCTTCAAACATCGCCTTCAGATATGGCACCGAGTGAATACGCCCTGTACAAGCGTCTGTCAGGGTCTGTCGATGTGCAGTAAAAAGCGAGCGAAAGAACTAGAAAAAGCAACAAAATAAACAGGCACTTTTTCCAGAGTTTATGTTCTTTTTATGCTTTTCACCTGGCATCCGTTAGCATGGTGAGTGAGCATTATGGCGCACAATTAAAACGTGACCAAACCTATTCGCTTTGGCAGGCCAGGCGTAACTGCAAAACTCGAGAGCTACTTGCCATTCGAAGCGAAACGACGGGAACATGTTGAATTGGTTCAGCTGAACAGTTACAAGTTAGAAGAACCGAAAGAGGAAAAGACATACACACCACTGACTGTCAACTTGCTTGCTTTAGTACACCTTCTTCCTTTTTTTTCCTTTTTCACTACCGCTAGTGATAAAAGCCATCTTCCATGTCCGCGCGCTGCACCCATTAGGATGTCAAGCGAATTAACTTGATTAACTTGGTTACCTGGATTAACTTGATGCAGGTCGAACGCCCCATTGCCTCCAGCCAAATGGCTCGAGAATTCCTACGCGTAGGTTTCGATACCTTGACGGTATCGCAACCATGGATGCAATCATGACGGTTGTACAATTCACAGAGCAGCGGGTCTGCTTTTAAGGACACTAACATCTGCATTCAGCATCACCACGCGCAAACGAACAAATCAAGCCAGATCGAGCAATGTAGTTAACGTGGGACGCTATGCTTAAGGCAGTCTAACTATGGAAACAGACAACCCTACAGCTCTTCCGAAGGCGCGTACTTGCAATAGTTGTGTAGTATTTTTTGTTTTGTTTCTTGTTTTGGTTAGTCGGCAGATACCTAGATGGCGCTCCTGGCCCCAGGGCGCGAGCCCCGTGCCTTCATCCATTAGTGATTCCAGAAAGTTTTGGAGCTTTTCAAACGAAAGAAATGTTCTTTCTCGGATATAAAACTGTGCAATATCCTAACAAATAACAAGCAGTTAATTTCAAATGTCGTCAACGAGTACTTCACGTCTATATATACTGTGAAAACGGGAACAGTTCCAAGTTACGAGAGCTCTAGAATAGTAATACCGGACATCAGCATTACTGAAGAGGGAGTTTTTGCGGCCCTCCTTAACCTTGACGTTAGGAAGAGCCAAGGTCCCGACGACAGTCACAATGTTGTTTGTTTTTTTGTTTTGTTTAAATACGCTGAATGGTCGCAAAGTTTTTGCATTTTATTTATTGCCATAGTCTCAATACAGGAGACCTGCCTGATGAATGGAAAAAGGCTGGGTGATACCAATATTTAAATCGGGTGACAGTCAATGCGTCGAAAACTACAGACCTGTTTCACTTTTGTGTACGGCCAGTAAAGTTCTTGAACACTTCGTGTTCAAACATCTCAGTATTTTTTGAGGAGAGTACGTTTTTTTCAGGACGAGCAGCATGGATTCAGACGTGGTTTTTCCACTGTAACACAACTTGTTCATGCGATACACGAATTTGCAGTTGTCATAGATATCGGCGGACAGACAGATGTTATCTTATTTAGATTTTCCGAAAGCGTTTGATCGCGTCTCGCATGATAAACTATTGCATAAGTTACGCTACATCATCAGTAACGAGAACATATTACGATGGCTTGATTCCTATCTTACTAACCGTGCGCAGTGTGTTAGTGTTGACTGTTTTTTCTCCCGAGTCACCCGTTTTCTCGGGCGTGCCTCAAGGTTCGGTCCTTGGGCCGCTTTTGTTTTTAGTTTTTATTAACGATTTAGAGATAAACCACCCCAATGTACAGAGCCGATTTTTTGCTGACGATTTTGTTTTATTTGCTACGGTAAACGACCCGTCTGATCAAGAATAATTAAATTATTGTCTACCTTTGCTTCATGCATGGTGCATAAAATGGGATATGGTTCTGAACTGTAAAAGGTGCGTTCAAATGGCCGTGACGCGGAAAAACAACCGTTTGTTTTTTTACATATACTATCAAAGGAGTAGCACTCGAGACTGTTAAACAATATCAATACATCGGAGTTTTAATTATCTCTGATTTCTGATGGAGTGCACATATTGAGTGTATAGCTCGTAAAGCAATGAGGAAGCTCTGGTTTTTTAAATGAAATATTAACCTATGTTCACCTGAAACTAAACTGACTGCTTATAAAACCATCATAAGACCAATGCTAGAATATGCATGTATTGTATGGGACCCTCATACAAAGCTGTCAATAAATATGTTAGAGACTGTGCAAAAAAAGAAAAAAAGCATTGCGGTTTGTGTACAACCGTAAAGGTTTTATGTCATCCGTTTCAGATTTGTACCCAAGCTCGGGATAGAGTGATTTAGCAAACCGGAGAAAAATAGAACGGCTGAAGTTTCTTTATGATATGATACAAGGTAATTTGCGACTGCGTCTCTGTGATTACACTTCATTTAACGAAACAAGGCCCACAATAGGCAAACACCAATTAACACTTGTCGAACCATTGTGTCGAACCACTTTGTTTAAAGCATCCTTTTTTCCTAGAACCACGTGTGAGTGGAATAAGCTTCCTGAAAGGTGTTGTAAATTTGAGATCATTAGATACTTTTAGTGAAGCACTACTCTCGCACTTTGTTGAGTAGTGGCTCTGTCTGTTTGTTTTTGGATATTGTTTGTGTACACCTCCTGCGTGGGCGTTTTACAGAATGCTGGCAGTATCACCAAATAAATAAATAAAATAAATAAATAAATAGATAAACAGTTCGGCCCCCCTCTCAACCCGTCTTGACTTGCCCTTTTTCTCGGTGTTAGCGCGCCAGCCCCGCGCCTCGCCTACGGCCGCCGTCTTCGTATGTGAGGTCTTTTTTGCTTCCCGCAGGCCCGCGAGGACTCTGCGCCTTTTCTGGTTCTTCTTGTGGGATTTGATTTTTAATTACTACAAGATGTTTGTTGCAAACTACGTCGCTTGAGGAGATCTTCCTCTGAACACTTCGATGAACGCAAAACGACTTGCACTCGTAAAAATAGACGAGCGAGCAGTGCTCGTTGGGGCACGTACTGAACAGACGCAGGCAGCCATGTTTATCATCGATTCACACAATTTCGGAAAAGGCAGCCTCGAGATACTTTTGAAAACAACAATGGCTCTATCTAAATTATTTGTTTCTCCAACATAAAAATATTGCCGATGAAAATAGTATACGGCACGGAGATACAATTTCACAACCAACATTCCAAAAGTCACTCATATCTTCAGCCAATGAGATCTGTAGCACCTTGTAAGTACTGGGCGGGCCAGACGTCATGTTATTCTTAGAAGCGGCGCGCGGCACGCGTCTCGCAAATTTCCACAACAATAAATTTAGTATGTAGAAAAACCATCATCAATATCATAATTTACCGCCCAATAGTCAAGACCTCCCTGACGATAGATGGCTCCCGCCAAGCCTAGAAAACCTGTCCGCGCCGAGGCTATTGTATTTGAGAGGAGTGGAATGTAATCCCTCTAGTAAAGTATTTGACTCTACTATGGGACCGAAGTGTAAAAGGTGCCGTTGACTAGCTTTGCGCCTGGTTTCATAGCTGGGAGCTGGCGAGAAGGATTTTAGAGCCGTTTGGCGCGGTTTCAAAGCTGATGACGTCGGCTCGCTCTATGAGACAGTTAATCCACTTCACGTGAAGGTGGCGGACCAGCGAAGTTGTTACCCTTACAACAAAAGCTACTAGTTTCCGCGTGGCATTGGCGGCCCAATCTTCGTCGGTCATTTTCGCTCGGCGACGATGTTCACACTCTCGCTTCTGTTGCCGCTGACGCTCTGGACGGACCCGTTCTCCGTCGGTGAGTGGAGTATCAATCGAAGCCGATGGAACCAAACCATCGGCCGCACCACGTTGGGATGCTGCACGTTTGCCTTCTCGACGCTTTCGCACACGTTTGAGCTGTTGAGCGCGCCGACTATCCTTGCAGGCGGGCTCTTCCTCTTCAGAGCGAACAACACTCGGCCTACCCATGGCAAGTCCAACGGGCAGCCGAAACGTCGCGACGAAATGGCTACGTCAAGAGACAGAGGAGCATAACCATTGGTTCGTAGCTATGTTATGTTTTAGAGCGAGGTAACAGCGAACTGCTATAGTGATTGAGTAAAGACACATACATACAAAAGGGCGATGAGCTCTTTCAACACCCCCCACGATGTTTTAAGTTCTAAACCCAATTTTTTGAGGCACAGCTCGAGGACAGTTGTTTTTTGATTGAGCCCGAGTCCATTTATCAGCATCCCGGAAGCGAAAGAAAAGAAGGTTATATCGGCGCATTCTGCCCTCAGCCTCGTCACAGCTCACTCTTAGCCGAGATAAGTCGGTGACCGTAGATGATAACCAGAGATCAGGATCACACTATCTAATAATGCCAGGAAGGCTCACTCACAGGGGATGCCCCCTTTTTTTATATTACCTTGCATGACCAATCGGAACTAAGGAGCGCCGTTTAAACGAAAGTTTTTTGTTAACATCCATGAACGCATTTTTTTCCAGATGCTACCACATAACAGCTTCGCTGTGTAAAAACCCTCGCCTTGAGTAGTGGCAAAGGAAACTGAGAAAATATGTTTTGAGCAACTTAATTGAAGAGAGCATGAACTGATTTTCCAGCTACTTCCTCCTCAGTTAATAAGCAGAGTCAGAAATCACGAGGTCGTATTTTACTGGAACCCAAAGTTTTCCAAGCAGTCTAAGAGTCGGCAAGGACAAAGCCCTTGATATAATTAACGCTTCACATTTTCACAAGTGCCGACAATCATAAAGTACAAACCGCATATAAGCGATTTAGCAAGAGACGAGACAAACGATGGCGACCCTTTTCGCTATCGCTCGGTCAGCTGCGCGACGAGGCAAGCCGCATGAAAGCGACGAGAGCAAGCGACCAAGGCGTTAAGCGACGTTTTGTAGAAATTCAAAAAACCGAGCGACGCGACGAGCAACGGTGAGACATTTCCGTCGCTCGTCGCCGTTGCAGATCTCGTCGCTCGCTAAATCGCTTACATGCGGTTCAGCCTTAATTGTGTGAACGCGAGAAACACGTACGACGAGTGAGTGCTGTGTTGTCATTAACTTAAAGTGTCTCTCATTTCAGGGATACACTGTCATTAGCTTCCAAGTGCTGCACGGGCCTCGCGCGCTGGCACTTTTTCGTCACTTCCAAAACTAACACAAACATATCTAGGAATTTAGGGTTGGGACAACCATCCCACAAAATGGTTCTGCTCTGTTGATTTATATCAAGTTCAAAATAAACAGCAGTCTTCGTTGTCGGCTGATTCACACGACGGAGTGATCCGCAGACGGATTGATCGTGTCAGCGGTTCGTCCGTCTCCCAAGCGCATCCACACAAAGCAGCACACGCGCAAAGGACAGCCAGTATACAAACCGAACATGTTGCCGACCCCATAATGCCGCGAAACTCTAACATTGCACGATCACACTGTGGCACCGTTGTCCAAGATCGAAATCGACATTTGCTACTTCGAAAAAGAGCTGTGCGCCGCCGTTACGTGCAGAGTGAGACACAACACCATGCTAGGCTTAGTCCGAAGCGCCACTAGCTTTACGAAACCAAGGCATGACGGAAACACAAGCATGGTCCTGCTCGAGGAGGCCTTATAAAAGATTCGAAGTAAATAACCACAATAAAGCGTTGACGAACGCGCTTGCGAGATGCCATTGGTTTTAGGCTTTTGCTTTAGAACAGTTAATACTGCAGACGCCGGCGCCGCACGCGCGCGCCTTCCCCACGCGCGACGTCTCTCTCCACCCCTGATATTGCGCCGTGCCGCGCGCACTCCCGCGGCCACAGGCCGAAGATCGCGCCACTGTTCTTATCAGTCGCACTTCAGACTTCTCAATGGTCGCATCTAGAGAGCATCAATGTCCTTCTGTTTAGGGTGATGCCATCGTTTGTGGTACACGATGCCGACAGCACGCTCCAACGTTACTTTTCCTTCTTATTTTCTCGAAGATGTCCCCTTACATTCTGTCTCTTCTTATAAATACCTAGGCGTGTATATAACCTCAGATATTTCCTGGCAAATGCATGTTGAGTATGTTATTAATAACGCTAATCGAATGCTGGGTTATCTAAAACGGAACTTTTCACTTGCCCCTTCATCTTTGAAACTAACTCTGTACAAAACGCTTGTACGCTCTAAATTACAATATGCTTCTTCTATCTGGGACCCCGGTCATTCCAAACTAACTAACGCCCTGGAATTAGTTCAGAACCGCTCTGCTCGTTTTATTCTTAATAACTTTCATCGCACCGCAAGCGTGAGCTCAATGAAAACTAGCCTATTGTTGCCTAACCTCAATTTACGTCGTAAAATAGCTCGCTTATGTCTTTTTCATAAGATATACCATACTAACTCATTACTTCACAACCGACTGCTGAATCAACCTTCTTATATTTCACCTCGCATTGATCATATGTATAAAGTAGACATTCTAAAATGCAACACTAATGCATTCCAAGAGTCATTCATTCCAAAAACTTCAGTGGATTGGAACCACCTTCCCGCATCTATCGCAACAATTGTTCCTGACCATTTATTTAGGACTGCCATGAATAATCTATACTGCTCAGATTGAGCTGCGAAGTGTACTACTGCCACTAACCCCCACTCCCCTCTGTAATGCCAATGGCCTTGAGGGTATTTTAAATAAATAAATAAATAAACACTCAGTTGGGAAACTCGCCGTCGAAACCTGGGCCGCTGGCGTCCACCGAGACCAAGCTAAATACGACAACAGCGCTACCCTTTATCATTTGTCTGTACTGTGGTCACCTTGAGCTTTTGGAAAGCATGTTTTTGCGTAACAACAAACGGAAAAGACTCTTTTTGTATGAAATTGTTTGGAGTTTAGTACAAGATGAAGGGCGCGTGACGTTTTTATAATCTTTAGTTTGCAAGGTTTTGCGGAACAATTATTATTGTTTTTATACAAGCATGCCTCAGCGGTGCTTTCAGGTAGCGCGTCCCGACCTATAGGTGCATTTTAACTTCGGTAGTGATTCGCGGCGCGTCCGCTGGGGAGACGGGGGTGGCACCCCTGTAACCTCTTCCGCGTTATCTGTTTCGGCTCCAAAATGGCCGATTGAAGCCAAACTAGAAGTAAAGTGCAGTTCCTCGAGTGGCCCCTGCGGGAGAAATGGTGGCGTTCTGTTCGCCATTAGCTCGGTTCTGGTGGACAGATTGGGGCAACTTTTTCAGAGCAGCCTCTAAGGCAGTTTCCCAACTGAGTGGTTCTAGTAACGTTGGCACCCGCTCACGGGGAAAATACAAAGAAATCGCAGGAAACAAAATGTCGCCGTAGCACAGTCAGCGCCACGAGCGCGTGCAAGGACATGCTCTTTCACGCGCTTGAGAACAAAAAAATTAATAAAAATAAGCGTTCGAAACAAAATGGCCAGATATCATCCCCCCAAGCAAAGCGCAGATGAAGGCATCCTAGTCGCACCCGTGTTGCACGTTTGAAAGAAGAGCAGCGGGAGTACGAGGATCGTCGGCGGGCCCAGAAGCGAGAATGGCACGCCTCTTAGTAGCTTCTATAGAATCATCGAAAATATTCTTCCCTTTCTGCGTCGTTATGGAGTGTTTCATGGGGGCTATGAGCATGCGAGGGAAGTGACTGCCCTTGTACGTACACGTACATTTCGTTGGGAAAAAGAGACAGCGGAGTTAAGGAACGTAATCAATGGGCTACAGAAAAAAAAAAGGCAACTATACTGCTTGTGCAAAAATAAAAATCTAAAGCGTGACCGCACGGCAATTGAGCATCATGTCCCAAAGATCTTTATTCGCAGGTAGGAGAGCTTAATGGTGCTCATAAAGATGAAGTTGAGACGTTTTGTGTGTTGTCCCCTTTCTCGTCGTCCGTCGTCTCCGGTTTTTCAAAAATAAGTAACATTAACCAGCTCGCCTGCCTACTCACTCTATCTTCAGTGAAATCGCCGTTGCCGCTGCTCCCAGCCCGACATAGCAAATCCCACCAGAGCATCAGCTTCGCTGGACTTCCCTCTTCCCGGGGTGGAAGGGCTGTTCATTTTTTTAGTATTTCAGTGTCCTTTTAAAAAGGTAACTAAAAGGCGAAAGCCATCGCCATAATATAAAGGTTTGGCTGTATGCCTTCATCCATCCACTTTTACTGGCATCTCCTCCGCAGTGCCACACGGACATGTCTTCATCGTCTCCTTCTTCTAATGACAATGATGACAATCGTTATGATGTTGCAGATACACACATTTAAAAAGACTGCTGCGTGTGAGACGGCCGTCACGACCTTCATTAAGGGAGTGGGTGGTAAGGCGCCTTCTTAGGTCACTTGGAGATGAGTCGTTTTCACTTCAAAATTGGTCAGGAAATCAAACAGCCACGTTTCTTGAGGCGAAACAAAAATGGCTTGTTTGTTATTGATGTGGCGGTCGGCGGTGTCTCATGCTCATCAGGGAAGCACCGCTTGTTCACGAGTCCGAGCAAGGACATCCAGCCCTGATGCCCAAACGGTTTCATCGCTCGATCGAGGCAGATGGCGTAAAAAGTCGATCCCACAGATCTTGTATGGCATTAACATGCGTCTGCGAAAAAAAACAAAAAAACAAAAAAGAAAAACAGGCTGGAAAATGCGCCCTTCCTTGCTACAGAAAATAATTGCGGAACTTTCTAATTCGTTGCGGTGCAACTCCTGACGACATCACGGCGTGGTTCCATTGGCCACCACACGCGGCTGAATAGGTCGGGAGAGAGTGAGGTTTTGCGATTGCAAAGTAGAATCGCAGTTTTCCGGATGAAATTCGCGCGTTTACTTTTACGTTTGTTGAGATGAACCAGGGATGGGCAAAATACATGCAAATATGTATCGAAATACAAATACAAAATATTTCGTCAAAAATGTATTTAAGTACAAACCTAGTTACATTTCCAAAAAAAAGCATTTAAGTACAAGATACAAATACAACCGAACGTATTTGGTCTCCTCCAAATACTTTTCCAAATACATTCCTCAAAATTTGCGTCAGCGACTTCAGGGCACCTGCAACGGGTTTCTGGGTATCTCATTTTAATTTTGCATCGCACACTCGGGAGTTAGTGTGTGAGGCTCTAGTAAAGTTATAGAAATATAATCACAAAAAAAATGCAATCAGCTTGGATGTAATAGGTGAAAAAAGTAAAGAGCTTCAAGCAGCTTTTTTTTTTGTCGTTTATATTTTGGTATAGACCAACAAAGAACCAAGACGCGCAGCACTAGCTAGAGAATTTCTTATTGTTGCAACTCGCACCAGTTACGAAAGTCTGGACGACCGCGCATTTAGAATGTTCCAGGCAAAAATATGCATGGAAATCAGGCTGGAAAGCATCACAAGTTGTCACGGGCACTTATTCAGCCAGTCTGCCTGTGAACGTCAATTTCGTCACTATTCTTGCCCAGGACTAGCACCGCAATCATAGAGTCACTAAACACTTGTGCTTGATTGAGAGACACTGCATTCGGTGCAGAACATAGTTTTCTTCCTGCTCTGGACAGTGACAAAAAATTCGAGGGATGTATTTTCGCCCACAAAATTGTATTTAATTACAATTGTATTCGAAATACCCACGTTTTAGTATTTAAATACACACGTCAAATACATTCCCCGATTCGTAATTAAATACAAATGTAAAATACACAAAGTATTTTAAATACGTATTTCAAATACTTGCATTTGAAATAGTGCCCATCCCTGACATGAAATATAAATAAAAGAAACGCTTAAGATTCCTGTAAGGCTAACATTGTTGAACCGGCGTTTTACGAACGTGTTTGCTGCTTCATTTTTATGTGGCTAAATTTTGCCCGAATATTTCAGACCGAAAATGCGATGATCTAAAATACCAATGATACGTGATAAGTATTAAATTAAATGTTTCTAATGCTTTCGATCACGTTTTGTAAAAGCAAGACACCCAAAACACTGGACTTGATTACAATAAAGCTAGCTATACTTCGTCTCACCTTAAGTCCTTGAGCAGCCGACGCCACGAGCTGATGGAACCAATCAAACGATGTCAAACGCTTACGTCCCTGGGCCTTCCGTGTATGTACATTATTTGGTTTTGCGATGAAAGAATTCATACAGCAACATGACGAACTTTATTTATGACTGTGCGCTTTGGATGGTGTATGATTGGTCCTATGAGCTCGTAGCGTCGGGTGCATCTAGATCAGGGTGTAAGATAGGCAGGTGGGGAAACGGCCCATAGAAGCCTACCTCAGCGCCGTGACCGGATTGTGTACTCGTCTGCTTGCGGGTACCCCCGATTTGCGACAGATGGCGCTGCGGCGAGAGGAAAAAAATCGGAATCGGATTTGCATGGAACTTTATGGGAGAGTACGCAAAATAAACCGAGAGCGCGACAGTCCTCTATTGAAAATCCACGAGAAACCGTATCCATCAGTTTAGCCGGTCGCCACTGGTCGCCCACCTGGGCCCGTTTTCTCGAACGCGAACCGTGGTTTAAAGTTTACTATTGTCCCTAGAAGGGGAAATTCCAGGTCACGTGACTGGGAGAGCAGGGGCGCCGAGGAAGGAGCGGTACCTAGAAGCAAAATGGCCGCGGCGTCACTTAATGAGGGCTAATAGTTCTGCTTGGTTCTGCTGAACATTCATTTCGATCTGGCTGTTATGTTAATGACTCACCATCAACCTATTAGCACCTCAAGCAAAGCGATAGTTCAGAGGGACTACTAAACTAACCGACGACAGCATTCCGCGAACGCATCACTCTTCAGCAGTCTAAGATCCAAGACATATGACGGTACATAAGCCTTGCAAGTGTTTTTATGGTGAGTAAAAAAATGTTTTGCGAACGGGTGTTGGTACATATTTAAACTAAGACATTTAATTTGTTACACAATGCACGCTAACTCGGGAGCAGCGATTACTTTGCGGAGAAAGGGGGTTATCCTCAATAGAGTCTTCGTTCGGGGTGAACAGCTGAGACATTGTACTGTTTTTTTGTTCACAGTGCGCCGACAGTATGCCGACAGCATTGAGGTTTCTACATATCCCCGGTGGCCAACGATTCAACGGTGACGAAAAGCCTTTGACGAGAAGCTTAGCTTCTCGTCACCGGTGAATCGGTCGGGCAAACGGAAGAGAGGGCAAACAGTTGAGATCAGCAGGAATCGCAGAAACGTGCGTCGCCAGGAACGAAAACGAGACTACAGCACCGGCGTTGCCAGACTGGAAGAAACACGGGAAAGTTATGCGTTGTTTATTGCGAAACATATTGAAGGAAATGTTTCTTACATTTTCGAATATTCGTCGGCAAACTCTAGCATAGTAGCTAAAATTTCTTCGTACCATCGGAAGCAAATAAATTGGTCTTCAAGTACAACATTACTATATTTTGACTTAAAATACCATACTAGATCGATGACAACCAGCGGAAAAAGAGGATAAACAAAATGACTGGCTTGTTTTACCGATAGATGGCGCATCTTATTGCCCAATCAATAAATAATTATTGTTGTTCTATATCCAGCCGTTTATTACAGTACCTAGGTACTTTTCCCTTCCTAGGCACCGTGGTTTACCAAAATGGGTTTACCATGGCTTCGAGAAAACCGGCCCTGGAGTGGGAGTTCGCGGTGCTCCACATAGATGGCGCCACAGAAAAAGAGAAAACCGAGGGATACACAATCCGGTCGCTCATTTGACTCTCGTTTCCCCAACTGTCTATCTTACACCCTGGTCTGGGCTTAACGTGAAACGGAGCATAGGAACTATACGTGTCGTCAACGCCCCTTGAAGAAAAAAAAAAAACACAAGCATTTTACGGTGACAGAAAAGCCGCGCAGAAGATAACCTCAAAATATGTCGTACGACCATGATAATAATAATAATAGGTTTATTTCCAACAAGAAAGGTACAATGTTGGTGGGGGCTTTGGAAAAAAGCTGTGTGTACAGCTTGACTAGTCCTAAGCCCCCCTAAAGCAGCAGCTACAAGCAGCGTGGACGAAAAAAAAAGAAATACACTGAGAACGCTAAACAAAAAAGAGATTGAACAGTTGACAATGAGATATATGAAACTAAAGAAAATAAGCAGGCACTATAGAATAACGTCACTTGCTGATCGTTCAAGGCACTATAACAAAAAATACAATATTTAAGAGTAGACAAAAAATAGCACTGCCCCACATCGTTCAAGGAAAAACCAGAAAAATAGTCTAGGTCAATTAATTGTACAATACACAAAACACAAGCACATTCCTCTTTACAAAAAAAAAATACTCATAAAATACACACAAAGGCACCGTTCAATCGTGGCCGATTTGCCCAGAGAGTATCATGTCCCGCAAGGTACCCACCGATAACGTGTCAAGTTCTGTGTTGTGCTTATGAAGGTGGTTAAGGATGGACGGTAGTGTGTATGCTATAGTATAATGGCCATAATTTGTTCTAAAAAGAGGCACTTGCCAGGGCTGCACAATGCGCGTTTGGTACGAGTGTACTTTTTGTGTTAGATTCGCTAAATATTCAAGATGATGTACATGCATGTTTTTTTTTCAATCATATATCTTCGCAAAGGCGATATCTATACAAATCAAAAATTTTAATTACACCCAGTTGAGTAAAAAGTAAATCCATTGGACATTCGAGTGGGACTTTGCAAATACTTCTTAAAATCTTTTTTTGCAAAATGAATATTTTTTTACAGTTAGTAAAAGTAGTTGTGCCCCATACTAGATGACCATAGTTTATATGGGAATAAAATAATGAATTATATATTAACAACTTTACCTTAAGGGGAAATATGTGTTTATTACGATATATCAAGCCAACAATGCTGGACAATTTGGACATAATGTAGTTAACGTGATCATCCCATGACATTGTCTCTGAGAAAAAAATACCCAATGTTTTAAAAGAAGAGACTAACTCAATTCTAGAAGAGTTTAAACATATGGTCTTGTTTATGTCAACTTGTTTATTCTTTGGGCGAAATAGAACTGCCTTAGTCTTATTTATGTTTATTTTTAAAGCGTTACATTTGCTCCATTTCGCTAGTTTTTCTAGCGTATCATTCGCGGTATCTATGAGATCTGAGGCGGTATCACCAGTAAAAAATAAAGTAGTGTCGTCAGCATAAATGATAAACTTCGTTGATCGGCTGATATTTACAATGTCATTTACGTAAAGGTTGAATAAAAAAGGGCCCAAGATGCTTCCCTGGGGAACGCCTGACCGAATAGATTTTATTGATGATGAATGACCATTAATATGTACGTATTGCTGACGGGAAGACAAATATGAACTTATAAGTAGTAACAGTTGACCACGGAAGCCATACATTTCTAATTTTTTAAATAGCAAATCATGATCAAGATAGTCAAAGGCTTTCGTAAAGTCAATGAATACACCGAGAGTTAGTTTTTTATTTTCAAAGTTCTTAAGGATATATTCTTTCTGTGCAAGAAGAGCAAGCTCAGTGGACCGTTGTCTGCGGAAGCCAAATTGAGATGAACTTACTAGATTATGATTACCCAAATTGAGATGAACTTACTAGATCTACGTATTACCCAAGATGGTCTTGTCGATGCGAAGTCAGCCCGATTTTCTCACCATTTTATAACTCTGATAGAGCTTCAAGAAGAACACGTGATAGAACATTAACAACGATATGACGGAGAAAATATTTTTTCATAAATCATTACCTGGCGTGGGATTTTTTTTTTTAATCCGACCAGAGATTTCGATGGAGCTTCTAAAGGAAACCGAACTACTTTCGCGTGCGTTATTTATTTCAGCTTAACTGTTGCCCGAACGGCGTCAATAACGGATAAACGTGCTGAAGTGCCGACGGTACAATACATCTTCAGAAAGCACGGTGTTGCAACAGTTGAATCGTTGGTTTTCAAATTTTCGTTTTATTTTTGCCATTTGTTTTGTTACGCTCGACGGAATTCATCTGTCAGAAACACTCACACGTGTCTCATATTCTTTTTTTTTTTGAGTGATGTTGGAATCTTCAGTATGCCTCTTAGTAGTTTCTATAACGTCATCGGAAGTATTGTTCCCGTTCTGCGTTGTTATGGAGTGTTTCATGGGAGCTGTGAGCATGCGAGGAAAGTGGCTGCCCTTGCACATACACGTACAATTTGTTAAAAAAAAAAAGAAGAGACAGTGCATTAAAGTAACGTAATAAATTGGCTAGAGAAAAAAAGGCAACTATACTGCCTGTGCAAAAAATAAAAATCCAAAGCGTAACCGCGCGGGAATGGAGCAGCATGTCCCAAATATCTTCATTTGCAGGCAGGATAGCTTAATGATACTAATAAAGATGAACTTGACTTACTCCTATTTAAATTCAAAATTTATTTTCCGACAGGAAAAAGCGTCATCATAGCCTCTGCGATTCTTTCAGCAATTGTCTTAGCTGTTTATATAATTACACCTAAGCAGCTAAATATTTCGTTCGCAATTTCCTGGGTAATAAATGATCTTGTTTTGATTTTATGCGGCCACGTCGCGAACACCTCAAGTGTGAACCAAAGAAGAAAGGTCCAGTGTTCTTATTTAACAAAAATGCACACAGCTGATAGGCACGTGTCGCTGTGTGACGAGTAGCATCGGACGACATCGCCTACAACTTTTCGTTTGGGGGCGACGGATTGGTGTACGAGCGACGTTGCTAGAGACGTGTCGGTGCTGACACGTTGGGCTATAAAGACGTATCACTGTCTTTTGGTTTTATAGGAACCTACTCAAACAAAGTTACCAACCCAAAAACGCTGACTACCGCCGAGATGCTCATTCAGTGCGGCATCGAAAAGGTATGCAAAATGTTTTGCCCTTGGCATTGAAAACACGCGAACACATTATAAACCAGTGTTGGCATGCGACTAACTTTCCTTGCTATGCCCCACGGCTTTGTCGGCTGAAGTTTGCTTTAATTCGACGTTTACATACGTAAATAAAGCTTAAGGTGTATATTTGCCAAGTTTGGTCGACTTTTTAAAATAATTATTGAGGTGAGCTTTATTGTCACAAACCTCCATTTAGAGTGCTAGATAAAATTCTAGGCGATAAGAGTTTAGGCACGAAAGGCTTCCCACTTAGATATGTTTCAGTTCTTCATTTGTAATAGTAGAAAATGTGCTTACTTGGCTTTTATTAAAACGGCATATTTAATGATATGGAGCTGTCACAACAGCTTGGGAGATTCACTTTTGAATTCAAAATTTGATGTACGAAACAAAAATCTCAGAATAATTTCAGTGGGTTTTCGAACGTTCTTTTGTTGCACGATTTAATATGCTTATGTGGAATGTTACGTGGCACTGTTGATATTAAACATGTTTGTTTTCAAATAAACATAACTTTTGGAAAGTTTGGCAATTGTTTTATATTGGATGTCGTATATTGTATTCAATTAATGAAGCGACGCAAACGGTTAACATGTACACGAAAAGGTGAATTAATAGTAGAGGTGATTACACAAATCGTCTCGATATACTCCAGTTTAAGACAGCTTGTCGCAGTGGCCAACTTGTTCTTGAGTGGGGGAAGGGGGCGGCGGGGGCAAACCATACCCTCCTCCTCCCCCCCCCCCCCCCCCCCGGTGCTCTAGGTATCGCATGGGCGCCGCCGGCCAGTGTTTGCCCTGCCCAGTGGCACCTGTTTCAGGATGGGCAAAAGACATGCCCTGCCTCCCCCCCCCCACTCTGAAAACTGAGGGGGGGGGGGGGGCCAGTGACTCCTCACCCCCCCCCCCCCCCCCCCTCGGTTGGTGTGCGCCCATTGCTTGTCGCGATTCATGCAGTTTAATATCCGCCATGTTTATTTCCAGGGGCGATCAGTGCTAGCGACACCCGGGCCAGAGGGATGCAAACTGAAAGGAGTGGCAAGGAGACACCTATTTCCACATAAAAATTAACGTTGCAGCGGTTAGGTGGGAAACTGAATGGCTTCATATGTACTGATCCACCTAGACCTTGGAGAATATATCTTTCAAATAGAAGTGACTGTGCGCTATCCTTGCGTATTGTATTCCTTAATATAGAATCGGGGCGTAGATGTCTGAGATAACTAACCACACAATAACAAAGGCGATCCAGAGTAGTAGTAGGATTTGCATTAAATATATAAATTTCAAGATAACTTGAAAAAATGCCAAATTTCAGAAAATAATCCTCCATACGCTCCAACAGTAGTGCCATACCGAAATCGCGTAAATTTTTTTTAATAAGCTGTTACGTCAGTATTTACGCTCGGCTAGCTGATGAGCAGGGTGGTGGTTTTATATTGCACTAAATAGTGTTAAGAATTCTAGCCAAGTTTCCCTCCCGAAGAAATCATTTTTGCTTATTTATTTATTCATTTTATGTATGGAATATAAATGTGTCGTAGAACTGCAATATAACATGTTAGTAGGAAAAACACTAATTAGTAGGATATTCAAATACGCCCTAATGATATACCTGTTACTTGCAAACTCAACCTAGAAAACCGAACTAGGTAGGAGGGGACGAAAAGATGTTCCACAGAAAGCAACACAGCATCACGGTTAAAACATCACCTGCAATAAAAGATTCTTACAAACATTAGATCACATAGATTCCCAGGACAAAAATATAACGGTTAGTAAAGCGCTACCCGCACTAAACTTGACAAGGATCAATGAAGGAAAACAGGTCCAACAACAAAATCAGTTGTTCAGCGTGTGTATTCAGACCATCATTTTTAAAGTAAATCCTTACGTGACAGGTGAACATCCTCGTTTAGCTCGAAACATCTTTTATGATATCGCAATATAAGCACGCCGGCAGTTTTTCCCATGGCTATTTTCGAGTTATTTAGAGCATGCTACATGAGTAGAAACGAGTTTCTCTCAGAAAAATGAATTTTGCTTAGTTGCCCAGCAAACAAACCTGCGCGTAATACAGCTCGTAAGTTCTTAAGTCACGATTGATTATCGAGAACAAGGGATGGCTTTATCAGAGTTAAGTGAATTTACAAAACCATATAAAAGGACGTTTAAAAAATGTATGTTCTTTGATGGATGGTGTTCCAAACTACGGTATCTTCCACGAATGTGCGCCACTTTGTGTTCCACCTAATGCAACGAGAAGATTCTTCAAACCTGGTTGAACGTAATTCAGTAGTACCAGTATGTTTCGCCACCAGTATTAACCTTGTCGAACCACCATCAGACACGCAAAGAAAAAAAAAAATGTTTTTACTAAACTTAATTGTTAACTACAAGTTTTCACCTTTGAAAAACTGGTTTCTATGAGAAGGCGCCAAATTAAATCAGTATTCTTGAATAATTTTTCAATTCTACATAAATTGGTTCATTGTTTTGCGTTTCTTTTTTTTTTAATGAACCATCGCAAGCTGGTCGTTTTCTCAATCTCACCTTTCTTATTCTGCTCATCACTTTTTCTGGCCCATTTATACAGACTAATATTTTCTGCTTACACAAATTTCAGAACTTTTATCTACTGGATTGTACCTCAGAGTAAATCGACTTCATTTCTGAAGTAGCTGATTGATTTTCAGTGTTAATATCCTGCGAATGTTTAGATTCGTTTCGTATCTATGTAGACATGGTTACGCTCAAGAATTTTATATATCAAGTAAAGTTGCCGTTTTAAATTTTTTTATTTTTGCCGAAGAAATTATTTTTAAGTCTCTGAGAAGTTTTTTTGGCATTATGGTTACTCATATATACGCGTCTAGCCCAGACTTGTATGGTAATTGTTACAAATAATAAAATTACTTGGAATCGAGTACTTTTTGTATTCTAACCTCTAAATTCGCGTTAGAAGATTCGCGTTAAAGATTCACGAAACGATATAATTTTTAACTCGTATAGTTCCTACACGGAGGATAGGAACCATACGAGTCGTCAACGCCCCATGAGGAAAAGAGCACAAGCACTTTACCCTGACAGACAAGGCGCATGGGAGATATCACCACACTATGCCCATAGCCCTACCATAATCTAAGAAGTACACACGACAGTTTTGTTGATGCCCAATCCGCCCGCTTTTCTTTACATGTTACGACTCTTATAGATTTTTAAGAAGACAAGATATAATATTAATGACGATATGATCGAGGGAAGATAGGATATTTGATCAAACTAGCCGGCGTGAGCATGTTTTGAAAATATGACTAGAGAGTGCGATGGGACTTTTAATGCAAACTCAACTTCTGTCTCGTGCGCTATTCATTTCAGCTTAACTGTTATCCAAATGACGACAATACCGGCGAACAGTATTGAAGAGGCGATGTGGCAATACTTGTTCAGAGGGCACGGCGGCGCAGAAGTGGAATCTGGTTTTGAGGCTTTTATTTTATTTTAGTGTTCAGTTCAGTTACGCTTGAAGCTATTCATCTGTCAAAAATAACCACACGTACCTTAATCTTATGAAGTGCTGGTAGAAGCCTGCGTATGACTTTAGTTGCCTTTATAACGTCATCAAAGTATTGTTCTCGTAGTGCGTCGTTATGGAGTGTTATGTGGGAGCTATGAGCAGACTTGTACACGTTACTGAAAAATAGTAAGGAATTACATTTACAATTACTCAAGGCTAAATTGTAATTTATTACAATTACAATTACCCTCCCATAAAAGTAACTGACCGTTACCCCAAAAAGTAATCCGTTACTTTCGTGGCGTTACTTTCAACATTGTTGTCCTCAAGTAAGAAACAAAGGGAAGAGGAATTATTCAAGTTCTTATTGTTGCAACCTGTTCCATTTAAGACCTTGAGTGTTTTGAGCAACAGCTGGCTCTCGAAAGTCTCGTCAAACATCTTGCGGTATTTCTTACTCAATATGTCGACTGCTACGCTGAACACCATTTGAGCTGAGGCACTGGATGGGAGTGCCAAATTGTTCCTCACGAATGTTTTATGCTCTGCGTTGAGCTTTTTCAGTGAAGCAAGGGAAGTACTATTTACCTCGAAGATAGAACAAAACTTCGTCGTTGCAGCCGTTGTCTGATATTCGAGAGATTTAGTAGATCCTTCCGATACCTCCGATACCCGCGATAACGATATAATGGCTGCGCAAGGACGACGGCGAAGTATCGGATATCGTTATCGGAGTCATCGGACCGAGCTACTAAAATTCTCCATTGTTTAAATCGCGAAGCTGTGGAAGTCATCAATAGCAAAACAGAGTTTGTAACAGTGAGGTGATAATTAAATAATAAATAGGGTTTGGCTCGACATTCTTCTTCCTTTGGTTCTGAACAGTTTTGGCTCGATATTCTTCTTCCTTTGGTTCTGAACAGTTCGTGCCCCACTTGAGACGTTGGTGAATAAAAAAAGTTTCCAGTATATAAATATAAGTAATAGAAGAAAAAGAAGGACACTCATAACAACAATTAATTAGAACGTCGGTTAAAACAAGGAAATGTATACGCACGTTTGCCGTGTGCACCTTTCTTGGTGCAGTTCAAAAATGCACGGAGCACGAACCGACTGCAGTTTACTCCGGTGTTCTCCAGATAGACGTCCGCTGATGCCACGAGCAGCGACATGTTTTTGTTCCCGTTCGTACAGTAATAAACCTCACTGATCTTGCGCGGATTTGGTTGAGTGATCCACTTTCGTAACTTTCCTAAGAAAACAAAATAGAAAGAAAAAAAGTTTAACAGTCTTGGGGTCAATGTGTGGCGAACTGCCAGCGTAACGAATCATCCTATGACGAATGTTCCGCTGTGATGAACGGGCCAGTTACGAGTTGCCCTATGACGAATCGACATGTGACGAATGGGCCGTATCCCGAGCAGCGAAGGGCAGAGAAGTAAGCTGCGCTATGGTCCCAATCACGAGTTTCGCACTCTCCTCAAGCCCAGAATATCAAGTCTACGTCAGCCACCATTATGTTTTATTTGTAAAAATATCCGCTTGAGATAAGATGCGGGATGAGGACGATTCGTCACATGCGTACTTGTCACAGGACGATTGGTCACAGGACGATTCGTCACATAGGAACATTCGTCACAGGATGACTCGTCATCCGGGCAACTGGTCACATCGATCTGGCAGGGGACGATAGAAAATTGTAAATCTCAACAACCGCCCACATTCCCTGATGAGGAGTTTCACGACTTCCCACTGTGACATAAACCAATAGTGAGAAAAACTAATCTTACGATACTCATCCGCTTATCCTTTCATCATATTACGACTCTTCAGCAGGTTGACCTAAGTTGCTGGCTTGAACGAGCAATAACCCCACTGGCAGCCAAATAAGTTTTTACCTTGCCTTGCATACACCTCTTCGAGAAAACCAATAAGTATCGGAATTCTTTCTGCTGCATGCCTGTGTACGAGTACCCCTCGTGCAGGTGCATGGCTCCACCTCTCTCTGTGGCGATCACCTCCATCCTTTTGAATGTAGCCCGAGTTCGAAAATGGTCGCTTTTATATGGCCTCCCCATTCACCATTTGGGACGGACCCAGAAGTTAAAACGTCTGCTACAAATTCTTCGACCTTGAGAAGCGAAAGACGTGTTGAGAGAAGAGGTGACCCACTTTGTCAGGCCGAACCTAGAGCACTATATAGCTCCTACGGAGCAGAGTAGCGCAATCCTTTGAACCCCGTGTTTTGCCGACAACATGGCCGACAGAGCGGCTCGGTGCGAGTCACGTGGTACTCAGGGTTCCAGGAGGCGGCCTGCCCTATGGGAGAATACATGGAGATCGACATAACACGGCTGATTAAAAAACTAACGGCGAGTTCACATTTTTCAAAACTAGCCTGTCGTGAAGTTAGTAAAGCGCTAAACACTTCATCAAAGTTTTAATAATATCGGATGCGTGTGCAAATTTTGAGAAGGCAATTTCCAAGGCAATGGCGTTTGAAGCAGACGATTTTTGCTCGCAGCGGAGATGGGCTTTTCGGGTTGGCCAGAGCGGGTCACGTGAATGGTGTGACGTCGCCGTGTCGTCTGCTGCATGATGCCGCTGAGGCAATTTTTTTTAAAAAAGTTACGTCCTTGTATGGCACAAAACTTATCGCATATTATTCTAAAATGGTTCATTATTACGTCAAAAATGATTTCCATTCCGCACATCCCCACAAAACTGAAGAAACAACGATTTTCTCACGTTCTCCATGCATTTCTGACCGCAGTTGGAACCTCCGGGCGTTCGCCGCTAGTCGCCGAGAGACGGCGTTCTAGATTGCGCTACTCTGCTCCGAAGGAGCTATATAGTGCTCTAGCCGAACCAACATTCAATGTTCGGGACCGAACCAGAAGCTAAAACGTTTGTTACAAATTCTTCGCACGTTGTCCGCGCCCGAACCAAATTGAAGAATACATTTTTAGGGGACGAACTATTGTAGGACCGGTTGGCCGCGTGACGAGTCATCCTATGACGAATGTTCCTGTGTGACGAATCGTCCTGTGACCAATCGTCCTGTGACGAGTGCGCATGTGACGAATGGACCGTATCCCGAGATAAGATGCTTCCTGCTGGGGCAAAACCGGAAGAAGAAGAAAGGAAGACTGTTACCATTTTCTAAGTGCTCGCAAAAAGCTTACTCAAAAAAGGGTAGGGTAGACGGAGCGTTGTCTCGTGTGGTGACATTATGAAAACGGTCGTAGTCACTATAAACGGGAAGGACATTGTTAATCTTTTTCAGTGCACTTACCACCACGAGCTTCCCGAAGAGGCACACAATAACTTGGTGTCCTCCTCCCCCCGTCTTCGATCGCAAAAAAAAAAAGGACAAAAAAAAAAAAGCGGAAATAACCTGCAACCCCCTCCCCCCCCCCCCCCCCTTTTTTTGTAGAAATGTTCATTTGGATTTTTCGACATTGTTGTTAGAGTCTAAAACAATTAATAGATTCAGAAGCTTGGTGTTGCAAAAAAAAAAAAAAAGGCTTTGCGGAACTGAGGAGTGGCAAGCCTCCCTTTGCGCTGGTCAATTCGCGTGACAGTGTCACTGCGCTCAACTTTACCAAAACGAAAAAAAAAAAAACTTTATTTAGAAAGGGCGCGGGGGGGGGGGGGGGGGGGGGGTTGGGCCTGACAAAAAAATGTAACGGATTACAAGGAATCCATTACGTAAAAAATGTAAGGGAATTACTTTAAAATTACTCTAGAAAATATGTAATTATTCTGTTACTAAATTACCGTTAAATGTAAGGGATTACAAGTAATTTCGTTACTTGTAACGGATTACGTAAAGGTCTGGCTATGAGCATGCAAGACGAGTGGCTGACGTACGTAGAAGTATATTTTTGTGTGAAAAGAAGCCTGTGAAGTTTGAGAAAGCAAATAATGGACGCAGAAAGAACACGCAACCTTATAGGAAATTAAGAAGAATAAAAATGTAAATATATAAAAGAAGATAAAGGAGGCATGGGGCGTGCCTTTGTGATCCGAGACACGAACTAGACGCGAGAACGAGACAGCGTGCTCAGAACAAAACGAGTCTACAGAATCGTGCCCAGGAGTCGGCGCAGCAAAAATGGCCCACAATGATATCGAATTACGAAACCGCAGGCTGTCGTCGGTGTGACAAGTAAATAGTATCATAAATAAACTCACTTTTTTTTTTTTTTTTTTTTTTTTTTGCGATTACGCGGTGGAGTGGAGGTATTTTGGTAACAAGCACGTTTTTCTTTTTGGTTTTTTTTTTACCTGCGGTAATATTAATTATTATATTAAAAAAAATGTTAGTGAAGCATCAAGTTTTCGCACCGTCTGATACAGATGCGAGACTTCCACGAGTTCGTGATAAAAACGCGTCCATTGCGTTTTCTCTGCTATTTTATTTTTGTTGGGAGTCGTCACTGACCTTACCGTTGATACACCCCTGGCGCTTTTTGTTGTTGTGCCTGCTCCCTGCTACGCAAAAATGTATTCTAGCTTCAATTGTTGCAATTATTGCATATGAACTAGGCTTGCCTGTATTCGCGGTTTTTTTCGCTCTGAATTCGTGCCTGTTTTTTCGGGGTATCTTTTTTCCCGCAGATTTGGTGGTGGTGTGCCAATTTTTCGTGTCAGAGAAAAACAAAAATCTGTGTGTTGCGGGGGTTATGTTGAAGAAAACGGGAAAACGTGCGCATGTCCCAGACACCTCAAGAACTTCGCGGCCAGTGGCGTAGCCAGGATTTTATTTCGGGGGGGGGGGGGGGGGGGGGTTCATTGGCATGGGTTCAAGGGGTTCAATGGCAGAAACTGCGTTTCCGTCATCTGAATATTACTACACCTTGACTAAGCCCTACGCACTTTTCAATTGTTTTTTTAGAGCGCAACTCTTAGGCGCCCGCTTGCTTGTTGAGCGGCGCTACCTTCGGCGCCGGCGTTGGCGTAACGGAGCGTTGCATTTTGGGATTTGTGATGTCACGTTACGTTACGAGGGTTACTCTTACGTGGGAAATAGTCACGGGGGTTATCCGCACGAGGGCGGCCTTAGGAGGGAAACACTCAAGAGGGTTATCCTCACAAGAGTAACCCTCGTGAGGGGTTACCCTCACGAGGGTTACCCTCACGAGAAACACCGTCACGATGGTTACCCTTATGAGGGTAACCGTCACGAGGATTATACCCTCACGGGGGTAACCCTCCTGAGGGTTACCCTTGCGAGGGTAACCCTCATAAGGGTAGCCCCCTGAGGGTTACCCCCGGAAGGGTAGCCCTTGTGAGGGTTATCCCCGGGAGGGTTACGAGGGTAACGTCAAAACGTTACCCTTGTGACGCCACATGTGTCGTCATTATGGCAAACACGGGACGTCGCGTGGCGTATGACGTCAGCGGATCTAACATTGCCGATATCTCCGCTAAATTTAGCGGGGAAGGAGGAGGCGCATACCCTTCTCCCCGTACCCTCCCTCCTCCTCCTTAAGAGCTGCGCTCCAATTCGTCGTTTCGGAGAATTGTAAACGTCTTTCATGTTTTTGCTTGAATTGATAGTTTGTATTGACATATCATGCTGTACAACATAAACCTGGGCCTTAATTTTTGCTAACTTAAACGTCGCTCAGTAGTAAAAAAAAACACATTGACTAAATAAATTCCACTTTTATAATGTGAATAAAGCTACATAGAACCCGTTACGAGCAAAGCAACTGCGCTAGTTTCTATTATTCCCTGGCGAAGAGAAAAATATCACGTACGTTTTCCCATAGGAATACACAGAAAGACTGAAAAAGTAGACTGCTTGCTGTGTGCTTCAATTTTCAATCGGAAGTTCCATAATCACTAGCGCCAGATGAGCCTCTAGCGTTCATTGTAATAACTCTATAAACCTAGAGGCCAAAGCTGCAGCCTGGTGGGCCGGAGTTCGCTTTTAATGCGAAGTAGTCTCAGGCTTTCCGCTGCGTCATGCTCCAAGATGTGCGCGTTGCGCAAGTATACGTAGCGGATATCGAAGCCGTCGGCACGCAATGGGGGGATTATCGTTCATTCTTTGCAAAGTTACACTGAGGCAGGGTATAACCTTGGACTATCATTCTACTGCTCCACATGGCTGTTATCCGGCAGGGTATACTGCCACAAAAATTTATGCAGCAAAAAAAAAAAAAAAATGTCGACATTGAAAAATAGAGCAACCGTCCTCGCACAAACACTTGGGGCCCATATATAGGGCGAGGGTAATTCTGAACAATCACAAAATCAAAATCCACTATCTAATAAAGGTTTGACAAATTCGATCTACAGAAGAAGATGCCGAAGCAAAGAGTCTTATTTTTGCTAGGCCGCTTTATCTTGCAGTGTGGTCCAAAGGTAGCAGCGGCATATCCTCGGGGGGATGAAAAGTCGTCAGTCCGAACTCGTCGTTCCGTCACTCGGCAAAATGACATCACACACCACACACAAACACGGAAACCACGCGCCGAACATGGAAACAAACTTGAATACCCTTGAACCTAGGCGTAGTGAGAATATGAAAGCTGTTCGGAGTTTCTGATGTTCCGGTCAACGAAAAGATTAATATAATAACGAATTGCATCGGACGCCACCTCGACATGCAAAGCAGAAAGCAAGACGGACTTCATCGCATCCGCGAGCGACCATCGAGACGGGCGTCTCGATGGACAGAAATTTCACGAAATGTGGGAAATCTTCGCCAAAAATAGAAAACTTTTAGGCGCCCAATGAAAGAGGGGGAAACGTGAAACGTACGTCACATCGGCGCTACAGGTCGTCGCCCTCTGTCTGGAGGCCCTATTCCCAAACGTCTATCATCTCCTCAAGATCCTAGCGACTCTGCGCATAACAACGTCGAAAGCTAAGCGCTCGTTCTCTTCACTACGACGGTTGAAAACATACCTGAGATAGTCCACTTTGGAATGTTCACCGTGACATTGAAGTTCAAGCGGTGGACATCCTGGATAGTCTTTGCCGTGAACGCAGGCGGCTGCATCTTAATATGTAGGAGCTTGGCATAAATGAAATGATCAAGAGAGCGTGGAAATTTCTTAGTGAAATAACTAGTCACAGTTACTTTTTATTCGCGGTAATGTCTAGTCGAAAGCATGTCACTTTAATCAGTACACATGGTGTGCGTGAGCGCAGCGCCACCCGTTGCTTACAGCGCGATTGTTTTTACAATTAACTTACTATTCCTTACGTCACTGACATTGTTTTATATTATCACACAATGCGTTCATTTTATTATGTTCGCTTTAGTATGATTGAACTGTGCATTTAAGTGAGTATAGTTTCTTATTCTTTGCCTTGAAATCGCCATCCTTCACACCACAAATGTTTCGAAATATCCGTTCTCTATATATCCGAGATCAAGTACCGCATCCCATCAAAGAAGCATGAATGCAGAAATATTGACTATTTTATTTATTTGAACATTTTGTACCATACAAACACTTTTGCCGAAAACATACAAGTATGAGATAGTCCGTGCTCCTACTTTGCTCCGTGCCCAGCGCATGACCGACTACGTGAGCAGGGTAGCGAGCGGGCCCGATGCGGGCATAGGGAAGGGGGGGGGGGGGGGTAGCTTCGCAATTTCAGGGGGAGTTTCAACCCCCCCCTCCCCGTGCCTACAGCACTGGTCGCGGTAGTGATAAAAGAAGAAAGCGAGAAATGGGATGTGGTTTTCAGGAAAGAGGCAGCTTCACATTGGGGTGCCTGGGATACTTCTCCGTCTGGCGTGTTCACCGGGTCCTAAAAGGTGGCCCCTGGATTTCCGCCTAGTGACGTCATTCAAGCGTCATGCTGCTGCCCGTCACGATCCTTGCGGCGTCACAGCCGGAGTTATGAATGCGGCAGACGCCTGCTCCGCTGTAGATCGCCCTCCAGGTTGACAGACTACGCAAACTTCGGTGGCCGGCAGTTGGGACGTCCTGACGGCAGCAGCGACATTCGCGTTCACTCGTGCTTTTTGCCTGGACCTCTAGGAGCAACCGCAAAGATCGCGACAAGCGACAGCATGACAATCCGACTGTTGTGACGTCATTTGTTGCCACTTCGGGACCAGTTTCGATGCATTGGCGCGACAAGACTTTGAGGCGCGAGACACATGCGCGTAAAAACTGCTCGATCCGACGCGCGAACTGTCGGAACGCACGTCAGACACGACAGGTTTGGTCGTACACTCTAAGAAAAAGTGAGTGAGCACTCCCCCCTAGTCATCATGCGTTTTGACGGCTGTAACAACCCCACAGGCTTACTTAACTCCACTAGGCTCGAGCCATTGAGCGTTACCACCCTGTTGAAAAGCGACAAGCATGTGGTAGTCACGTTCTATAAACTCTTGAATTGAACATTAAAGTGCATGCAGTCGTTCAATAGTAAAAGTCACTTTAAAAATCTCAAAAAGTACTTGAAACTTGTTTTCTTTGTGCCGTTGGTTACCATTTATTCAAATTTGAACCCGTCGAAACAGGCGTGTGGCTCAGTTCGCCTAAACTGACAGAAAACAAACATGCCAAAGAGTACAGGCAAACTTGGTAGGCACCTACTAAAACCTGAGGCAGATAAAAAGTATCGCGGTTGTCCTTTATGGTTCCGTCGCGGGTTTTACCATGTACTGCTAGTAAACAGCTGGGAGCTGCCTTCGTGCTCGAGGAATATAACCAAACCTCCAGAAAAGCACAGCAAGCTACGCACAGGCGTGAGTTGACTGGAATGTTCGCCGGACGAGATACTCTTGTCGTCTTTTATTGGACGGTTCAGTAAAGAGCGTGCTCTCACTAAAGGTGTGATCGGTCAGTTCTGCGTGCAGATCAGTTGCAAATGGCCTCCTCGGTTCCGCCGAACTTCCACGCCTGTCATACCCAGTTGTATTGCTTTCAAGTGCAGTGAAGTATGAAGCATTGCACATCACGACTGAGGCCGGACAGGACGAACGTACACAGATATCTGGGATCATGCCCGTGTATTTCAGTATTTCTCTGTCTTAGGATATATGATTCGCCTTCACTGGCTCGTTTGGCAGATTTCATCGAGCATACTCGATAAAAAATGCTTCAAACAAAAATGCTTCAAACAAGTGTGTGAAATTCAAGGTGGAGTACTTTGAAGAGGACTAGGATTTCAGGCCTTTCGGCGCGCGTTCCCTTTACCTATATAAAGGATTCCAAGTAAATTTCCAAAAATAAGGCGTTGGCAAACATACAGGTGCTATTCGGTTTAGATTTTTTTTTTTTTTAGAAAAGTACTGTTGGAGAAGCCATCAGGTGCAGCGCAGAGAACTATGTTCTCGGTGCTCTTTGATGCTTGAGGCCGGTTCAGACACTTGCGTTTGAATGCGTTTGACAGCGTTGCGTCGAGAACCGAAAGCGACTCACCGGCACATCTGTGCTTCGTATGAAGCGTGGAATGCGATTCAAGGAATCGTCTTGGCACGCGATATAAGCAGCAGGGATGTCCTGGTTTCTCGCTACCGCAAAGCAGTCAAACGCCACTGTCTGAACCAGGCTTCAGACAATTTAGCACACGTATTTCGCGTTCGCTGTAGGGGAAGGCACATGCCCGACAGCGGCAATTCTGCACTGTCCTTTTGGCGCATATTTGAAAGACACGCGCTTGAGCAGAAACAATTGTAGCGAAAAGAAGAAAACTAAAGCAACGCTTCGGAACACTGTAGCTTCGGGGAGGACCGGCGGACGGGCTTCGCTAAAATCACCTGCGCGCGCTCAGTGTACTCAACATTTACTCAACCGCCGCTGAAGTCATTCGGATATGTAAAAAGAGAAAAGAAAATGCATCAGCGTGTTCAGAAAGTTGTGATTGCAGAAATTGGTTTCGATAAATAATACAATTAATTAAACAGGCTTCTGTTTACTTGAAGTGTAGGCAAGCGAGAAAACGAAACTGATCAAAACGTGACTTGTAGCGACTATTCAATTTGATTTATAACCTGCAGTTCACTTTCGCAATGGATTACATTAGAGATACGAGCGCTTTCTTAAGGGCAGTAGAGGAAAATAATATATACAGAAAACTCTTGCACAGTCTTTTCGTATTTATGCAAAATATTACAGTGGTCACCATCCTTATCGGTCACAGAAAATACAGCAGTATATAAGCTGGTGGTGTCGACAAGTCGTGCGTTTAGGAATGTAGAGTGTCAATATCTCATGTTGTTCCTTGTGCTGTTTGTGAACTTGTTCATGTATAATATTGTATGGTGTCTCTATGTCGCCTATGAGTGATGCGTGGTGTGGAATACGTTGTACGCGCATGTCTGGCGAGGCGCTCAAAGCAAAGACTGTTTTTTTTTCTTCTTAGTTTGAGCGCTGTCCGTTAGGTGGCGCGTGTCGCCGCCCAATTCAAGGGGTCGCGCGTTTATGTGTCTACTTATTTGAGTGAAAAACATGAGGCGCTCCATGGCTCCAGGGAGCAGCCACAAAGGGTTCGGTTTTCGGCCTCTCGTCCCAGTGGGATCAGTCACATAGCCAGTTGAATAGGTGTTCCGTGCGGTGAATAGTGCGTGCACAGACGCGGTGGGGATTACCAGGGACTTGAAAGTGGCTAACGAACGCTAACAGGTGAGCAGGATCGTTGAACGATCGGAACCGACGCCGCTTGAATCGGTGATGCCTCGCCTCGCCGCTGTCAACCGAAAACGCCGGATCACTTGCGTCAAGCACAGCAAGCATATTATCTGCTATATAAAGACATAATTTATTTTGTCGCTATACGGTTCCTTCTTTGAATTTTTTGTGGCCGCGAAGTGAATGCAGCCGGCCGCGCGAAAGCAGTCGCGGACAAACCCCCTCGAATGCCCCCCCCCCCCCCCCCCCCCCCCTTTCACATCGCCGCCCCTACTCGTAATAGGTGCGGTGCCGGTGCTTCGAGGCGCGTTTTGAAGTGCTTTAGTGCGCACGGAAGGCAGCGAACGGGCGTACGCACTTGAGAATCGTATTTTAGCAAAAATAGTCCAGCTCGCTAGGCCTTTCTCGTATTGCTCCACTGTCGCTTGCCTGCCGCCATGTTGCTTTTTGGGGGTGCTCACTGTGACTACCTGTTGATTGCATGCCGCGTGACTACCCATGGGGTCGTTAGTATTACTAAGGGGGGTAGCGATATCTATGACGGCTTCTGACTACCCCAAATGTAGTACCCTAGGACTACCCTTTTGTTGAGAGTGTACCGAAGCGTCGGACATGGGGCTCCGTCCGGCTCCGGCGTGCGACCAACTTGCCAGATATTCTCAGCACCGCCGTCCGACTGTCCGAGGGCCGCAACCAATGGCAGCAAAAATGGCGCAAACGTCATGTTGTCATGTGACGTTCGGGAGAGGAGGACCGGGGAGGCGGATGTAAGCGGTGCGCCACACCGCGAGTCGTCGTCGTGAAGGGAATAGACGCCATGAAGATTTCTTGCGCACACAAACCGAGCTGCTGATTTCGCGCATCCATAGGCTTGCCTTGTAGCCTTCTGGAACCGATCGAGACCGTCGAGACCCGGATATACTCCGTTTCACCTTATGATCCTAGCGCTAACAGGGCGTCATATTGTTAATAAAGTTTGACACCACCACCAGCTTATGATGGACCCCAGCGGTCGTTACGAGTTCTTCCAATGCCGTGTCAGCGTCAAGTGACCTTCGGGGGTAGACGCAGCAATGTGCCAGTTCGTAGTCACGTGATTAGTACGCAGTGCTCGCTTCGCTAGGATGGCTCCTATGGTCCACTGCGGTTCATCCTGATTAAGTCACTTTGAGAAAAAAAGAAGTAACCTAACCTAAAATCGTCAGACATGCACACTTTGATGAATTATAATAAAAATATTTTATTTGTTTCGAAGTCAGAAAAACCACGAATGGCGAGGGAAGGACTAATATTTTTGGTTTCAAGGCTAGGTGGCGCAAGCTACCGCCATTTATCACTACAGGCATTAACATTCATCCATCCGTCCGATAGAGGGATAGCCAAAACTGGGCTCAGCAGAGTGGAACGACGCGTCGGAAGCGTGTGTCTCATCTGTCGTGTACGGCGAGTCGAAGCAGCCATCTTTCTGACAGTTTGCACGTCGGATCGGAGACTTTTGACGAGCATGCGTCTCGTACATAAAAAAAGAAGAAAAAAAAAAAGAAAAAAAGCTTCTTGAAAAAAAAAAAACGAGTTAGAGAGGAATTGTAGAGTATTTTTATCTTGTTAATCTGAATATCACGTTCGTTTTTCCCGAAAATATAACTAAACGCGAAAATACACAAAAATCATCCGACCAGTCGTTACGTCATACAGAGATCTTTTGGCCGCCAAGCGCGTGTTGCTCATGTGGACATCTCGTGCGATTGCTGCTTGCCAAGTATACATTCCCTCGCACTGACACCAGTCGTGACGACTTCTTGTGACTTTTTTTTTTAATATACCAAAAGTGCGCGTGGGTAGCTTTGACAGACGCTGAAGATGCGCGGGAGGGGAGATTGCGAAAACTCTGGATATAACGTCACGCTCCGGGAAAGGGGGACTTAAACGGCACTTTAAAAATATTCTCTAAAGCCTCCGTGTACCAAATGAAACAAAATTAGAGAGTTTTAGTAGATCGTGTTCTCAGGCCCGCTAATTCGCGCTGCCACTTCGATGAATGCTCTAAAGCGCGCGCTTGTAGCGGTAGCGGGCCTTTGAAGACGATCTACTAAAACTCCCTAATGTTATATTTGTTAATTTAGAGGCCCAATAAAAAAGATTGTGTGTGTCTTTTTTTTTTTTTTTTTTCTCAAATACAGAGCACGAGTCGGAGGCACGTTCGAGGCACCGTAGCTTCGCGGACAGTTCAGCGGGGGCTCGTGCCAGGTTAAATCAGCATTAAGCTGTAGATATAGAGTTTCTCTCCGTGCCGCTTGAGTGTTTTCTTAGAGAACGAGAGCTCCAATTCGGAGTTCTTCGGCTTTCGCCGGTTTTGATAAAACCATCACTGGAATTAATTTTCGAAATTAATCGGTATTTGCTTGAAATACTAATGAAATTTATCGGTATTTCAAGGTGCCTTCTCTTTGGTGAAGAAGCCTCTATTGTTATGTATTGCACGACAGTCAATTCCACTGTGTTGAAAAGACCGAGGTATGAAATTATACTGTTTCCCCAGCATTTAGTGACTCATTTGACCTCTGTCTGGGCATGGCGGGTGATGAGATTGATTGCTCTTGCAAAACCACCTTTCGGAATAGCATAGCTAGAGAACCAACACGAACATGGTTCCTACCTTTGCATCGAATTAATCTAAAAGCCGTATTATTCGAGATTGAGCATTCAAGAGAATGGAGTGTTTAACATGCTAAATTTGTTTGTATGCATTGAACAACTCATAAATAATCATAAAAACGCCGCAATAATATATTCTGATCATATTTTTGTTTTATTAAAATAAAATTGAGAAAAAGAAAACTTACTTGGACTTTATCTCAAGTTGCATTATGCACAACATTTTTCTGAAATGGATTGGATCTTATTAAATCTTTTGAAATGAGAAATCAGTAGTAGACAATGCTCACTTATTGTCTGATATCATTTCGGGACTTACATAAAAACACTAATAAAATTACTGCAATCGTGTTTTCGCCAATGAATAAATTATTTTGCGCGAAGTTATTACTAATGGAATGTGGCTTCACTTCTTTATGTGTTTCTTATATTGTCTTGTTCCTCATCACTCCTATTTCAAGGCATTCATTGTAAGCACATAAGAAGGCGTAAATTAATCACGTGGCAGTATTTTCTTATTTTTTTCTGGAATATCCTTTTTATTTAAGAAGGATGAGCTTTTTTCACCACCTTTCAAATCAATGCTCTGGGCTGCGAGCGCTGGGAGGAATTTTAAACAAGTCATGACCACCACTAGAGCAACAATGCTCTCATTCGTTCTCCTGGTCTCGGAATGGACTGCGGGTGAGGGTGCATCGGCGACGTCGGCAGAAGTAACACGACGTAAGTTTCACCCTAGATAGCGCGTATTTTTTCTTGGTTTGTGATGACCGACTCCCTTAAAATCATTTTTCCTTATATTTTACTTCACTTTTTAGTTTTAATTTTCTAAAGCCCGGCTATGACGATGATCACCCCTCCTTGACCTAGCCGTTTGCACGAGTCGGCGACAAGTGCTGGAATTTTACTTAAGGGCACTGTGACACTGTGACTCCTCCTGTGCATCCGAGTGTTTAAATACGCAGGCTGTTACATTTTAGTTTCAACATTTATTTATTTTGAAAATCCGTAAAAGGTACGCTAATGCAGTTTGTTCAGGTGAGTTATACGGTCAGGGGGCATTTCTAGGCGATTTATCTTTGCAACCAGTCGGATAATTCATTAAATGTGTTAATTATTAATTATTAACACGTTTAATTAATTTAGTTAGTTAATTATTAGTTATTTAATTAATTAGTTAATTATTAGTGGAAATAAACATGTGGTTTTAATTGGAGACTCGCTGACGATTATCGAAAACCACTAAATCAGTTTAGTGGTTTTTGATGATGCTCACAATTTTTCAATTGAAACTATATAAGCAGAACGTAATGGCGCAAGTGATCTGGTGTATACTGAACATTTTAAAGCAACCCAAGACTGAGGGATATGAAAGTTGACACCAAGAAAAGAGAAGGAAAACGTCTGAAGCACAGCCTTTGTTTAAAGGGCCCCTGAAAAGAAAAGATTTTTGTTCTTATTTTAACAGTCTGGTTGGGACGCGCGTGTCAAAAAAAGTAATTTTACGCGAAAAAAAATTTACAGTAATACTGACGGCGCGAGACTCGATCTAGTTGGCAGTCACCTCCTTTCCACTTGTTTTCTCTCTCGGCAATTTGGGCGCGTGGAGGAGAGGTGGATCGTCTTCGCCTTTACGACCTACAGGGTGAAACAAGGAGACGCCAGGCTTTTTAAATCGACCGCAAAATTCGGTTTCTTAACCTATCGCACTACGACTTTGTGCTGCATTGCCCACAGATGATGCATTTTTTTTTGTAAAATTTGCGAAGAGCGAACTTACCTGAGGAAAAAGTAAAGAAAGAAAAGGGCTTAGCTCCTATAGAAACGCAGCGACGCCACCGGTCTGCAAACAACACGGCGCCGTTTCGTACGGGAGACAAGAGATGGCGCAACAAACGCCGCCAACGAACGAGCATACGGCGTCGAGAGCAGGCCTTTTTAGCAGACGACCTTTTCGACTCAAAAGCGGCGCGCTTTCCGCAGGCGGCGACAGTAGCAGAAACAAAAAAGACAGGCGCGGTAACAGCAAGGAACTGCAGTTCCTTGTCTGCGAAAGGGCCGGCTCTCGGCGTCGTCTACTCGTTCGTCGGCGGCAGTTGGCGTCGCGACCGCTTGCGCCATCTCTTGTGTCCCGTGCGCAACGGCGCCGTGTTGTTTGCGGATCGGTGGCGTCGCTGCGTTTCCATAGGAGCTAAGCCTTTTTCTTTCTTTACGTTTTCCTCAGGTAAGTTCGCTCTTCGCACATCTTAGAAAAAAAATGCACCACCTGTGGGCAACGCTGCACAAAGTTGTAGCGCGATAGGTTAAGAAACCGAATTTTCCGGTCGATTTAAAGAGCCTGGCGTCTCCTTGTTTCACCCTGTAGATGGTCATTCCGGAATGACGCGTGACGTCATGAATTTCCCGCGCAGAATTTCAAATGAATCTCTCGCCATAAATATTGCTCTAAACTTTTTTTTTTTTGTAAAATTTACTTTTTGACACGCGTGTCTCAACCAAAATGCTAAATAAAACATTTTTTTTTTCTTTTCAGGGGTTTTAAGACATCTTCCTTCTCTTCTCTTGGTGTCAACTTTCGTATTCCTCAGTCTCGGGTTGCTTCGAAATGAAACCATATGTTTTATTTTAATTTACAAATAGGTAACTGAGAAAATTTAATTAATTACGCGACTTACTTCGAGGATTAGACGCTTATATAATGCTCCCCTGGCAGTATAACTCACATGCACAAACTGAAATATTCTATCTTCTACGGATTCTTGTTTTTAAATAAATCAGTTAGAAATCAAAACAGACACCGTATATACTGACCTCTTTCTAAGTTAGGGATGGCAAACTGCCAAGGCAAGTACAGTGGTCCAAACTGATTATCAGGACTTAGCTGGTGCTTGTAAAATATAGTCGATGTATTGTGACATATTCCGTGTAAACCTCCAAACCTTTCGCAGAAACACGTTCTGTAGCAATTTTCTTAAGTATTCATATTAGGCTTTCAAATCTAAGATTTATTTAGATTATCAAAGGTAAAAATAACAGCGTCCGACATGCTTTCTTGAATACCAGCTGAACGTAGAGAAAAATCGGAGAGGAAACCAACCAGCTCAGCTCCAGGCCGTCACAGCGCCCATTTGATTTTGACAAATCCTGCCTGTCTTCAGTACAATCATAATGATCGCACTCAGTGCGGCGCGAGCATTTTGCACCTCAAACGTTCATAATCGAGTTAATATTGTGTTTTTTATTCACCTGAGTGAGTGTGCGTGGATTGTGTAAATTACTCTCAATAGTCTTCCTGCAATTTGGAAATGGTGCATATTTTGCATTGCAAACTGTTCAAAAAATAATAACAATCAAAGCAAATCTGATGAGCTTGTAACGAAACTTATGGATAAATCAAAAAATGCTCGAAGCTTTTCGACTAAGCAGTTGTAACAACAAGCTAGGTTGTATTAAACGCACCACAACAGAGCGATTCGCAGGTACTCGAGAAAAAGTTCTAGCAACACATGCATCTGTAGAGAGCACGCAATGACACAGCATTATATACAGCATTTTTAAGGCGCTTTTCAGGCACGCGGTCTATGGGCCGCCTTTGCAACACGAATAGCTAAGAGGTTCCGAAAGCGTTGATCATCTGCGAACGTTTCAGCCTTTTCTCATGCTTTAATCCTCGCCACCCAAAAGCGTGGTGCATGCGCGCTTGTAACCAATCTCCACAAAATACGCCCGCCATTTAATAGCAAACGTTCCTCTTGTTGTTTGTATCAAAATATAAAATATTTTGCGAAAGCAGTTTACACTAGAGGTATGCGAATAGTGAAAGTTCTACTCGAACCGAAGGGTGTAGTAAAAGTCCTATGTCGAGTCGAATACGAATATCAAAATTTTGTTCGCAATATTGCCGCGCGTATGATCGAGAAGATACGCTTCTCCCTTAATCTATAAGATTTGCGTACACTCTTACCCCGAGCGTAAACGATAAGGAGGCAAGAATGACCTTGCCTAGTCAGTCTCGCCCTAGCTCTTTCCCAAACATTCTAGGCCCAACCACGTGCAATACTACAGTTCTGTGATTTCTCAAGTCAAATTGGGGGGTTTTACGTGCCAAACCAACGACGGGCATCTGGCTGGCCCCAGCGGAGGACTGAGGATGAATTTCGACCACATGGGGATCTTTTGACGTGCGACCGATGTAACCACAGATAAAAAAATTAGCTTGCTCACATACAGAGTGGAGTCTATCTATACCAGAAATCAAGCGGCTAAAAAAGCTGCCGCACTAAAAGTAAAATTTGTTTGCCATCAGGTAAGCAGATACGACGTCAGGCAACAATGCATTTAGTTAGAGTAGAAACTATAGAAGACTCAGTTGAAGCAATCAAGTTTTTTCAAAGAAAATACGGTTAATTCGACGTCTAAAAAGTTAATTAGCCAATCAAAAACCTAGTAATTGTACCCACCCAGTTCTATCCTCGTTCTACAATTCTACTTTTTTATGTTTATGAGACACAATTTAGGCATTTATGAGAATTTATTATTATTTAATCTATTTTTGTATACAATGTTGATATTTTTGCTGTTGCTTTGTATTTCTAATCTGTCATGTGGAACTGTAAGGGAGCAGGGGGCTTCGTCAAGCTGTTAAACAGCTTTTTCCCTCTTTCCTCCATTCCTGTATCGAATGGGAAATAAACTTCATTATTATTATTATTATTATTAATTTAAGTGTGAGTATGAATTTAGGCAGGTGTATAAATGTTATCATGTGCATTTTGTAGTTGTGCAAATGACTGAGTGGTGCTTTAGCGAGGCCTTTGAGCTGTTGGTAAGCACGAGAAAAAAAATAAACATTGAATAAACATTGAGTGAGCATAACGCAGAAGGTTTCACGCTCTCTTTATGTGACTCCCATCGCGAAGAGTTTATAATAACCCGTTTGATTTTGAAGAAAAGTTTCCAAAATGATATTTTGTCAGTATTCAAACACAATTAGTTGATATACACAATATTTAATATTTATATAAAAATCACAAATGCATTAGTCAATATGTAACTAAATACAAAATACGAGACACGCAACGTCTTTTAGATGTATAAAAATACTGCCTATTTCTGTTAGAAAGCATAGCTCCCCCCTCCCCTAGAAAAAGAAAGAGTGTTTTAAGTGTTATCTATTTCTACTCCATATTTTACAGAAAACGGTAGAAAGCATTGAACACCCGTACCCTGTAATAATCAGACACCATATCTAAGAACAAACTGTTTACGCCTGTCGGTTAATGTTAAATTATTAAAGTGCCCCACCCTGTTTTCCCAAACAAGATGGGGGCACTTCGCGCGCACAAAAAGCATGTTCCGTAAAGTGAAGCAATTGTGCATGCGTCCCGCGGACAGGAGGTCCGCCGCAGGTGTGCCGGCAGAGCCGTGCATTGCAGGGTGTATTGTGCCACCGTACACAGGTGTGCAGTGATGACGATACGAGTGTACATTTCGTGCTGCTCAAATATCATGTTTACTAAAAGTTATCTTTTTTTTTTTTCACCAGGTGTACGCACGCAGCGGGCACACTCACCCCCAGGCATCGTACAGAGTAATCATCACAGCAACAGGAATTCCATTGAGCACAATGCCGTGAACTGGGAATCGGGAAAATGCGCAGAAATTATGTTAGTGAGGCGAAAGGACTGGGGTGCGAGGGAGTCCAAAAATGTGGATTACCTCAGAACAAATGGTGGGGTCACAATAGTGTTTTATCATCATACTGAAGGACTCGAGTGTAATTCTGTGGAAACTTGTGCCAAAATTATTCGCCAATGGCAAGACTACCACATGGACACTAAACGTGAGTGCAGTGGTGAACATTATATTTCCAAATTATTTGTGAGAGGCCAAATGGCAGCTTTATAGCCCCCATTTAAGTTTAAGTTCGACAATATCGCAATAAATATTGCAATCAGCACAAAGTAAGGTCATTTATTTTGGCTGGGATAGCTTATATGTGGCGGGCGCAACGTGCAGAGGATTTGGAGTAAGCAGTGTTCCTCATTGAGCCTTTATTCGCTTACTTCTCTATTCCTGATAAATGGAATATTCTCTTTGTGATTCTTTGAACCATAAATATATTAGGTTTGATTTGATCTGGACATATAATAAGCACATGAAATGCTATCTGCGAACAGACGATGAAATATCGGGTGTTTGTATTCAATGAAAGCATATACAGCTAACAGGCACGTGATGTTGCGTGTCACGCAGGATGGGATGACATCGCCTACAACTTTGTGATTGGGGGCGACGGACGGGTGTACGAAGGCCGTGGCTTTAATGGCATCGGAGCTCACACGCTGAGCTATAACAGCAAGTCAGTGTCCTTGGCCTTCGTCGGAAACTTCACATTCAACGTACCCAACAGTAAAATGCTGGCCGCCGCCGGCGTCCTCATTGAATGTGGTGTTAAATCGGTATGTCTGCTTGGTAGAGAGCGCAGAAAAAATCTTGAAAACCGCTCTTTGTCTATGAATCTATTATTGCCACGTCTGTGGCGCACGGTTTTATGCACTAAAGTGTTTAAATTTGACGTCTATTTAAACAAAGCTTAACACGAGTATATGTAAAGGTTCGTTGCACTTCTAGAAGTAATTTAGTCACTATTCATCTGCCTTTTATTGTCGCAAGCCTTCATCAAGCACAACGGTAACTACGCACATGAACGGCTGGTCAACTGGTGATGTTTGAGTTGTCCGTTTGAAAGAAGAGGAAATATGCAGACCTTCCAAAAATGAATTAATGCCTATTGAAGAATATAGAAATGTCACTGGCGACGTCGTTTGAAACATTCATTTTCTGATACAAATTTTATGTACAAAACAAATACCAGTATTTTGCCAACAGATGTGCAGACGTCCTTTCGCTACGCAGTGGCACATATATTTATGTATATCTACTAACATTCAGGTTGCTTGTTCGTATACCGACATCGGTTTAGTTACGTTTTGCGTACACCGAAAATTTGATTCTCGGTGCTTAGATGCAAGTAATCAAGCGACGCTTACGCTTGACATATACACAATGATGCTAATAAATGTTGGAAAGGCAGAAGAGCAATAGCAGCAGCAGGATTCACATAAACATTTAAGTATTGAGGTTCTAGGAGGTAAATGCATTAAATAAATGTAAACGACGTAATGTAATCTTTTTTTTTTTCGGGGAGGGAACTTCCTTTTTAACGATTTATAAATAGACAGAGAGGGTTTCTCTGCGTGCGCTCATGTGGAACAACGTGTCGCGATTCAGGTAGTTTAATATTCTCTATTTCAACTTCCAGGGGAAAATCCAAGCTAAGTACAGCCTCCACGGTCAAAGAGATGCAAACCTCAGAGATTGCCCAGGAGAAGCTTTCTATGCCTTAATACAAGAGAGCACCCATTTTGGCGGTAGATTGGATCCCTATATATATACTCCTCGCAGCGGTGATTTGGACGAAATAAACACAGTTCAATAAAGGAAAGTATGATGCAAAATTAATATCAATCTGCACTGTGTTTGAAAATTGAACTGCTTAACCTAAAATCGGTCTCTCTCTCTCTCTCTGTCTCTCTCTCTCTCTCTCTATATATATATATATACACAGGGTGTTTTTCTTAAGCTTAACAGATTTGTTTTAAGAAAGCCGTGAAAGTTACACTTATGCCGCTTGTGAAGGTGAGTTATACGTCCAGGGGGACATATTATAGGGGGCGTATCGTAACGATCAGTCGGCTAATTAAATAAAATTCGTTAATTAACTTTTTAATTAATGATTAACATGTGGTTCCAATTAGAAACTTGCTCAGCGTCATTGAAAACCCCTAAATCAGTAATTTTCAGAAAGACTTTGAGCGCGTGAGAAGCGTAGTAGTGCACTAAAGTTACCACTCGTGGAACAGGTACAAATCTGGCGGTTTCGATAAGGCGCCCGCGCGATTTTTCCGTCTCTTATCTAGCCCCAGCCTTGTCCAGCTCCACGAGTGGTAACTTTAGTATAATACTACGCTTCTCAGGCGCTCAAAGTCTTTGTGAAAATTACTGATTTAGTGGTTTTCCATGACGCTGAGCAAGTTTCTAATTGCAACCATATGTCTATTTTTATTAAATAAAAAGTTAATTAACGAATTTTAGTTAATTAGCCGACCAATCGCTACGATTAGCCCCCTATAATATGTCCCCCTGGCCGTATAACTCACCTCCACAAGCGGCATAAGTGTAACTTTCACGGCTTTTTTTAAACAAATCTGTTAAGCTTAAAAACACCCTGTATATATACTGCTTAGGGGTATATAAACATTCGCGGGTTGTGCAGTCGCTACCTGATGAAGAGCGGTCCCCGCTCGAAACGTCGTAATAAACTTCAAATTAGTAACTCCGACAGTACGCATCTTTGACTATTAACTTTTCCGGGTCCACTGTTTTTTTTTTATTTACCTTACTTTACCTATATATATATATACTTCGGGTAAATGCTTCAAAAACGAAGCTGGTCTGCTTTCATAGCCTTTTAAAAATTGTAAGCTTGACTTCTCAGCTATTTCTCCACAACACCAATTGCTCATGCTCTAACTGTAGACCTGTTGAATATGTTAGCTCCGTAAAGTATTTAGGTCTTTCGTTCGACAGTGATCTCTCATGGAACTCTCACATGTCATATATATGCCAACGTTTGAGAACTGTCTCATGTCTGCTTTACAATATCAAATCGTTTCTACCTTTGTCAATTAGAAAGAGCATTATGCACGCATTAGCCTATAGTACACAAAGGTATGGCATAAGCGTATTTTTTAACTGTCCACTCTTTTGGCGCTCAAGAATTGATCGTACGTTAAAGGGAATTCTGAAGAGTGTAGCATACAACCCACACATGTCATCTAGTACGAGCTTGTTTGCTTCACTTAAGTTACCGTGTTTTCATTCACTCTTTCTTCAAACAGTAATTTGGCGACACTTCTGGGAGAGTGAGTTTAAGGTCTCGGCCAGTCCATCTTGCGAGCTTAGATCTGTTCTGCGTTTTCAATCTCCTCGAGTGAGAACTCACTATGGCGAAAGCATGCGTTCTTTTTATGTGCCGAAAGTTTTTACGACGTTCCAGCTGCTCTGCTTGCCATTACCTAAAAAAAAAAATGCTGAAGACCTCTCTGAGAAACATGTTCGCCAATGTGGCTAGATAGTGACTTTTTCCCATGTCGTTATTTTCCTTTTCTTTTGTAGTATGGTGCTGTACGTGCTTTTTGTGGTAATCGCTGGACATGCCAAATGACGACTACATTTATTGCGTGAAGTTTTTTTGTCTTCGACCCGTTGACTGAATGATTTTCTTTCTACTAATAAGTGTTTTTTTTACTGAACATATGAAATGTTTGAGAGAAAGACTCATGAATTCAAGGACTGTGTCTTCGAATGTACTCTAACAGTGTTTAAAAATACTCATGCGTGAGTGTTTTTTTTACTTTTATGACTTTAATGATTGTAATCGACACAGTGATCAAGACAACGTTTGCAATAGTTTCATCTTCACAGCTTCACCCAAGTCACTGACACAAACATTCCGACTACATTCTGCCAAGTGAATCATCTGTATGTTATTTGCTTTTTTTTCCTGCACGTGATGTTATTCCGTGCGAACTCCCTTTTTTGTATTTTCCAATGATGGGCCTGGTGCCACAAGTCCCTGATGGCTTTGATCGGACCCGATGTTCAACTGGCCATACCTGCACTACTGAATAAATTTTATTATTATTATTATTATTATATATATCTGGGTGATTTCATCTCAGCTCAGGCACGGATTTAGGGTCGAATTTTTAATTTTGAGGAAACAAATATATGTTTTGGGGCAATTCCTATAATAAAAGAAGACGCAAACGGCAATTTTGTCGGATTTTTTGTTCTCAAGTTATGAACCGTTGAAGCTGGCAAGGTGGAAACTGACGTTGTTCCAGCTTATCTGAGATGCCCATATTTCACTCCATCCCTTTTCCCTACTTTTTACGCTACATCAATACAACTTCTTGGGAACACTCTAGACATAGGCTTTTTCATGCCAATTAAGCGTCTAGGTCATAACATTCTTAATGATTTTTTTTATTTGTCAAACCGCCTCTCTGCGACGATATTTGACGAAGTTCAAGAAGCTGTGCTGTGTGACCTAACCAACATAATTTTATGATCTTTATATCACCGTCAAGCTCCAATTAAGCTCTTTTATTTTTAATATAGATTCAATATTTTGCAATAAGTATATATTGCGCTACATGTTCCTGAAAAAAGAAAATTTCGAAAAAAGTTTGGAGTCGATTGTCTGAAAAAAAAAAACAGTTTTTATTTCTTTTATTTGTTATTCAGAGTTAGTTAATATAGTAGTCTATCTAAACTACCAACAGAAATTGTAATATATTGTTTGTATGGTCGCTATTAAGACTCGAATCTCGTGCTATGAGCGTTTTGAACGGCACTTCGCACAGGCGCTCTGCTGAGCAGAATTTTGACCTATGTAAGGTTTTCTATTTATCGTTAGCAGTTACCTCAATATCCAACCATAAACATTAATAAAATTTATAGTGGTGTACTTAAAAAAATTTACTTCGAAGTCCGTATCCACAAGTGCGGGCAACAGCGCTTGCTTCCTCCCAATACTGGGGAATGCAGATCGTCAGAGAATTCCTTGGGGCCTTTTGCTTTTGGCTTTGAGTTTGAAATACCGAACTTGAGATGTAATTGTCATATTTTCTTATGTCAAACAGATATGCAGTGCATATACATATATACGATTTAGTATTTGACGCTTAGGAAGTACGGTTTATTTTGTGTGCGTACGGACTCTTTCTTAAAATACCAAGCATTTCGTAGCGTGTAAGGCTTCCAACGTTTAGTCATGTGTTTAGGTTTCATTTCTATTTTCAGTGATGCATGCCGGGTTACTTAGACTTTTTCCTCTTGACT